>NC_089240.1:70465812-70788312 GCF_963924675.1 Phocoena phocoena | reverse complement strand
CATACTCCTGACAAACAGTGGGTGAAAGAAGGAATAAAAAGAGAAATAAGAAAGATATTTAGAGACAAATGAAAATGAAAACACAACATACTAAAACTTATGGGATTCAGCAAAAACCATTCTAAGAGAGAAGTTTAGAGTGATAAATGCTTACATAAAAAAAAGAAAGGTCTCAGATAAACAACCTAACTTTACACCTCAAGAAATTAGAAAAAAATATGAACAAACCGAAAGTTAGCAGAGAGAAGGAAATAATAAAAATTAGCACAGATATAAGTGAAAGAAAGACAACAGAAAAAAACTAATAAAACTAAGACTTTTTTTGCAAAGATACACCAGATTGATAAATCTTTAGTTGGACTAATCAAGAAAAAAAGAAGATTCAAATAAACAAAATTACAAATGAAAGTGGAGACATTACAACTGACACCACAGAAATACAAGGGAACATAAAATCTACTGTGAGAAATTAAATGTCAACAAATTAGATAACCTAAGAGAAATGGATAAATTCCTAGAAACATTAAGCCTACGAAGAGTGAAACACAAAGAAATAGAAAGTCTGAAAGGACAAATAACAACTAAGGATATTGAAACAGCAATCAAGAGTTTCCCATCAAAGAGTAACGTATTCTGTAATAACCTAAATGGGAAAAGAATTTGAAAAAAGAATAGATATATGTATAACTGAATCACTTTGCCATACATTTGAAACTAACAACATTATTAATCAACTGTGTTCTAATATAAATAATAAAAATTAAAAACAGAGATCCCTGGGATCAAAATTCTATCAAATATTTACAGAAGAATTAACAGCACTAATTAAGAATTCTAAAACACTTCTTCAAAGTTGAAAAGGAGGAAACACCCCTTTTATAAGGCCAGCATTACTCTCATACCAAAACCCAGATAAAGACACTACAAAAAAGAAAACTACAGGCTAAGTAAAGAGATGAATATAGATGCAAATATTCTCAACAAAATTCTAGCAAAGTGAGTCCAACAGCACATTAAACAGATCACACACCATGAAAAAGTGAGATTTATCCCTGGGATCTAAGAAGAGTTCAATATATGCAAATCAGTGAACGTGGTACACCACATCAATAGAAAGGATAAAAATTGTATGATCCTGTTAATGGATGTAGAAAAGGCATTTGAAAAAATTCAACATCTTTTCTTGATACAAGCTGTCAACACTGGTATAGAAGGAATGTACCTCAACATAATAAGGGCCATAAATTGTAAACCCATGGCTAACATCATAATGGTGTAAAACTAAAAGCTTTCCCTCTAAAATTAGGAACAAGGAAAAAGTGCCCACTCTTACCACTCCTATTCCACATAGTGTGGGAAGTCTTAGCCAGAGCCATTAAGTAAGAAAAAAGAAACAAAAGCCACGAAAATCAGAAAGAAAGAAGTAAAATTGTCTCTGTTTGCAGATGGCATGATCTTATGTATAGAAAACCACAAAGATGCCACCCAAAAAATTATTAGAGTTAACAAATTCAGTAATGTTGCAGTATACAAAATCACCATGCAAAATTATTTGCTATTCTGTACACTAACAATGAAATATCTGAAAGAGAAATAAAATAATTCCTCTTGCAGTAGCACCAAAAACAATAAAATACTTAAGAATAAATGTTACCAAGGGGCTGACAGGTCTGTACACTGAAAAATATGAGACATTGATGAGATGAATTGAAGAAGATACAAATAAATAGAAAGATTTCCCATAGTCATGGATCAGAAGAATTAATACTGTGAAAATGTCCATATCTTCCGAAGCCATTTATAGATTTGTTTTAATTCCTGCAAAAGTCCAATAGCATTTCTCACAAAAAATAGAATAAAACAATATGAAAATTAGTATGGAATCTCAAAAGACACCAAATAGCTAAAGCAATCTTTAGAGAGAAGAGCAAAGCTGGAGGCATCATACTTTGTGATTTCAAACTGCATTAGAGTGCATTAGCAATCAAAGCAGTATGGTGCTGGCATAAAAACAGAAACATATACCAATAGAGCAGAAAACAGAGTACAGAAAGAAACCAATGCATATATGGTCAACTAATATTTGACTAGGAGTCCAAAAAAGCTCAGTGGGGAAAAGATAGTTTTCAATAAATGATATTGGGAAAATTGGATATTCACATGCAAAAGAATGAAACAGGAACCTTATCTTGCACCACTCACAAAAAATAGCTTGAAATGGATTAAAGACTGAATTGTAAGACCCAAAGCCATAAAATTCCTAGAAGAAAACTCAGGTGAAAAGCTCCTTGATATTGCTTTTGGCTAAGATTTTTTTTTAAATTTTATAACAATAGGCAACCAAAGCAAAAATCAACAAATGGGACTACATCATACTAAGATGTTTCTGTACAGCAAAAGCAATAATCAACAAAATTAAAAGCAATCTACAGAATAGAAAATATTTGAAAATCATATCTCTGTTATGGGGTTAATATCCAAAGTATATAAGAAACTCCTACAAATAAATAGCAATCCCCCAAAATAATCCAATTAAAAATGAGCAGAGATTCTGAATAGGCATTTTTCCAAAGAAAACATACAAATGTCCAACAGGTATGTGAAAAGATGATCAATATCCAGAATAATCATATAATCATAATCATTTCCCATAATAATCAGGGAAATAAAAATCAAAAGCAAATCAAAATCATAATGAGATATCACCTCAAACGTGTTAGAATGGCTATTATCAAAATAATAAGAGAGAACAAGTGTTGGCAAATATGTGGAGAAAAGGGAACCCTAATGAACTTTTGATGAGAATGTAAATTGATACAAAAACTATAAAAACCAGTATGGAGATTCCTCAACAAATTAAAGATAGACCTGTCATATCATTCAGCAATCCCACTTCTGAGTACATATCCCAAAGAAATGACATTACCATTTCAAAGTGTTATTTGCACCCCATGTTCATTGCAGATTATTCACAGTAGACAAGGTATAGAAACAACTTAAGTGTTCATCCATGGATAAATAAACAAAGGAAATGTGGTGTATATGGAACATTATTCAGGCATAAAAATGGGAAATCCTGACACGTGATAACATGAGTGGAACTTGAGGGCATTATGGTAAGTGAAGTAAATCAGATAGTGAAAAATAAATACCAAAAGATCTCACTATTGTGTGGAATCTAAAAAAATATGTAACTCAAACTCATAGAAACAGAATAGAATGATGTTTGCCAGGGGCTGGGGGTTGTGAGAAATGCAGAGATATTTGTCAAATGGTATAAACTTCCAGTTAAAAGATGAATAAATTCTGGGGATCTAATATTCAGCATGGTGATTGTAGTTAACAATACTGCATTATATACTTGTAAATTGCTAAGAGATGTTCTTAAATGTTCTCATTACCAAAAACTGTAATTATTTGAGGTGATGGATGTATTAACAACTTTACTGTGGTAATCATTTCACAATACATATATGTATCTAATTATCATGCTATACAACTTAAACTTACATTATGTTATGTGTCAATTATATATAAATAAGCCTGGGATTGGGGAAGGAGAGGAGAGGACAGATCCTGTAGCAAACTTTAATAAGACCATTTAAAAAGGATGCCAACAAAACACATTTGAAGAGGGTTACAACACTTGAATAATAACATATCAACTTCCTATCATTTTGCTGACTTTAGCTTTCTTTAGTCATGTGTAGTACTGTTAAATTAGGGAGGGGTTGATTTCATCATCAGCATTCTGGCTTGAAGCTTCATAGAAACCAAGGGTTTTTTATTTTTTGTTGTTGTTGTTGTTTTTCATGAAATGGCAAACTTTATTTATTTAAAATTTTATTTTATTTCTTTCTTTAAACTGCAGGTTCTTATTAGTCATCAATTTTATACACATCAGTGTATACATGTCAATCCCAATTGCCCAATTCATCACACTCACACCCGTACTCCCCTGCGGCTTTCCCCCCTTGGTGCCCATACGTTTGTTTTCTACATCTATGTCTCAACATCTGTCCAGCAAATCTGTTCATCTGTACCATTTTCTTAGGTTCCATCTACATACATGTGTTAATATACGATATTTGTTTTTCTCTTTCTGACTTACTTCACTCTGTTTGACAGTCTCTAGATCCATCCACAATGCAACAAATGACCCAATTTCATTCCGTTTTATGGCTGAGTAATATTCCATTGTATAGATGTACCACAAATTCTTTATCCATTCATCTGTCGATGGGCATCTAGGTTGTTTCCATGATCTGCCTATTGTAAATACTGCTGCAATGAACATTGGGGTGCATGTGTCTTTTTGAATTATGGTCTTATCTGGGAATATGCCCAGCAGTGGGATTGCTGGATCATAAGGTAATTCTATTTTTAGTTTTTTAAGGAACCTCCATACTGTCCTCCATAGTGGCTGTATCAATTTACATTCCCACCAACAGTGCAAGAGGGTTCCCTTTTCTTCACACCCTCTCCAGCATTTGTTGTTTGTAGATTTTCTGATGATCACCATTCTGACCAGTGTGAGGTGATAACTCATTGTAGTTTTGATTTGCATTTCTCTAATAATTAGTGATGTTGAGCAGCTTTTCATGTGCTTCCTGGCCATCTGTATCTCTTCTTTGGAGAAATGTCTATTTAGGACTTCTTCCCATTTTTGGATTGGGTTGTTTGTTTTTTCAATATTGAACTGCATGAGCTGTTTATATATTTTGGAGATTTATCCTTTGTCCGTTGATTTGCTTGCAAATATTTTCTCCCATTCTGAGGGTTGTCTTTTAGTCTTGCTTAGGGTTTCCTTTGCTGGGCAAAAGCTTTGAAGTTTCATTAGGTTGCATTTGTTTATTTTTGTTTTTATTTCCATTACTGTAGGAGGTGGGTCAAAAAAATCTTGCTGTGATTTATGTCAAAGAGTGTTCTTCCTACGTTTTCCTCTAAGAGTTTTAGAGTGTCTGGTCTTACATTTAGGTCTCTAATCCATTTTGAGTTTATTTTTGTGTATGGTGTTAGGGAGTGTTCTAATTTCATTTTTTTACATGTAGTTGTCCAGTTTTCCCAGCACAACTTATTGAAGAGACTGTCTTTTCTCCATTGTATATCCTTGCCTCCTTTGTCTTAGATTAGTTGACCATAGGTACATGGGTTTATCTCTGGGCTTTCTATCTTGTTCCATTGGTCTGTGTTTATGTTTTTTTGTCAGTACCATATTGTCTTGATTACTGTAACTTTGTAGTATAGTCTGAAGTCAGGGAGTCTGACTCCTCCAGCTCCGCTTTTTTTCCCTCAAGACTGCTTTGGCTATTCAGGGTATTTTGTGTCCACATACAAATTTTAAGATGTTTTGTTCTATTTCCATAAAAAATGCCATTGGCAATTTGATAGGGATGGCATTGAATCTGTAGTTTGCTTTGGGTAGTATAGCCATTTTCACAATATTGATTCTTCCAGTCCAGGAACATGGTATATCTCTCCATCTGTTGGTATCATCTTTAATTTCTTTCATCAGTGTCTTACAGTTTTCTGCATATAGGTCTTTTGTCTCCCTGGGTAGGTTTATTCCTAGGTATTTTATTCTTTTTGTTGCAATGGTAAATGGGAGTGCTTCCTTAATTTCTCTTTCAGATTTTTCATCATTAGTGTATAGGAATGCAAGAGATTTCTGTGCATTAATTTTGTATCCTGCAACTTTACCAAATTCATTGATTAGCTCTAGTAGTTTTCTGGTAGCATCTTTAGGATTCTCTCTATATAGTATCATGTCATCTGCACACAGTGACAGTTTTACTTCTTATTTTCCAAGTTGTATTCCTTTTATTTCTTTTTCTTCTCTGATTGCCGTGGCTAGGACTTCCAAAACTATGTTGAAAAATAGTGGTGAGAGTGGACATCCTTGTCTTGATTTGAGTCCTCTCCCTCTTTTTTGTGATGAGTCTGGCTAATGGTTTATCAATTTTGTTTATCTTCTCAAAGAACGAGCTTTTAGTTTTACTGATCTTTGCTATTGTTTTCTTAGTTTCTATTTCATTTATTTCTGCTCTGATCATTATAATTTCTTTCCTTCTTCTAACTTTGGGTTTTGTTTGTTCTTCTTTCTCTAGTGCCTTTAGGTATAAGGTTAGATGGTTTATTAAGATTTTTCTTGTTTCTTGAGGTAGACATTAAGAGCTATAAACTTTCCACTTAGAACTGCTTTTGCTGCATCCCATAGGTTTTGGATTGTTGTGTTTTCATTGTCATTTGTCTCTCGGTAGTTTTTGATTTCCTCTTTGATTTCTTCAGTGATCTCTTGGTTATTTAGTAACGTATTGTTTAGTCTCTATGTGTTTGTGTTTTTTTACTTTTTTTCCCCTGTAATTCATTTCTAATCTCATAGCATTTTGGTCAGAAAAGATGTTTGATATGATTTCAATTTTCTTAAATGTTCTGTTTTCACTTGAGAAGAAAGTGTAATCTGCTATTTTTGGATGGAATGTGCTATAAATATCAATTAAGTCTATCTGGTCTATTGTGTTATTTAAAGCTTCTATTTCCTTATTTATTTTCATTTTGGATGATCTTTCCACTGGTGTAGGTGAGGTGTTGAAGTGCCCCACTATTGTTTTGTTACTGTCAATTTCCTCTTTTATACTTGTTGCCTTATGTATTGTGGTGCTCCTAAGTTGGGTGCATATATATTTATAATTGTTATATCTTCTTCTTGGATTGATCCCTTGATCATTATGTAGTGTCCTTCCTTGTCTCTTGTAACATTCTTTATTTGAAAGTCTATTTTATCTGATATGAGTATTGTTACTCCAGCTTTCTTTTGATTTCCATCTGCATGGAATATCTTTTTCCATCCCCTCAATATAAGTCTGTATGTGTTCCTAGGTCTGAAGTGGGTCTCTTGTAGACAGCATATATATGTGTCTTGTTTTTGTATCCATTCAGCAAGCCTGTGTCTTTTGGTTGGAGCATTTAATCCATTCATGTTTAAGGTAATTATCGATATGTATGTTCCTATGACCATTTTTAAAATTGTTTTGAGTTTGTTTTTGTAGGTCCTTTTCTTGTCTTGTGTTTCCCACTTAAGGAAGTTCCTTTAGCATTTGTTGTAGAGCTGGTTTGGTGGTGCTGAATTCTTTTAGCTTATGTTTGTCTGTAAAGCTTTAGATTTCTCCATCGAATCTGAATGAGATCCTTGTGGGGTAGAGTAATCTTGGTTGCAGGTTCTTCCCTTTCATCACTTTAAGTATATCATACCACTCCCTTTTGGCTTGTAGAGTTTCTGCTGGGAAATCAGCTGTTAACCTTATGGGAGTTCCTGTGTATGTTATTTGTCATTTTTCCCTTGCTGCTTTCAATAATTTTTCTTTGTGTTTAATTTTTGCCAATTTGATTACTATGTGTCTCAGTGTGTTTCTCTTTGGGTTTATCCTGTAGGGACTCACTGCACTTCCTGGACTTGTGTGGCTGTTTCCTTTCCCATATTAGGGAAGTTTTCTACTAAAATATCTTCAAATATTTTCTTGGGTCCTTTCTCTCTTCTCCTTCTGGGACCCCTATTATGCAAATGATGTTACATTTAATGTTGTCCCAGAGGTCTCTTAGGCTGTCTTCATTTCTTTTCATTCTTTTTTCTTTATTCTGTTCCACAGCAGTGAATTCCACCATTCTGTCCTCCAGGTCACTTATCTGTTCTTCTGTCTCAGTAATTATGCTATTGCTTCCTTCTAGTTAAGTTCTCATTTCAGTTATTGTATTGTCCATCTCTGTTTGTTTGTTCTTTAATTCTTCTAGGTCTTTGTTAAACTTTTCTGGCATCTTCTCGATCTTTGCCTCCATTCTTTTTCCGAGGTCCTGGATCATCTTCACTATCATTATTCTGAATTCTTTTTGTGGACGGTTGCCTATCTCCAATTCATTTTGTTGTTTTTCTGGGGTTTTATCTTGTTCCTTCATCTGGTACATAGCTGTCTGCCTTTTCATCTTGTCTATCTTTCTGTGAATGTGGCTTTTGTTCTACAGGTTGTGGGATTGTAGCTCTTCTTGCTTCTGCTCTCTGCCCTCTGGTGGATGAGGCTATCTAAGAGGCTTGTGCATGTTTCCTGATGGGAGGGGATGGTGGTGAGTAGTGCTGACTGTTTCTCTGGTGGGCAGAGGTCAGTAAAACTTTAATCGGCTTGACTTCTGATGGGTGGTGCTGGGTTCCCTCCCTGTTGTTTGTTTGGCCTGAGGCAACCCAACACTGGAGCCTACCTGGGCTCTTTGGTGGGGCTAATGGCAGACTCTGGGAGGGCTTATGCCAAGGAGTACTTCCCAGAACTTCTGTTGCCAGTGTACTTGTCCCCACAGTTAGCCACAGCCTCCCACCGCCTCTGCAGGAGACCCTCCAACCCTAACAGGTAGGTCTGGTTCAGTGTCCCCTGTGGTCACTGCTCCTTCCCCTTGGTTATGATGCACACACTACTTTGTGTGTGCCCTCCAAGAGTGGAGTCTCTGTTTCCCCCAGTCCTGTTGAGGTCCTGCAATCAAATCCTACTAGGTTTCAAAGTCTGATTCTCTAGGAATTCCTCCTCCTGTTGCTGGACCCCCTGGTTGGGAAGCCTGACGTGCGGCTCAGAACCTTCACTCCAGTGGGTGGACTTCTGTGGTATAAGAGTTCTCCAGTCTGTGAGTCACCCACCCAGCAGTTATGGGATTCGATTTTACTGTGGTTGTGCCCCTCCTACCATCTCATTTTGGCTTCTCCTTTGTCTTTGGATGTGGGGTATCTTTGTTGGTGAGTTCCATTGTCTTCCTGTCAATGATTGTCCAGCATCTAGTTGTGATTCTGGAGTTCTCACAAGAGCCAGTCAGAGCACATCATTCTACTCCGCCATCTTGTTCAGGGTCCCAAAACCATGTTAAAGAGGAAATAATTAGGGAATTAGAAAATATTCAAAAAAAAAAATAAAGAGAAGAAGAGATGTTAAAATGTTTATAAAATTAATGAAACAGGATATTTGGTTTATGGACTATACTAAATGTTTTCATTATGTAAAATATGCTTAATGTTTCTATATGTGAGTGTATGAAGTAGGTGCTGAAATGAACTCAAAAGTGACTGGCATTTTAATAAGCATTTAGGACTTTGCTTGAAAGGGAATGCAAATAAGATGTGTGCTCTAGACAGATTGAGTGTTTCAGGGCCTAGAACAGTGTGTGCAGTTTTGAAAATAGAGAGCTTCCTCTCTACACATATCTCTGCACATATTGCTTAATCAAACATTTGATGACCTTGCCCTTGTCTGTGATTCCCAAGAATCATTAGGCAGTTGAAAACTACACAGGGTAGTCAATACATTTGAAAATGGAAACAGTACTTCTGAGAACCCAGCAGCATAAAAACTTAGGGCTATTCTGCCACATAGTGGACATAGAGCAGAATGCCACCAAATCTCCCAAATAAAGGAATTTAGGTATAAGTCATGTATTCAAAAGTACAAAATGCTAGAAAGAGTCCTCACAGATGTAATTGCATTTTCAGGAGCTAGTGCAAACATTATTTTAGAGGTTATTCAGTGCTGAGGGCGAACTTTTTTAGGCATCTCAATAGAAGATTTTTCTAAGAGGAGGTATTCCTTTATTTATCAGGGGTCTCATGAAACTCATGATGTTTGGGGGTGTCTTAATGAGGGAGCATCTGGGATCTCATTCTTTGGTTAATGTCTGAGAACTCTATTACAAGCATACCAAATTTTGAGAAATGACCTTAGGCCAAAGTGCCATCACCAATTGAAAGAAGACAAAAATTACTCTTCCTAATGGTTTCCTGTAAATATGAGTCAAGCATGACAGACATTAACCAGTTTCCCATGAGTCTATGCCAGGTTGCAGAGAAAGGGACAGGTAAGGATTAACTTAGCCTATGGTGTACATCTATACATTGGCAACTGGGGAACATGTGAAAAGAGACCACTAGAAAAGTAGCATTTTTCTTTGAAGTGTTCTTAATGTAAAACAGCTGGGGAGATTTAGACATGTAGACTAACAAAACAGAGTAGACCAAAAGGAGACTTATTCATATATGAAAACTTTATTTATGACCGATATGTTTTTTGTCCATTAATGATGCTTGGTCTGTTGGATAGCCATATAGTAAAAAAAAAGTGTGTATCTTGACTTCTATCTTGCATATACACAAAAGTCTATCCCAAGCTGTTTAACATAAGAGTATATTTATGACCTTGTGGGTAGGTAGTGAGGGTGTAGGTACATTTACAAATAGTTGTTTTAATATCCTTGTCTGCTAATTATATGTGTTATTTTGGGGACTGTATCTATTGATTGATTTTTCTCCTCATTATGGGATGTATTTTTCTGCTTCTTTGCATGCCTGGTACTTCTTGAATTAATACAAGACATTGCAAATTGTACATTGTTGGGTGATTAATTTTTTTTGCTTTTTTAAAAAGCTTTGTTCTCCTACATAATTAAGATATTTGGAAACAGTTCGATCATTTCAAGGTTTTCTTTTAAGAGTTTTTAAGTGATACCAGAGCTACAAAAATATTTTGGTTTAGGGTTAATTTGTCCTGTCTTCTTAGGTAATATCCTTCTCTATCTGATGTCTCATTCATTAAGGGATTTCTTGACTTTGGTTTTCGAGAATGTGAACTATTAACAACCCTGTTTGAACTCCAAAAATTGTTCTGCCTACTCCTTTCTAATAGTTTGGTGGTGGTTTCCTCATGTACATGATCAGAACTCAGTGGAAGACTGGAAGGAGAGGCCTCTGTCCATCTCCAGAGCTCCCACTCTGTGCAGAATTTTCCTCTCTAGTGCTCTGCCCTTTATAACTCTTTGGCCTCCTCAAATCCTCCACCCTGTCTCCTCAACCGAGTGAGAATATCAGACTCTTTTTGCATTTTTTCTTCCTGCATTATATCTTGGAAATTCCTTTCCCACAGTAAGCTAGGGCAATTTTAGGGCTTATGTTATTTGTTTTCCTATTATCAGGGATCCTGTGAGGCCTTGTTGTTCAATGTTTAAAAAATCTTGTTTCATATATATTTGGTCTGTTTTTCCATTTTTATTGAGAAGTAATTGACATACATCATTGTATAAATTTAAGGTGTACAGCATGATAGTTTGATTTACATATATTGTTAAGTGAATACCACAATAGTTTCAGCTAACATCCATTTTCTCATATAGATACACTAAGAAGAAAGAAAAAAAGAAAAAAGGGAAGAAAATTTCTTTTGATGAGAACTCTTAGGATTTACTCATTTAACAACTTTCCTATATATCATACAGTAGTGTTAACTATAGTCTTCACATTGTACATTAAATTTCTAATATTTATTTATCTTATAACTGGAAGTTTGGACATTTTGAACACCTTGCTCTGATTCCCCCTTCCCCTAATCTCCACTTCTGTTAATAACAAGTATGATTTCTTTTTCTATGAGCTTTTTTTTTTTTAGATTCCACATATAAGTGGGATCATACAGTATTTGCCTTTCTATGCCTGCTTTACTTAACATAACATAATGCCTGCATGGTCTAGTCATATTGTTGCAAATGGCAGAAATTCCATGCTTTTATGGCTAAATAATATTCCATTGTACATATATAGAACAACTTCTTTATTTATCCACTTATGGACATTAAGGTTGTTTCCATGTCATGGCTATTGTAAATAGTGCTGCTATGAACATTGGGGTGCATGTATTTTTGAGTTAGTGTTTTTTTTTCCTTTGGATATATTCGCAGACGTGAAATTTCTGGATCATATAGGGTAGTTTTAATTTTTTAATTTTTTCAGCATCCTCCATACTGTTTTCCACAGTGGCTCTACCATTTTACAAACCCATCAGCAGTGCACAAGAGTTTCCTTCACTCCACGTCTATGACAGCATTTATTGTCTTTTTCTTTCTTGCAGTTCTATTGAATGTAATTGACATATAGCACTGTATAAGTTTAAGGTATATAACATAATTATTTGACTTGCATATATCATGAAATTATTACCGGAATATCTATCATCTTTTACTGAAACAAAATTAAAGAAATAGAAAAAAATTTCCTTGTGTGAGAACTCTTAAGATTTCCTGTCTTAACAAATTTCATATATAACATAAAACAGTGTTAATAATATTTAGCATGTTGTACATTATATCTCTATTACTTATTTATCTTATAACTAGAAGTCTGTACCTTAATAGAATCATTTACACACTGACTGCATTACCTCTCCACTACACTAGCAGAGGACCATGTTGAGAGGTCTCCCCTGGATCTCTGGATCCTCCAGTGGGAAAAGATAACCTGAAGGGGACAACCAGCATCCCCCCATTATTGTGGATTGCTTTGTGGGAGCCCTTACTCTAGTCTCACTCCGTGAGGATTGCAGGTGAACAAAGATACCACAAAGAAAGAAAATTAGAGGCCAATATCACTGATGAACATAGACACAAAAATCCTTGACAAAATACTAGCAATCCAAATCCAACAGTACATTAAAATGATCACACACCATGATAAAATGGGATTTATCCCAGGGAGGCAAGGATTCTTCAATATACAGAAATCAATGTGATGCACCATATTAACAAATTGAAGAATAAAAACCATATGATCATCTCAGTAGATGCAGAAAAATCTTTTGACAAAATTCAACAGCAATTTATGATAAAAACTCTCCAGAAAGTGGACATAGAGGGAACATACCTCAAGAAATAAAGGTTCTACATGTAAAACTCACAGCTAACATCATACTAAACAGTGAAAAGCTGAAAACATTTCCTCCATGATCAGGAATGAGACAAGTATGTCCACTCTTGTTACTTTTATTCAACATAATATTGGAAGTCCTAGCCACAACAATCAGAGAAGAAAAAGAAATAAAAGGAATCCAAATTGGAAAAGAAGAAGTAAAATTGTCACTGTTTGCAGATGACATGATACTATACATAGAAAATCTGAAAGATGCTACTAGAAAACTACTATAGCTCATAAATGAATTGAGTAAAGTTGCAGGATGCAAAATTAATACACAGAAATCTGTTTCACCTCTTTACACTTACAATAAAAGATCAGAAAGACAAATTAAGGAAACAGTCCCATTTACTATAACATCAAAAATAATAAAATACCTAGGAATAAACTTACCTAAGGAGTCAAAAGACCTGTACTCTGAAAACTATAAGACACTGATGAGAAAACACAAAGAAGAAACAAACAGATGGAGAGATATAACATGCTCTTGGATTAAAAGAATCAATATTGTCAAAATGACTATACTACACAAATCAATCTACAGATTCAATGTAATCCCTATCAAATTACAAATGGCACTTTTCACAATTTGTATGGAAACACAAAAGACCCTGAATAACCAAAGCAATCTTGAGAAAGAAAAACTGAGTTGGAGGAATCACACTCCCTGACTTCAGACTATACTACAAAGCTACAGTCATCAAAACAGTATTGTACTGGCACAAAAACAGAAATGTAGATCAATGGAACAGAAGATAAAATCCAGAGATAAATCCAAGTACCTATGGTCACCTAATCTATGACAAAGGAGGCAAGACTATACAAAGGAGAAAAGACAGTCTCTTCAATTAGTGGTGCTGTGAAAACTGGACAGTGACATGTAAAAGAATGAATTTACAACACTCCCTAACATCATACACAAAAATAAACGCAAAACGGGTTAAAGACCTAAATGTAAGGCTGGATGATATAAAAGAGGAAAACATAGGCAGAATACTCTCTGACATAAATCACAGTAAGATCTTTTTTGATCCACCTCCTAGAGGAATGAAAATTAAAAAAAAAATTAAACTGGGACAAAATTAAACTTAAAAGGTTTTGCACAGCAAAATAAACCATAAACAAAACAAAAAGACAACCCATAGAATAGGAGAAAATATTTACAAATCAAGGGATCAAAAAGGGATTAATCTCCAAAATATATAACATCTCATGCTGCTCAAAATGAAAAAAAAAAAAAAAAAAAAAAACAGTCAAAATATGGGCAGAACATCTAAATAGACCTTTCACCAAAGATGATATACAGATGACCAACAGGCAAATGAAAATATGCTCAGTATCACTAATTATTAGAGAAATGTAAATAAAAACTACAATAATGTATCTCCCCACACCATTCAGAATGACCATCATCAAAATACCTACAAACAATAAGTACTGGAGAGGGTGTGGAGAAAAGGGGATGCTTCAACACTGTTGGTGGAAATATAAATTGGTATAGCCACTATGGAGAACAGTATGGAGGTTCCTTAAAAAACTAAAAATAGAGCTATCATATAATCCTGATATTGCATTCTTGGGAATATATCCAAAGAAAACCATGGTTCAAAATGATACATGCACCTCAACATTCATTGCTGCACTATTTACATTAGCCAGGACATGGATGCAACCTAAATGTCCATCGAAAGAGGAGTGGATAAGGAAAATGTGGTACATATACACAATGTAATAGTAGCCATTAAAAGAATGAAATAATAACATTTGCAGCAACATGGATGGACATAGAGATCATCATGCTGGGTGAAGTAAGTCAGACAGAGAAATACAAATGTCATATATTATCACTTATATTTGGAATCTAAAAAAATGATACAAATGAACTTGTTTACACAACAGAAATAGAGTCACAGAAGTAGAAAACAAACTTATGGTTTCCAGGGAGGAAGCCAGGGAGGGGGATAAACTGGGAGATTGGGGTTGACATATACATACTACTATATATAAAATAGATACCTAATTATGACATACTGTATAGCACAGGGAACTCTTCTCAATACTCTGTAATGACTGATATGGGAAAAGAATATAAAAAAGAATGGCTATATCTATATGTATAACTGATTCACTTTGCTGTACAGCAGAAACTAACACAACATTGTAAATCAACTATATGCAAATAACAATTTTTAAAAACCTACCTAAAGAGGAAAAACCTGTACTCCAAAAACTACAAGACACTGTTGAAGAAATCAAAGATGACACAAACAGATGGAAAGATATACCATGTTCTTGGACGGGAAGAATCAATGTTGTCAAAATGACTATTCTACCCAAGGCAATCTGTAGATGCAATGCAATGCCTATCAAATTATCAATGGCATTTTTTTTGCAGACCTAGAACAAAACAATCTTAAAATTTGTATGGAAACACAAATGACACCGAATAGCTATAACAATCTTAAGAAAGAAAAATAGAGCTCGAGGAATCAGGCTCCCTGACTTCAGACAGTATTATAAAGCTACAGTAATCAAAACAGTATGGTACTGGCACAAAAACAGATGTATAGATCAATGGAACAGGATCAAAAGTCCAGAAATAAACCCACACAGCTATGGTCAATTAATCTATGACAAAGGAGGCAAGAATATACAATGGAGAAAAGACAGCCTCTTCAATAAGTGGTGTTGGGAAAACTGGACAGCTACATGTAAAAAAATGAAATTAGAACATTCTCTAACACCATACACAAAAATAAACTCAAAATGGATTAAAGACCTAAATGTAACACAAGATACTATAAAACTCTTAGAAGAAAACATAGGAAGAACACTCTTTGATACAAGTAGCAGCAATATTTTTTGGCTCTACCTCCTAGTGTAATAAAAATAAAAACAAAAATAAACCAATGGGACCTAATTAAACTTCAAAGCATTTGCATAGCAATGGAAACCATAAACAAAACAAAAAGTCAACCTATAGACTAGGAGAAAATATTTGTAAATGATGCAGCTGACAAGGGATTAATCTCTAAAATATACAAACAACTCATGCAGCTCAATAATAAAAAAGACAAACAACCCAGTCAAAAAATAGATCTAAATAGACATTTCTTCAAGGTAGACATACAGATGGTCAAAAAGCACATGAAAAGATGCTTAAAATCGTTAATTATTAGAGAAATGCAAATCAAAACTACAATGAGGTATAACCTCACACCAGTCAGAATGGTCATCATCAAAAAGTCTATAAACAATAAATGCTGAAGATTGTGTGGAGAAATGGCAACTTTCCTACACTGTTGGTGAGACTGTAAATTGGTTCAGCCACTATGGAGAAGCAGTGTGGAGGTTCCTTCAAAACGTAAGTGTAGAACTACCATATGATACAGCAACTCCACTCCTGGGGCACTGCAGCTGGAGAATAGCACAATTGGAAAAGATACATACACTCCAATATCCTTTGCAGCACTATTTACAATAGCCAAGTCATGGAAGCAACCTAAGTGTGCTTCAACAGATGAATGTATAAAGAAGATGTGGTATATATATATATGTGTGTGTGTGTGTGTGTGTGTGTGTGTGTGTGTGTGTGTGTGAAATGGAGTATTAGTCATAAAAAGAATGAATGCCAATCCTGAATGCAACAGGATTGAATTGACCTGGAGATTATCACACTAAGTAAAGTCAGAGAAATACAAATATTATATAATTTCCCTTTATATGGAATCTAAAAAATAGTACAAATGAACTTATTTACAAAACAGAAAGAGACTCTCACAGACAAGGAAGCAAAATTATGGTTCTCAAATGGGAGAAGGATAATTTAGGATGTGGGGATTAACCTATAAACACTATTATATATAAATTAGATAATCAACAAGCTCCATCTGTGTGGCACAGGGAACTCTACTCATTACTCAGTAATAACCTATGTGGGAAAAGAATCTGAAAAAGAATAGATATATGTATATGAGTAACTGAATCACTTTGCTGTACAACTGAAACCAATACATTGTATATTAACTCTACTCCAATATAAAATAAAAATTAAAAAAAACTCATACATACAAAATTCTTCATGTAAGTGTCATTGTCTTTCAAATTTAGTTAATATAGAATTTGCCTACATTTGGATTTGCAATATTATGTTGTCCCAACACTACCTAAATGGCCTAATCACACCTCATTACTAACACAACCTACCTGATTCTTTAAAATGAAACATCTGAACCACTGAGGAGACATCAAAAAATTTAGAGCAGAATTGTAGGAAGATTCATTTGGATGATACAGTAAATTCATTATATCTGCAATTTCAGAGACACTGTGGTATGTTACAGAAATCCAAAGTGGCCATGATATATCCCAGTGGTCTCCAAAGTTTTTGGCCAGTTTTGTGAGACCAGTTTTGTGGAAGACAATTTTTCCATGGACCTTGGGTAGGGGATGGTTTTGGGGTGATTCAAGCACATTACATTTATTGTGCACTTTACTTCTATTTTTATTACATTGTAATATATAATGAAATAATTATACAACTCACTATAATGCAGAATCAGTGGGAGCCCTGAGCTTGTTTTCACTTGCCACTCACTGAGAGGGTTTTGATATGAGTCTGCAAGCAATTGATTTATTATTGTCTCTGTGCAGTCAAACCTCTCTGCTAATGATAATCTGTATTTGAAGCCACTCACCAGCGCTAGCATCACCGCTTCAGCTCCTCCTCAGATCATCAGGTATTATATTCTCATAAGGAGTGCACAACCTAGATCCCTCTCATTCACAATCCACATTAGGGTTCGCACTCCTATGAGAATCTAATGCCACCGCTGATTTGATAAGAGGTGGAGCTCAGGCAGTAATGTGAGTGATGGGGAGTGGCTGTAAATACAGATGAAGCTTCACTTGGTCGCCAGCCGCCCACCTCCTCCTGTGCATCTCATTTCCTAACAGGCTACGGACACTGGTCCATGGCCCGGGGGTTGGCGACCCCTGATATAGCCTAGAGTGATAGGAAATTCCTTGATTTTGGCTTGTTTCACATGGTACCTTGTCCCCTCAAAAAGTGATGGATTTATTTTTGATGCATTCTCAAATATTAATTGACACAAAAATTTAGATTCCATAATTTTGGATACCATAAGTACATTAATGCTCAAGTCTGTTCAGGTGGTATAATCCAAAAGTTATTTCTATGAAGGCAAATGAGACCTGTTATAGAAAACTGTTTCCTCCAGAGGAATCAATTTCTCAATTCTTCAATGTTTTTTTGTTTGTTTTGTTTTTTTAAATTTCTTTCTTTTGGCCACATCCTGCTTCTGTAGTGAGTGGAATGAGTGCTGGCTCTGCTGCTAGTCTCATTCATGGAAAGCACTCCATGGGCATTTGTTGCCCCCAGTACTGTGCAAGACTTAGTGTGAGGACTACTTGAAGTATTTGGCACAATCCATCTTTGCAGAACTTATCGTCTAGTTGAAGAGATGAAACTCGCACAGCATGACAATAAAGAGACCTGGGTTCTAGTTTCTCTTTGGCTTTCATCTGACACTGTCTTACCATCTAGTTGAAGAGATGAAACTAGCACAGCATGGCAATAAAGAGACCTGGGTTCTGGTTTCTCTTTGGCTTTCATCTGACACTGTGGCTTGCATTAGCTTTGTGTGTGTGGTGTTTGCTCTTCAGGAATCTTAACAGTAACCATACAGCACTTACAGCCAGGACCATCACAAAGCAGAAGAGAAAAAAAAAATAATTTCTTCAATTTTCTTCTCTGTGACCTCTTCTTTCATTGGTGGCCTTTTTTTTTCCCTTTACAGCTTAGGGTCTCACCTGTTACATATGGATAAAATAATAGTTAACTATTATTGACAATTTAGTGCATGCCAGGAACTGTGCTAGTACTTTACATTTAACCTTCACAACAACTCTATGAGGTGTATTCCAACAGATATGGAAACTGAGATTCAAAGAGATTAAGTTATTTGACCAAGCTCACACAACCAGTAAGTGGATCTAAGATTCAAAGATGATCTGATTCTATAGCCCTAAGTTAAAACACTGCTCTTACCCAGTACACTGCATTGGTTTTGTGTAGAAAATAACATCTGACTTTCATTAGTCACTTGTATTAGTTTTCTCTTGCTGCTGTAACAAATTACCACAACATTAGTGGTTTAAAACAATACAACTTTGTTATTTTATGGTTTTAAAGGTCATAATTCCAGCATGGGCCTCATAGGAGCACTAAGATATAGGTATTGGCAGGGCTGTATTCTTTTCTGGAGGCTCTCTAGGTGAATACATTTCCTTGTTTTCTCTAGCTTCTGGAAGCCACCTGCATTCCTTGCCTTATGGTTCCTTCCTCCACCTTTAAAACTAGGAATGGTTGGTCAAGTCTTTCCTACATCACATCATTCTGACATTAAATTTTCTGTCTCCTTCTCCCCTATTAAGTGATCCTGTGATGACATTGAGCCCACCTGGGTAATCTAGGATAATCTCCTTATTTTAAGGTCAGATGATTAGTAACCTTAATTTCATTTGCAAACTTAAATCCCTTTTGCCATGTAACATATTCACAGGCTCCTTGGATTAAGATGTGGATATCTTTGGGGGGGACCGTTATTCTGCTTACCACATCACCTGTACACTGTTAGTTATGTCTATATTGTATTTCTTTAATTCACAATAATTTTTACCTTTTCTAAAACCACACACAGAATATTTTCTCCCAAACATCTTCCTCCAATGTTACTTAGCTCAGGAATTAAAAATAATACAAGTACTAGTAGTACTAATAACCTTAAATGAAATTTATTAAGTTTGCACTATGTGTCATATATTCTTTTGAATACATTACATGCATTTTGACACTTGAGTCTCACAACTCTTTTATTGTTATTGCTATTAATTATAATTTTACTATGGATTTTTCCCTGAGTAAATATTGTAACAGCCTCCAGTCCTTTTCTGCACTATTTATTTTAAACCAAGCTGTGAGCTCAGATTAATGTACTTTTTGTCAACAATGAGATCTAGCCTAGTTTCTTTTTATAGCCATTAAGCATGGTAATGTTGCTAGCCAGCAAGGGCTAGGAAATGACTTAAGTCATCTTAGGGAATATAAAGAAGAGAAACTAATAATATGAAAGAAGTAAAAATACCCTGGCTTGGAAAAGGCAGAATGAATCTTTAATTACATAAACTTCAGGTAATTTCAAATGGGAAAAGAACAATTCCACTATGTCCAATGATAAAAAGTAAAGCAGGTTGTGTACCATTTCATTCAAACTTCAACATGTTATGGTTACCTCCTCTCTTTCCAGTAGGTGTCATGCCTTCATTATTTTTGTAATTAATGGTAGTATTCTTGAAGAAGAGTCTCTGAAGATGGAAATAGAGGGGTGTACAGGTTGATGCTGTGGTAAAGTAATTCAAAATATATGATTCACATTTCAAAGGATGCTGGAAACCAGATATATGCTATGGGAAAATTACATATATGACTTTTTGAATCTTCAGCTGAGAAATGTCATAAGCTACCTTTGACCAGCTCACTGCTTTAGCATAAGACTGGGAACCTCATGAAAGTTGGGAACATATCTTAGAAAGTCAGTGTGTATGGTGATTAAGTTAATAGACCCTGGGGCCACATTGCCTCAGTTTGAATTCTAGCTCTGGCATGAACTGGCTATAAGATCAGAAGCATGTTATTTAATCTTATCTATGAAATGGGGGTAATAATAATTATATCTTCCTTAAAGATTTTTGTGAGGTTTAAATGAGTTAATATATGCAAATCACTTAAAACAACACCATCTGTCAATGGACATTTAGGTTACTTCCATGTCTTGGCTATAGTAAACTGTGCTGCAATGAACATTGGGGTGCATGTATTCTTTCTAACCAAGTTTTTCTCTAGATATATGTCCAAGACTGGGATTGCTGGATCTTATGGTAGCTCTATTTTTAGTTTTTTAAGTAATCTCAATACTGTTCTCCATAGTGGCTGTACCAGTTTACTTTCTCATCAATAGTGTAGGAGAGTTCCCTTTTCTCCACACCCTCTCCAGCATTTATTATTTGTAGAATTTTTATGATGGACATTATGACTGGTGTGAAATGATATCTCATTGTAGTTTTGATTTACATTTTTCTAATAATTAGTGATGCTGAGCATCTTTTCATGTGTTTGTTGGCCATCTGTATGTCTTCTTTTGTGAAATGTCTATTTAGGTCTTCTGCCCATTTTTTGATTGGGTTGTTTGTTTTTATGGTATTGAGACACACGAACTGTTTGTAAGTTTTGAAGACTAATCTTTTGTCTGTTGTATCATTTGCAAATATTTTCTCCCATTCTGTGTGTTGTCTTTTTGTTTTGTTGATGCTTTCCTTTGTTTTGCAAAAGATTTGAGTTTACTTATGTCCCATTTGTTTATTTTTACTTCCATTATTCTGGGAGATGGATTGAAAAAGATATTGCTGAGTTTTATTTCAGAGAGTGTTCTGCTTATGTCTTCCTCTAAGAGTTTTACAGTATCCAGTCTTACATTTAGGTCTTTAATCCATTCTGAGTTTATTTTTGTGTATGGTGCTTCAAAATGTTCTAATTTCATTTTTTACCTGTGGCCATCCAGTTTTTCCAGCACCACTTATTGAAGAGATTGTTTTTTCTCCATTGTATAGTCTTGCCTCATTTGTCATAGATTAATTTACCATAGGTGCATGGGTTCATTTCTAGGCTTTTTATCCTGTTTCACTGAGCTATATTTCTGTATTTTTGCCAATACCATACTGTTTTGATGACTGTAGCTTTGTAGTATGGTCCGAAGGCAGGGAGCCTGATTCCTCCAGCTCTGTTTTTTTTTGTTGCTTTTTTTTTCCTCTCAAGATTACTTTGGCTTTTGGGGTTTTTTTTGTGTCTCCACACAAATGTTAAGATTTTTTCTTCTAGTTCTGTGAAAAACGCCATTGGTAGTTTGATAGGGATTGCATTGAATCTGTAGATTGCCTGGGGTAATACAGTCATTTTCATAATATTGATTCTTCCAATCCAAAAACATGGTATATTTTCCATGTGTTTGTGTCATCTTTGATTTCTTTCAACAGTGTCTTATAGTTTTCAGAGTACAGGTCTTTTGTCTCTTATGTAGGTTTATTCCTAGGTATTTTATTCTTTTTGATGCAATGGTAAATGGGATTGTTTCCTTGATTTCTCTCTCTGATTTTTCATTGTTAATGTATAGAAATGAAACAGATTTCTGTGTATTAATTTTGTAACCTGCCACTTCACCAAATTCATTTATGATTTCTAGTCATTTTCTGGTATCATATTTTGGATTTTCTATGTATAGTATCATGTTGCCTGCAAACAGTGACAGTTTTACTTCTTCTTTTCTGATTTGGATTCCTTTTATTTCTTTTTCTTCTCTGATTGCCATGGTAGGAGTTCCAAAACTATGTTGAATAAAAGTGTTACCCTTCTTTTTAAATTGATGTGTGATTCAAAGTGAGTTCATGCCATGTAACACGTATGTACACCCATATATAAGATTTTCAAGGACTTAGACCATAATAGTATATGACTTGCAATAAAATTATAACGAACATAATTTAATATGTCTTTGTAGTTTTAGAAGACACTGGTGGGCTCACTTGTCTGGCAGAATGAAGTTAGAGACTGTTTATTCTGGTTACTGAAATATCCTCTGTGCCTCTGTGATAATGCAATATCTGCCATTACATACATATATATGCATGTATATACATATATATGTACACAGTATTATATATGTATATGTGCATGTATGCATATATATGTGTGTATATATTAGATAAATATGCATACTTATATTAGAGTCATATTAGATGTATGAATGAATGTCATTTTTTTACAATTTAAATAAATGCCTTAAGATTCCATTGTACATAGTGTTACCATAATTTACCCCTACTTTTAGTCAGTTACTTTCTGAAGTCAATTGCTTTCTGAATGACTCCTTTTTATTCTCAAAACATCTTTATATGCAACAAAAATTTTAAAAATTAAGGTTGTTTGAATTTGACAAATCTGGTTTCTGTGGATGATTAATTTCCAATGTATCACGTTCGTTCTTTTTATTTTTCTAACTCATCACACAAATAACAGGCCCATTAAACAATTCATTCATTTTCCCAATTGAAAATACAAAAATTCTGCCTCTGCAGAGTTAGGCACTGAAAATTTAGAGCAAGCAACCACAGTGATCTTTTGCTAAAATGACCATTGTAGTGGTATGTGAGTGAAGATCTTGTTCTATAATGAGAATATATGGCTCTACACACACACAAAAATAAGCTACTCAAGCTGTATTAAAGGAAGAAACTTGCTTTTACTTTGAATTAGTCAGTGATGGAGATTTTCTTAGAGGTCTCTCAGGTTCCCTAATCCAATGGAGAGGCAAAGGTCCTTTGGTAAGTTTGTAAAGACTCATGAGACAAGAGATGTATCTCAGAGAAAGGAAAAAATGTTTTCTCTTATGGCCCACTACCCAGAGGGTCTTCCCAGAGGCTCTTCAACATAGAGTTACAAATCCTTTGACCTCAAAATACTATGTGGTCAAAATTTTATGTGCCCTACCCACATTGTCTTATATCCTTTATCCCCACCTTTGCCTTTCCCACCTTCTCTTCCTCACAACCCCACCCATTCCCTTTGCATAGTCTCTCTTCCACTTCGGCATCCTATTATAATCTCCTGTCACCTCACTTATATGTCTCATTACTTCCTCTTTACCTGCTTGCTTTACTTTTGTCTTCCTTTGCTAGTTTTCAGTGTCACTCAGTTTAGAGGCATTCATCTTCCCTGTGTTTTTCACTTGTTAACACTTAGTCGTCTCTTCCCTTGACACTTCTCCCTTCCTCACAATCACACAAACTTTCTAGAAGACCAAATAAAAAATTAATAAGAAGAGCCCACAAGACTAAACAAGACCGATATTTCCATTAGTCCTGGGCCCTGATGTGTTCAAAATACCAAGAACTATTACACATCAGAATTCATCTTCACATATGTTGATTTTATTTGGAAATTAAAATAGAAAATAAAAAGTAGTTATGTCTATTAAAAGTCCAACCCCTTTGGCTCCTGCCCAGATAATGACTCTTTTAGCAAACATTAGACAGATTCAGAATCTTAGTTTTTTGTCTTTTAATAAACTAAGGACCAGTGGCTTTACTTGTTATCTATCATACCTGTGAGGAGAAAGGTACCTTTTTCTACAACAGCTTGTCTGACTACAAGACCATATGTCAAAGATAGTCTCGCAATGATAAATCTATGGCTTTCTTCTTTTTTTTTTAACCATTTAAAAAACTTTACCATTTTTTAACAATTTTTTTAAAAATTGAAGTATAATTAATGTGTTGTATTAGTTTCAGGTGCACAGCAAAGTGATTCATATATATATATGAATATACGTGTATATATATATATTCTTCTTCATATCCTTTTCCATTATAGGTTATTACAAGATATTCAATATAGTTCTGTGTGCTATACAGTAGGTCCTTGTTGGTTATCTATTTTATATATAGTAGTGTGTATCTCTTAATCCCAACCTCCTAATTTGTTCCTCCCCCTTCACCTTTCTCTTTTGGTAACCATAAGTTTGTTTTCTATGTCTGTGAGTCTATCGCTGTTTTGTAAATAAGTTCATTTATATCATTTCTTAGATTCCACATATAAATGATACCATATGATATTTGTCTTTCTCTGCTTGACTTACTTCACATAATATAATAGTCTCTAGGCCCATCCATGTTGCTGTAACTGGCAGTATTTCGTCCTTCTTTATGGCTGAGTAATATTCCATTGTGTATATATATCACATCTTCTTTATCCATTCATCTGTCAGTGGACATGTAGGTTGCTTCCATGTCTTGGCCATTGTAAATAGTGCTGCTGTGAACACTGGGATGCATGCATCTTTTCCAATTAGAGTTTTCTTCAGATATATGCCCAGGAGTGGCATTGCTGGATCATAGGGTAGTAGTATATTTAGTTTTTAAGGAACATCATATCATTCTCCAGAGTGGCTGCACCAATTTACATTCCCAGCAACAGTGTAGAAGGCTTCCTTTTTCTCCACACCATCTCCAACATTTATTATTTGTAGGCATTTTAATGATGGCCATTCTGACTGACGTGAGGTGATACCTCATTGTAGTTTTACTTTGTATTTTTCTAATAATTAACGATACTGAGCATCTTTTCATGGGCCGGTTGGACATCTGTATGTCTTTTTTGGAGAAAGGTCTATTTAGGTCTTCTGCCCATTTTTTAAAAAAAATAAATTTATTTATTTATTTTTGGCTGTGTTGGGTCTTCACTTCTGTGAGGGCTTTCTCCAGCTGTGGCAAGTGGGGGCCACTCTTCATCATGGTGCATGGACCTCTCACTATCGTGACCTCTCTTGCTGTAGAGCACAGGCTCCAGACACATAGGCTCAGTAGTTGTGGCTCATGGGCCTAGTTGCTCCATGGCATGTGGGATCTTCCCAAACCAGGGCTCGAACCTGTGTCCCCTGCATTGGCAGGCAGATTCCCAACCACTGTGCCACCAGGGAAACCCCCTTCTGCCCATTTTTTTATTGAGTTTTTTGTTTTTTTGATATTAAGCTATATGAGCTTTGTGTATATTATTGAAATTAATCCCTTGTTGGTAGTCTCATTTGCAAAATGTTTTCTATCCATCTGTAGGTTTTCTTTTCATTTTGTTTATGGTTTCCTTTGCTGTACAAAAGCTTTTAAATTTAAATAGGTCCCATTTGTTTATTTTTACTTTCATTTGGTTTTCCTTAGGAGAATGATCCAAAAACTATTGACAAAATTTAGATAAAGTATGCTGCCTATGTTCTTCTCTAGGGATTTTAGGTTTTCAGGTCTTACCTTTAGGTCTTTAATCCATTTTGAGTTTATTTTTGTATATGGTGTTAGAGATGTTCTAATATCATTTCTTTACATGTAGCTGTCCAGTTTTCCCAGTGCCACTTATTGAAGACACTGTCTTTTCTCCACTGTATATTATTCCCTCCTTTATCATAGATTAATTAACCTTAAGTGCATGGGTTTATTTCTGGGCTTTCTATCCTGTTTCATTGATCTATATGTCTATTTTTGTGCCAGTACCATACTGTTTTGATTACTGTAGCTTTGTAGTATAGTCTGAAGTCAGGGAGTGTGATTCCTTTATCTCTGTTATTCTTTCTCAAGATTGTTTTGGCTATTCAGGGCCTTTTGTTTTTCCATACAAATTTTAAAATTGTTTATTGTAGTTCTGTGAAAATACCAGTGGTAATTTGATTTTGATTGCATTGAATCTGTAGACTTCCTTGGGTAGTATAGTCATTTTGACAGTATTGATTCTTCCAATCCAAGAACACAGTATATCTTTCCATCTGTTTGTGTCAGCTTCATTTTTTTTAATCAGTGTCTTACAGTTTTTGGAGTACAGGTCTTTTGCCTCCTTAGGTAGGATTATCCCTAGGTATTTCATTCTTTTTGATGCAGTGATAAATGGGATTCTTTTGGCAGAATATGGTTATATGTTTGATGCTAAGGCTGAGCCCTCTTACAGAATCCCAAAAAATCACAAGTGCTCCTGATGGCTTCCATATTCAAACCTCTGTAGCCTTTGTTATATTTTTGCTACCATTTCTTTCTTAGTCTTGTACCAATGTGGGATGACCACAGATAATATTATCCACTGGCAATTTTATTGTTTTTCCCTGTCTAGTATATCCAATTAAAATTTCCTGAAATCAGGAAGGCATAGATTTGTTGAAAATATAGCTCATATTCTATCAAAGAGTTGAAAGCACTCTCATCCATAAATTGGATATATGAGTGGGAAAGGGTTGCTTTTGCATAACTTTCCAGGCTTATTTGAGGTGGACAAAAATACAGAGAACCTCAGTGAGAAGACACCTGATATTTTTGGTCTGCTCTGTTTAACACTTTTTTTTTTTTAAAGGAAATCTGCCTCCCTCATTTTATATGATTCTAGTGGGATTATCAGTCAAGAAGCTCCACCTCTACTACCATAATGTTGAGAATGCAATCATGGCTGATCAATCAGAATTTCTTATTATGGATACCGTAATTGGTCTGTGGGTAGGCAAATAACCCAACCAGAGTGTTCTGTAGAATCTAACCTCTAGATATTTGGGGGAAAATGCTCTCTACTGTGGATTGTATGGTATTTTAATCTAAGGCTGCTGTGGTTATCATGCCATTCACATCTAGAGAACCTGTATCAGACATGAGATAAAAGTTCTTTCTTGCATGATCTGGAACCCTAGTTCTACTTTGAAATTTTCAGTTGTGTCAATAAAAATTTTCTTCTCTGCTTTAATTAAACCAGTTTTATTCTAATTTTACAATTGTTAACAAAAATATTCCTAATTCAGGGAATTTCTCAGTTGGGAAAATCTAAATTGAACATGAGGGAATAGTGGGGTTTGAGAGAGCTCAGGCACTTGTCATAGATCATACAGCTATCTAGTGGACAAATTACAGCTTAAACCCAAAATATCTATGGTGATAGATATCCTTTCATGCCAAGATGGCACTCTATTACTTAAATAAAAGCAGTAATCATTCTGAGCAATCATCGTATCCAAGTGAAGTGTGCCCCATACCTGTCTACATAGAGATATTCTGACAGTCAAACTCTTGTTTGAAATGAGATTTGCTGGTGGCAGTACAGGACCAAAATCAGTCAAGGGAACCCACAGAGAGGTGGGTTTAAGAGCTTTGATAGTTCATCCTTCAAAGATTCTCTTTGCATTTTATGAATCAATAGGTACCTAGATGCTTTAGAGGCAACTCTGTCATTGTATATATGGAAAAACTGAAGCCAAGGTAAGGGAGTGCCTGAATTGACACACTTTTTACCAGAAGTTGTCTGAGAAAGCAGGCAGGTCCCCTAATTGAGCAATTGCATTATGACTTTGTCAAAAGCCAACCCAGACCTATCTATGTCAATATTTTGTTTATGATATTGTAGTATAGTATTTGGACACTGGATGAGTCCCTGTTCAGCTAGAAAGGAGGACCCTCATCCTGAATGGGCACAAGATGATGGCCCATATACTCAAACTTCTACTCATGATAACCTAGGAAAATATTCCAATAGAGGAAGACACCATTGCCATTGTAATGATTCAGATACTTGAAACGTATGGGGGAAACATTGATAAGGACAACAGAGTTGGCTGTTTATCGTTAAATTGTTTTCACATACTGCAGAGAGTGGTTAACAGATAGTTAAATGTTAAGTGTGAGATCTTTTGTAGTTAAAAAGTGTGAGATTTTCCTTTGTAGCTTACAAATGGGCCATTATCTCCTGAATTGGAAGAGCAGACATATCTGGAAAGCAAACTCAGCTTAATAGATAGAATAATGGAATGCCAGAGATATTTAAAATGCTCAGCCAAGGCATATTTCTTATGCTATTTTCAGAGTCCTGGCTTGGAAAACTTAGGACCCTAAATATGAGATGGGTGCATCTAAGTGGCTGCTTCTGAGAATCATGGATCTGTAGACTATGTGGGACCTACAGAGCTTGCAGAAGTGGCCTGATTCTCAGTAAGAGCTAGCATTTCCCCTATTTAGGAGCACACTGCAGGGGTTTCTCTTCTGCAGAGGGACAAGTGTCCTGTCAAGAGTTTCCCACAACTCTTTTGTTGGTTGCCAGGCTGATAACTAGGTTAAACTCCAGTTATAACCCATCTGGAGTTATACTGATCTTGATAAGGAAGAAAGAAGACTATACATCAAAGGCCCTGCAGTAAATAGAATATACCAAAATGAGCCATGAGAATATGATTGGGATAGGATTTTGGAGGTGCCTGTTAGGGGAGGTTGGAACATAAGTCTAAATAAGTAAGAATTCTATTAGGAGTACTTCCTTGCAAAATAGGTCATAACATTCTGGGAAGGAACACAGAGAACAGGGCAAAATTGCTGCTAGAGTAGTAATAGAAGCCTGGTGAAAATGGTGAGCCACACTAAATAAAACTGAAATGCCTGAGTTGTTTCGGCAGATAATAGAGGCAGGAATTAAGTTTTGGAGGGGAGTGACATCACCAAGATGGCAGAGTAAGAGATACCAGCATTTATTTCCCCCTCCAAAACAATAATTAGACAGCTATCCATGAATAAAAATAGCCCTTGGAGGGGCTCCAAATTCCAGTGAAGAACCAACAGCAACACAGTGGAGAAAAAATTGGAGAATAACCGCTATAAAGGATCACTGTGGAGATCAGCTTAGCTGTTATATGGAGATGGCTAGGAACAAAGAAAAAGGATGAGGGCTATAAGTATCAGCTATGCAGCAGATACAAACACATTCCCCAGTGGCTTGCTCTTTGGAGGACCTTTGTAGCCTTTGCTGCTAAACATCTCAATAGCCCCCACAACAGTTGCCAACTCCCCCCACAGGATTAACAGTGTAGGACCCTGTAGTGTTCATTGGCCTACAGTGTAGCCCCCTCAGGGGCCTGCTCCACAGAAGACACCAGCAGCTTTCACCAATGAAGTAATGAATAGCCATGACACTGCTGATACTCCAGAGAGGGAGACACTGCTGTGCACCTCCCAGAAGGAGTTGCTATTATACTTCCCAAGAACAAGGACTGCCACCCCTCCAAACCTGCACAGGTCCAAGACCCCAGAGCCATGGCTGCGCCACATGTGCCCACACTTCAGACCTGGTCTGTAGCTGCTGTGCATATGTTCTGTCCTCCAGATACCTGCTCCACAGATACTTCACTTGTGTCTGTGTTTCAGGCATCAGAGCTGCCAGTGCTGTAGGCCATCCACTGTCTGGATCCCAGAGCTGCTATCTTTCCATGTGCACCCATGCTCTGGACCCTGACTTCATGGCTGCTCAGCATATACCCATATCTCAAGCACTGGAGCAATCACTGCTGCGGGCCAGTCAGCACCCTGGATCCTGAAGCTTCTGTCACTCCATGAGTACATGTATTCCAGACCCTGGCTCTGTGGATTCTCCATGACTGATGTTGACTAAAAAAAATGCACAACCTAAAAGTTGAGAATTATGTTTTATTCAGTAGGCTTACTGAGAACTACAGCTGGGGATAGAGCTTCTCAAATAGCTTTTAGGGACTGTTCCAAAGAGGTAAGAGAGGAGCCAGAATACATAAGAGTTTTTGCTGAAAAAAACCCATGCAGTTGAACATCAAAATATTACTGCTGGGCTTCCCTGGTGGCGCAGTGGTTGAGAGTCTGCCTGCCGATGCAGGGGACACGGGTTCGTGCCCTGGTCCGGGAAGATCCCACATGCCGCAGATCGGTTGGGCCCGTGAGCCATGGTCGTTGAGCCTGCGCGTCCGGAGCCTATACTCTGCAATGGGAGAGGCCACAACAGTGAGAGGCCTGCGTACAGCAAAAAGAAAAAAAAAAGAAAAAAGGATTACTGCTAATCACAAACACAGACATCTCAAGTTAATGATTTTAGCACTTTTCTATGTATGGGAAGAGGCAAGAGTCTGGGCTTATTGAAATCATTCATTTGGTATGTATCTTAACTATCTAGGGCCATAGATAGAAAAACTATCCTGTTTTTCTCCACAATGAATTCCCTTCAGGGTATGTCATTGGGGTTGGCTGATGGTTTGGTGACAGGCAATCTGTTTTTATCCATCCCAAATTCTCTTCAGGGTGCACCACAGGGGTGGCAATAGAAGTGACTGATGGCTTTATGGTCAGAACATCCTTTGTTTACTGAAATGGCAGGTGACATTCTTGTCCACAGTGCCTCCTATTGGTCGTAAATTAGACCAAAGTTTGGGAGACATTTCGTGACCAATTTTGTCCCACCATGCTAGAAGGGCTCATTCCTAGATCAAGCAAAGATTCTGTTGATAGGCCACTCAATGTGCTAATTTTTGGATTAGGCCCTGTTGACAATCTAAAATTCTCTGGATTGCCTGTTTTACTAGTCTATTATGATCCAGGAAATGTTTTCTCTTGTTGCTTCTTCCCATATCTAGAGTTGCACTACTACAGTTATTCTATATAGAGTTATATATGTGATCAACTACTCAAGATGTTTAGCCTTCATTAATTTTGTCAGAGGCCTTGTTACACATTGGGTAATGCAAGAGACAACAAGGATATAGGTAATACAGCTGTAACATTAATAAAGTCATAGTACAGCAGAGAGGCATAAGGCATAAATAATTTAAAAATAACAGGAAAGGACAAATTAAAACAATGATTAGTAGAACTAGCTGTAATCTGGTTTCAATAAGCCATCAAGTCCACAGCAGGCCAGCTGGAGAAGCCAAATTCTGGAGGGATCAAACAGAAAAATATAAACATTTCATCTTCATTTACAAATGTATACTTTATCAATTTTTTGTATGTCATGGCTATCATAAGAGGAAAGATTTTCAGAAAAACAAAGATTAAAAACCAGTATATTTTAGGAAAAAAGTCATAAAATTATAAATCATATTTATCAGTTCATTCAGTCTTGTGTAATAAATTCCTGTCAATCTGGAGGAAGACATCAGGTTTTCCATTAGAGTTTTGTAATATCTTACCCATTACAGTGATATGATCTAAAATTTATCAGAAAATTATATTTGTCAAAATATCCTTTTTATGAATATTCTTGAAGATCTTTACTTTATAAAAGCATAGAACAAAACAATGATTGTCTATAAACAACAAAAGGCTTAAAATGGCAAGGTTAAAGATCTGATTGCAATGCAATTGACAGGAAACTTAGTTTTCTGTGACATATAATATTTTAAGATAATAACTAGAATTATGACTGATAAAATTATACCAGGACATATCACATTTTTAGGAATTCCATATAAATTTTGGAATAACTGTATTAATGACATCTACATACAAAATATAACATAAGAAGTTTTTATCACCACTTATCTGACAATGTTTTCCATGAAATTTAACTTACCAAATAAAACTAAATTAAATATCTCACTTGAGGATGTTTCAAGAGTCCTTTAGAAGCATCCCAAAGTTAGCTGGAGATCAAAGGAAACTTAATTAGAATTTGATATTTGGGAACTTTATAAAATAAAAAGAAAATTTAGAACACCTGGTCAAATAGGATCACAGGTCACAGTGAAACAATACTTATTCAGCCAAAGTGAAGTAAAAGATCTTTAAGGCAAACACAGGTCATTTAGAAGGCAAAGAAACTCACAATCCATTATCAAAAGTAGCTCAAGGTTTCAAGAAAACTTTGCTCTCTCAACAGACAGAGAGAGAGAGAGAGAGAGAGAGAGAGAGAGAGAAAAGTAAGCTCCATCCTTCCATTAACCTAACTTCAATAACAAAATTCATTTACCTAATTAAATTAAATCCAATCCCAACCTGACTATGCACAAAACTTCTTTTTCATGGCTACCTTTCTATAAACCTTCCACAGCTTTCAGTACCCATATTAGTTTGTCCCTTATTTTTTTTTCCATTTAGAAATAACCAGATTTAGGACAAAATCTCTCTCTCCTCTTAACAAAACTCATTTCCATTCCTCATACCATCCTATTTTCTTGTGTAATGAAATGTTTTCCTTATTATTTTTAGTAGCTTTAATTACATATTACAATTTTAACCCTTAAAAACCTTAATCTCTAATGAAACCCACAAGCAGCAAGTAATCATGAACTGTTTGTCATATTGGTATTTCCTGATTGGCAAATTTAGGAATATTCCATAACTTCTAGAACTATACATCTTCTCATAGTATAATTTCTTTCCTCAACGTGATACAAGACATCACTGAGTCTGATAAACCCAAACATCTTTAGTTTCACTCTCATAAGGAAAAAAATGTAGGTAAATTTAGACTTTAACAATTAACGTTCCAATATTATATCTTACTTGAAATGACTTGAATATTCAATGAATTCCCAACATTTAACTTAACTTAGAAAAACTCTAAAGTTTCAAGTTACCAAAAATATGGAGAATCCATTTTAGATAGACATACCCAAAACATAATTATTCCTAAAAATTTCATCTGAAAACTCTTATCTCATTTACATTTATTTTATAACTTATGAAAATATCATTATACTGCCCTCCCCCATCCCACATGCATGTGTGTGATCAGCACAGGCAAGGGGACATGGCAGCAGTCCAAGGTCAGCATGTGGCAGAGCTGCGGCTGCTCCTGCTGCTGAGTGGAGCAATAAAGTGGCTGCCTTGCACTTCCCCAGTCTTCCCAGGTGGGACCAGAGCAGCCACTCATGGAGCCATCAGTTAGAAGGCACAGGGAAAGAGGGACCTCCAAACTCCTCCTCAGCATCTCCTTTCTACCCCCTTTGGGCCCCTGACCTTGGAGAAGTGGAGTGTGGTGCTCGGTTATCATTAGTTCTTCAGACAGCTTCTTGTTGCATGGATTTGGCTGCTGCCCAGTGGGGCTCTTCATTGTTGGCATTCCTCTGTGTTTGGTTTCCCACAGCATACCTCTGGCAATGATGAGGAAAAGTGTGTGGGAAACAGTGGCCCGCTGCAGACTGAGATTGGGTTATGTGCTGCAAATGCTAGTGCTACCTACCCTGGCCCTGCTCAGTGACAGTGGCACTAGCTCGGCTGCTCAAGAGACTGTGAAGGAAGTCTTTGGAGAGGAGGTTATTTGACCACTGGAAGAGTGCTAAGAGTTAACCCAGCATAAAGAGAAATCCATAGATTGGCTGGCAAGATGGTGGAGTAGAAGGACATTACCTCAATCCTTCTTTAAAAAACATCAAAATCATAATTAACTGCTGAACAACCACAGACAAAAAAAAAAATGCTGAAACCTATCAAAAAGTTACCTTATGTCCAAAAACAGAGAAGCCACAACAAGACAGTAGGAAGGGCACATTCAAGATAAAATCAAATCCTATACCCACTGGGTGAGCAACCCACAAACTGGAAAATAATTATACCACAGAAGTTCTCACACTGGAGTGAAAGTCCTGAGCCCCACGTCAGGATTCCCAGCCTGGTGGTTTGGCAACAGGAGAATGAACCCCATAGAATCTGGTTTTGAAGGTCAGATGGGTTTGATCACAGGAATTCCGCAGGACTGGTGGAAACAGAAATTCCACTCTTAGAAGGTGCACACACACCAGGTCCTGTGTGCACCAGGACTCAGGGATAAAAGCAGAGGCCTCATAAGAGACTGGGCCAGATTTACCTGCTAGTATTAGAAGGTCTCCTGCTGAGGCAGGAGTGGCTGTGGCTCACTGTGGGGACAAAGACACTGGCTGTGGGAGTTCTGGTGTGTGCTTATTGGTATGAGACCTCCTGGAGGCTGCCATTTTCTCCCCAAGACCTAGACCAACCCAACCGCCTGTAGGCTCCAGTGCTGGGACACCTCAGAACAAACAACCAACAGGGTGGGAACACAGCCCCACTCATCAGCAGACAGGCAGCTTCAAGTCTTTCTGAACACAGCTCTGCCCACCAGAGGGACAAGACCCAGCTCCACCCACCAGTGGACAGGAATCAGTCCCTCCCACCAGGAAACCTGCACAATCCTCTTAGACAGCCTCATTCACCAGAGGGCAGAGAGCAGAAGCAAGAAGAACTACAATCCTTCAGCCTGAAGAATGGAAAATGCAATCACAGAAAGTTAAACAAAATGAGACAGCAGAAGAATATGTCTCAGATGAAGAAACAAGAAAAAACCTAAGAAGATAAACTAAGTGAAGTGGAGATAGGAAATCTACCAGAAAAAGAACTCAGAGTAATGATAGTAAAGATGATCCAAGATTTTGGAAACAAAATGGAAGCACAGATAGAGAAGATGCAAGAAATATTTAACAAAGACCTAGAAGAATTAAGAATAAACAAACAGAGATGAACAATACAATAACTGACATGAAAAGAACACTAGAAGGAATCTATAGCAGAGTAACTGAGGCAGAACGGATAAGTGATCTGGAAGACAGAATCGTGGAAATCACTGCTGTGGAACAGAATAAAGAAAAAGGAATGAAAAGAAATGAAGACAGTCTAATGGAACTCTGGGACAACATTAAATGAACCAACATTCACATTTTAGCGATCCCAGGAGGAGAAGAGAGAGAGAACAGACGTGAGAAAATATTTGAAGAGTTAATAGCTGAAAATTTCCCTAATATAGGAAAGGATACAGTTACCCAGATCAGGAAGTAGAGAGTCCCCAGCAGGATAAACCCAAGGAGGAACATGCTGAGACACAGAGTAATTAAATTGACCAAAATTAAAGAAAAAGAAAAAATATTAAAAGCAACAATGGAAAAGCAACAAATAACATACAAGGGAACTCCTATAGGATTATCAGTTGATTTCTCAGCAGAAACTCTGCAGGCCAGAAGGGAGTGGCATGATATATTTAGAGTGATGAAAGGGAAAAACCTGCAACCAAGATTACACTACACAGCAAAGATCTCATTCAGATTGGCAAAAGATTTATAGATAAGCAAGAGTTAAGAGAATTCACCACTAGACCATCTTGGCAACAAGAGCTAAAGGAACTTCTCTAAGTGAAAAATAAAAGGCCACTACTAGAAACAAACAAAAAAATATGAATGGGAAATCTAACCAGTAAAGTAAAGGTAGGAAATGATCTGCACACAAATATGATATCAAAACCAGCAGTTGTGAGAAGAGGAGAACGTAAATGCAGGATATTGGAAATGAATTTGAAATGAAAAGACCAGCAACGTAAAACAATCTCATTTATATAGAGACTGCTATATCAAAACCTCATGATAACCACAACCTAAAATTCTACAATAGATACACACACAGAAAAGAAAAAGTAATCCAAGCTCAACACTACAGTTTGTCACCAAACCACAAGGGAAGACAATAAAAGAGAAAGGGAAGAATAAAGACCTACAAAAACAAATCCAAAGCAATTTAAAATATGGGAATAAGAACATACATAACAATAATTATTCTAAATGTAAATGGAGTAAATGCTTCAACCAAAGACATAGACAGGCTGACTGGATACAAAAATAAGACACATATATGTACTATCTAAAGAGACCCACATCAGATCTAGGGACACATACAGAATGAAAGTTAGGGGAGGGAAAAAGGTATTCCTTGCAAATGGAAATAAAAAGAAAGCAGATGTATCAATATTCATATCAAATAAAATAGACTTTAAAATAAATACTGTTATAAGAGATAAAGAAGGAGACTACATAATGACCAAAGGATCAATCCAAGAAGAAAATATAAAAATTGTAAATATATATGCACTAAACATAGGAGCATCCCAATATATAAGGCAAAACTAACAGCCATAAAAGGATAAATCAACAGTAACACAGTAATAGTGGGGGACTTTAACACCTCACTTTCATCAATGGACAGATCATCCAGACAGGAGATCAATAAGGAAACACAGGCCATAAATGACACATTAGATCAAATGGGCTTAATTGATATACATAGAGCATTCCATCCAAAAGCAGCAGGATATACGTTTTTCTCTGAGGGGAATTGGGAAGATGGTGGAAGAGTAAGACACAAAGATCACCTTCCTCCCCACAGATACACCAGAAATATATCTACACGTGGAACAACTCCTACAGAATACCTACTGAATGCTGGCAGAAGACCTCAGACCTCAGACCTCCCAAAAGGCAAGAAACTCCCCACATACCTGGGTAGGGAAAAATAGAAAAGAATAAACAGACACAAAAGAATAGGGATGGGACCTGCACCAGTGGGAGGGAGCTGTGAAGGAGGAAATGTTTCCACACACTAGGAAGCCCCTTTGCGGGCGGAGACTGTGGGGGGCGGGGCGAAGAAACTTTGGAGCCATGGAGGAGAGCACAGCAACAGGGGTGCAGAGGGTAAAGTGGAGAGATTCCCGCACAGAGGATCAGTGCCAACTGGCACTCACCAGCCCAAGAGACTTGTCTGCTCACACGCTGGGACGGGCAGGGTCTGGGAGCTGAGACTCAGGCTTCTGAGCTTAGATCCCAGGGAGAGGACAGGGGTTGGTGGCGTGAACACAGCCTGAAGGGGTTAGTGCATGATGGATAGCTGGGAGGGAGCCCGGAAAAAGTCTGGAACTGCCAAAGAGACAAGAGAATATTTCTTGCCACTGTTTCCTGGTGCATGAGGAGAGAGGACTAAGAGCCCTGCTTAAAGGAGGTCCAGAGATGGGCGTGAGATGTGGCTAACAGCATGGACCCCAGAGACGGGCATGAGACACTAAGGCTGCTGCTGCCACCACCAAGAAGCCTGTGTGTGAACACAGGTCACTATCCACACCTACCTTCCGGGGAGCCTGTGCAGCCTGCCACTGCCAGGGTCCCAGGATACAGGGACAACTTCCGCGGGAGAACTCACAGTGTTCCTCAGGCTGATGCAACATCCCGCTGGCTTCTGCTGCTGCAGGCCCACCCTGCATCCACACCCCTCCCTCCACCCGGCCTGAGAGAGCCAGAGCCCCCGAAGCAGTTGCTCCTTTAACCCCATTTATCTGAGTGAAGAACAGATGCCCTCTGGAGACTTACATGCAGAGGCAGGGCCAAATCCAAAACTGAGCCCCTGGAGCTGTGCGAACAAAGAAGACAAAGGGAAATCTCTCCCAGGAACCTCAGAAGCAGTGGATTAAAGCTCCAATATCAACTTGATGTACCAGGTGGACTTAGAGAGCAAGATTTATTATTTTTCCCATTCTCTGCTTTCTGTGAGCATGTATGTGCATGCTTCTGTGTGAGAATTTGTCTGTATAGCTTTGCTTTCACCACTTGTCTTAGGGTTCTATAAGTCTGTTTTTCTTTTTTTCTTAAAAAAATATTTTTCTTACTAATTATTTTTTATTTTAATAACTTTATTTTATTTTATCTTACTTTATTTTATCCTCCTTCCTCTTTCTTTCTTTTCTTTCTTTCTTTCTTTAATCCTTGCTTCCTTCCTTCCTTCCTTCCTTCCTTTCCTTCCTTCTTTCTTTCTTTCTTTGCTTCTTTCTTTCTTTCTTTCTTTCTTTCTTTCTTTCTTTCTTTCTTTCTTTCTTTCTGCTTTTTCTCCCTTTTATTCAGAGCTGTGTGGATGAAAGGCTCTTGGTGCTGCAGCCAGTAGGCAGTGCTGTGTCTCTGAGGTGGGTGAGCAAACTTCAGGACACTGGTCCACAAGAGAGCTCCCAGCTCCACATAATATCAAATGGCAAAATCTCCCAGATATCTCCATCTCAACACCAGCACCCAGCTTCACTCAACGACCAGCGAGCTACAGTGCTGAACACCCTATGCCAAACAACTAGGAAGACAGGAACACAAGGCCACCCATTAGCAGAAAGGATGCCTAAAATCTTAAGTCCACAGACACCCCAAAACACACCACCAGACGTGGACCTGCCCACCAGAAAGACAAGATCCAGCCTCACCCACCAGAATACAGGCACTAGCCCCTTCAACAAAGAAGGCTACACAACACACTGATCCAACTTTAGCCACTGGGGAGAGACACCAAAAACAACAGGAACTACAACCTGCAGCCTGCAAAAAGGAGGCCCCAAACACAGTAAGATAAGCAAAATGAGAAGAGACAAAAACACACAGCAGATGAAGCAGCAAGATAAAAACCCACCAGACCTAACAAATGAAGAGGAAATAGACAGTCTACCTGAAAAAGAAATCAGAATAATGATAGTAAAGATGATCCAAAATGTTGCAAATAGAATAGAGAAAATGCAAGAAACATTTAACAAGGACCTAGAAGAACTAAGGATGAAACAAGCAATGATGAACAACACAATAAATGAAATTAAAAATACTCCAGATGGGGTCAATAGCAAAAAAACTGAGGCATAAGAAAGGATAAGAGACCTGGAAGATAAAATTGTGGAAATAAATACTGCAGAGCAGAATAAAGAAAAAAGAATGAAAAGAATGGAGGACAGTCTCAGAGACCTCTGGGACAACATTAAATGCACCAACATTCGAATTATAGGGGTTCCAGAAGAAGAAGAGAAAAAGAAAGGGACTGAGAAAATATTTGAAGAGATTATAGTTGAAAACTTCCCTAATGTGGGAAAGGAAAGAGTTAATAAAATCCAGGAAGCCATACAGGATAAATCCAAGGAGAAACACTCTAAGACACATATTAATTAAACTGTCAAAAATTAAATACAAAGAAAACATATTATAAGCAACAAGGGAAAAACAACAAATAACACACAAGGGAATCCCCATAAGGTTAACAGGTGATCATTCAGCAGAAACTCTGCAAGCCAGAAGGGACCGGCAGGACATATTTAAAGTGATGAAGGAGAAAAATCTGCAACCAAGATTACTCTACCCAGCAAGGATCTAATTCAGATTTAATGGATAAATTAAAACTTTACAGACAAGCAAAAGCTGAGAGAGTTCAGCATCACCAAACCAGCTTTACAACAAATGCTAAAGGGCTTTCTCTAGGCAAGAAACACAAGAGAAGAAATGACCTACAATATCAAACCCAAAACAAATAAGAAAATGGGAATAGGAAAAATACATATTGATACTTACCTTAAATATAAATGGAGTAAATGCTCCCACCAAAAGACACAGATTTGCTGAATGGATACAAAAACAATACCCATATATATGCTGTATACAAGAGACCCACTTCAGACCTAGAGATACATACAGACTGAAGGTGAGGAGATGGCAAAAGATATTCTATGCAAATGGAAACCAAAAGAAAGCTGGAGTAGCAGTTCTCATATCAGACAAAATAAACTTTAAAATAAAGACTATTAGAAGAAACAAAGAAGGACACTACAGAATGATCAAGGGATCTATCCAAGAAGAAGATATAACACTTGTAAATATTTGTGCACCCAACATAGGAGCACCTCAAAACATAAGGTAAATACTAACAGCCATAAAATGGGTAATCGAGAGAAACACATTAATAGTAGGGGATTTTAACACCCCACTCTCACCAAAGGACACATCATCCAAAATAAAAATAAATAAGGAAACACAAGCTTTAAATGATACATTAAACAAGATGTACTTAATTGATATTTATAGGACATTCCATCCTAAAACAACTGAATACACAATTTTCTCAAGTGCTTATGGAACATTCTCCAGGATAGATCATATCTTCGGTCAGAAATCAAGCCTTGGTAAATTGAAGAAAATTGAAATTGTATCAAGTACCTTTTCCAACCACAACACTATGAGACTAGATATCAATTACAGGAAAAGATATGAAAAAATACAAACACATGGAGGCTAAACAATACACTATTTAATGACGAAGTGATCACTGAAAAATCAAGGAGAAAATAAAAAAACACCTAGAAAAAAATGACAATGGAGACACAATAACCCAAAGCCTATGGGATGCAGCAAAAGCAGTTCTAAGAGGGAAGTTTATAGCAATACAATCTTACCTTAAGAAACAGGAAACATCTCAAATAAACAACCTAATATTGCACCTAAAGCAATTAGAGAAAGAAGAACAAAAAGACAAACAAATTTAACAGAAGGAAAGAAATCATAAACATCAAATCAGAAATAAATGAAAAAGAAATGAAGGAAACAATAGGAAAGATCAATAAAACTAAAAGCTGGTTCTTTGAGAAGATAAACAAAACTGATAAACGATTAACCAGACTCATCAAGAAAAAAAGGGAGAAGACTCAAATCAATACAATTAGAAATGAAAAAGGAGAAGTATCAACTGACACTGCAGAAATACAAAGATCATGAGAGATTACTACAGACAACTCTATGCCAAAAAAACGGACAACCTGGAAGAAATGGACAAATTCTTAGAAATGCACAACCTGCCAAGACTGAATCAGGAAAAAATAGAAAATATGAACAGACCAATCAAAAGCACTGAATTTGAAACTGTGATTAAAAATCTTCCAACAAACAAAAGTTCAGGACCAGAAGGCTTCACAGGCGAATTCTATCAAACATTTAGAGAAGAGCTAACACCTATCCTTCTCAAACTCTTCCAAAACATATCAGAGGGAGGAGCACTCCCAAACTCATTCTACGTGGCCATCATTACTCTGATACCAAAACCAGACAAGGATGTCAAAAAGAAAGAAAACTACAGGCCAATATCACTGATTAACACAGATGCAAAAATCATCAACAAAATACTAGCAAACAGAATCCAACAGCATATTAAAAGGATCATACACAATGATCAAGTGGGGTTTATTCCAGGAATGAAAGGATTCTTCAATATAAGCAAATCAATCAACGTGATACACTATAATAACAAAATGAAGGAGAAAAACCATATGATCAACTCATTAGATGCAGAGAAAGCCTTTAAGAATATTCAACACACATTTATGATAAAAACTGTGAAGATAGTAGGCATAGAGGGAACTTTCCTCAACATAATAAGGCCATATATGACAAACCCACCGCCAACATCGTCCTCAATGGTGAGAAACTGAAAGCATTTCTCCGAAGATCAGGAACAAGACAAGATTGCCCACTCTCACCACTCTTACTCAACATAATTTTGGAAGTTTTAGCCACAGCAATCAGAGAAGAAAAGGAAATAAAAGGAATCCAAATCGGAAAAGAAGAAGTAAAGCTGTCACTGTTTGCAGATGACATGATACTATACATAGAGAATCCTAAAGATGCTACCAGAAAACTACTAGAGCTAATCAATGAATTTGGTAAAGTAGCAGGATACAAAATTAATGCACAGAAATCTCTGGCATTTCTATACATTAATGATGAAAAATCTGAAAGTGAAATCAATAAAACACTCCCATTTACCATTGCAACAAAAAGAATAAAATATCTAGGAATAAACCTATCTAAGGAGACAAGAGACCTGTATACAGAAAATTATAAGACGCTGATGAAGGAAATTAAAGATGATACAAATAGATGGAGAGATATACCATGTTCTTGGATTGGAAGAATCAACATTGTGAAAGTGACTCTACTACACAAAGTAATCTACAGATTAAATGGAATCCCGATCAAACTACCACTGGCATTTTTCACAGAACTAGAACAAAAATTTTCACCATTTGTATGGAAACAGAAAAGACCCTGAATAGCCAAAGCAATTTTGAGAATGAAAAACGGAGCTGGAGGAATCAGCCTCCCTCTCTTCAGACTATACGACAAAGCTACAGTAATCAAGAGAGTATGGTACAGGCACAAAAATTTAAACATAGATCAATGGAACAGGACAGAAAGCCCAGTGACAAACCCACACACATATGGTCACCTTATCTTTGATAAAGGAGGCAGGAATGTACAGTGGAGAAAGAACAGCCTCTTCAATATTTGGTGCTGGGAAAACTGGAGGTGTACATGTAAAAGTATGAGATCAGATCACTCCCTAACACCATACACAAAAATAAGCTCAAAATGGATTAAAGACCTAAATGTAAGGCCAGAAAGTATCACACTCTTAGAGGAAAACACAGGCAGAATACTCTATGACATAAATCACAGCCAGATCCTTTTTGACTCATCTGCCAGAGAAATGGAAATAAAAACAAAAATAAACAAATGGGACCTAATGAAACTTAAATGCTTTTGCACAGCAAAGGAAACCATAAAGAAGACCAAACGACAACCCTCAGAATGGAAGAAAATATTTGCTAATGAAGCAACTGACAAAGGATTAATCTCCAAAATTTACAAGGAGCACCTGCAGCTCAATAACAAAAAAACAGACAATCCAATCAGAAAATGTTCACAAGACCTAAATAGACATTTCCCCAAAGAAGATATACAGATTGCCAACAAACACATGAAAGAATGCTCAACATCATTAATCATTAGAGAAATTCAAATCAAAACTACAATGAGATATCATCTCAGACCAGTCAGAATGGCCATCATTAAAATATCTAGAAACAGTAAATGCTGGAGAGGGTGTGGAGATAAGGGAACACTCTTGCACTGCTGGTGGGAATGTGAATTGGTACAGTCACTATGGAGAACAGTATGGAGGTTCCTTGAAAAACTTCAAGTAGAACTACCATATGACCCAGCAATCCCCATGCTTGGCATATACCCTGAGAATACCATAATTCAAAATGAGTCATGTACCAAAATGTTCATTGCAGCTCTATTTACAATAGCCCAGAGATGGAAACAACCTAAGTGTCCATCATCGGATGAATGGATAAAGAAGATGTGGCACATATATTCAATGGAATATTACTCAGCCGTAGAAAGAAACGAAATTGAGCTATTTGTAATGAGGTGGGTGGACCTAGAGTCTGTCATACAGAGTGAAGTACGTCAGAAAGAGAAAGACAAATACCATATGCTAACACATATATATGGAATTTAAGAGAAAAAAATGTCATGAAGAACCTAGGGGTAAGACAGGAATAAAGACACAGACCTACTAGAGAATGGACTTGAGGATATGGGGAGGGGGCAGGGACAATGCAAGAGAGTGGCATGGACATATATACACTACCAAACGTAAAATAGATAGCTAGTGGGAAGCAGCTGCATAGCACAGGGTGATCAGCTCGGTGCTTCGTGGCCACATAGAGGGGAGGGATAGGGAGTGTGGGAGGGAGGGAGATGCAAGAGGGAAGAGATATGGGAACATATGTATAACTGATTCACTTTGTTATAAAGCGGAAAGTAACACACCATTGTAAAACAATTATACACCAAAAAGGATGTAAAAAAATAAAAGAGGGAGGAGATATATGGATATATGTATCTGTATAGCTGATTCACTTTTTTATGAAGCATAAAGTAACACACCATTGTAAAGCAATTATACTCCAATAAAGATGGTTAAAAAAAAAAGAATATACATTCTTCTCAACTGCACATGGAACATTCTCCAGGATTGATCATATGCTGGGACACAAAGCAAACCTCAGTAAATTTAAGTCAACTGAAATCATATCCAGCATCTTTTTTGATCTCAATGGTATGAGATTAGAAGTCAACTACAAAAAAAATTGTAAAAAACACAAACATGTGGAGGCTAAACAATATTCTTCTAAAAAGCCAAACGGTCATTGAAAAAATCAAAGAGGGAATCAAAACATATCTAGAGACATATGAAAATGAATGCACGACAATCCAAAACCTATGGGACATAGCAAAAGCAGTTCTAAGAGGGAAGTGTATAGCAGTACAATCTTACTTCAGGAATCAAGAAAATTACAAATAAACAATCTCACTTTACACCTAAACAACTAGAGGAAGAAGAACAAACAAAACACAATGTTAGTAGAAGGGAAGAAATCATAAAGATCAGAGCAGAAAAAATGAAATAGACATGAAGTAAACAATAGAAAAGATTAATGAAACTAAAAGCTGGTTCTTTGAAAAGGTAAACAATATTGATAAACATTTAGCCAGCCTCCTCAAGAAAAAAGAGAGAACATTGAAATCAATAAAATTAGAAATGAAAAAGGAAATGTTAAAACTGACACAATAGAAATGCAAAACATCATATGAGACTACTACTAGGAACCATATGCCAATAAAATGGAAAACGTGGAAGAAATGGAAAAATTCTTAGAAAGTTACAATCTCACAATACTGAACCAAGAAGATATAGAAAATATTAACAGAACAATCACAAGTACTGAAATTGAAACTGTGATTATAAAACTCCCAACAAACAAAAATCCAGGAGCAGATGGCTTCGTAGGCGAATCCTATCAAACATTTAGTGAAGAATTAAAATGTATTCTTCTCAAACTATTCCAAAAATTGCAGAAGAAAGAACAATCCCAAGCTCATTCTACCAGGCCACTATCCCCCTTATACCAAAACCACACAACGATGTCACAAAAACAGAAAATTACAGGTCAATATCACTGATGAATATAGACACAAAAATCCTCAACAAAATACTAGCAATCTGAACCTAACAATACATTAAAGGATCATACACCATGATTAAGTGGGATTTATCCCAGGGATGCAAGGATTTTTCAATATCCACAAATCAATCAGTGTGATACACCACAGCAACAAATTGAAAAATTAAAACCATGTGATCATCTCAATAGATGTAGAAAAAGCTTTTGACAAACTTCAGCATACATTTATGATAAAATCTCTCCAGAAAGTGGGCATCGTGTGAATATACCTCAACATAATAAAGGCCATGTACGACAAAACTACAGCTAACCTCATACCTAATGGTGAAAAGCTGAAAGCATTTCCCCTAAGATCCGGAACAAGACAAGGAGGTCCAGTCTCACTAGTTTTATTAAACATAGTTTTGGAAGTCCTAATCATGACAATCAGAGAAGAAGAAGAAACAAAATGAATCCAAATTGAAAAAGAAGAAGTAAAATTGTTTCTGCTTAAAGATGACATGATACTATACATAGAAAATTCTAAAGATGTTATCAGAAACTTACTAGAACTCATCAATGAATTTTTTAAAGTTTCAGGATACAAAATTAATACACAGAAATCTGTTGCATTTCTATAAACTAACAACAAAAGATCAGACAGAGAAATTAAGGAAACAATCCCATTTAGCATCAAATTAAAAAACTCTTACATTGATTTTTGGGTATGACATCAAAAGCAGAGGCAACAAAAGAAAATATAAACATGTGGGACTACTTCACATAACAAGTTCTGCACAGCAAAGAAACATTCAATAGAATGAAAAAGCAGTATATGGAATGGGAGAAAATTTGCAAACCAATTATTTGGTTAGGCACTAATATCCAAAATATTTAAGGAGCTCATACAACTCAATAGTAAAGTAGAATCCTGATTTAAAATGAGTAAAGACCTTAAGATATATTTTCAAAGGATAGGTACAAGTGGCAAACAGTTATATGAAAGTTACACCAAACGTTCCACCATCACCAATAACAAAAATAAACAAGGGGAACTATATCAGACCAAAAAACTTCTGTACAGCAAAAAAACAATCATCAAAATATAAGGGCAGCCTAGGGAATGGGATAAAATATTTGCAAACCATCTGTCTGATAAGGGGTTAATATCCCAAATAAAATAGGATCTCATTCAACTCGATAGCAAAAAAAAAAAAAAAAAAAAAAACCACAAAAAGCTGATATTAAAATGTGAAAATGAATAAAATAGACACTTTTCCAAAGACAACCTACAAAATGTCAACAGGTACAAGAAAAGATGCTTGACATCTATAATCATCAGGGAAATCCATATCAAAACCAGAATGAGATATCACCTCAGACCTGTTAGGATGGCTCTTACCCAAAAGAGAAAATACAACAAGTTTTAGCGAGACTATGAAAGAAAGGGAACCCTTGTGTTCCCTTGGTGCAAATGTAAATTGGTACATCCACTATGGACAACAGGATGGAGGTTTTTCTAAAGTTAAAAATAGAACTATGGTATGATTCCACAATCCCAATTCTGGATATATATTCAAAGGAAATGAAATCATTCTATCAGAGATATTGGTTCTAGTCCTATGAAAAATGCCATTGGTAATTGAGAGGAATTGCATTGAATATGTAATTAACGGGTAATATAGTTATTTTGACAATATTTGTTGTTCCACTCTAATTTTGCCATCTCTGATAACTTTGTGTCTCCAGTTACTTTCATCAATGTCTTATAGTTTTCAGGGTAGAGGACTTTTGTCTCCTTACTTCAGGTTATTCCTAGGTATGCTATTCTTTTTGATGAGACAGGAAATGGGATTGTTTCTATCAATTTTCTTTCTGATATTTTGTTGTTAGTGTATAGGAATGCAAGAGATTTCTGTGCATTAAATTTTTATCCTGCAACTTTACTGAATTCACTGATGAGTCTAGTTGTTTTGTGGTAGCATCTTTAGAATTTTCTATATATAGTATCATATCATCTGCAAACAGTGACAGTTTTCCTTCTTCTATTCCAATTTGCATTCATTTTATTTCTTTTTCTTCTCTGATTGCCATGGTTAGGACTTCCAAAACTACAGTGAATAAAAGTGGTGACAATGGGCATCCTTGCCTTGTTCCTGACCGTAGAGGGAATGATTTCAGCTTTTCATCATTGAGAATGATGTTAACTGTGGGTTTGACATATATGGCCATTATTATATTGAGATATGTTCCCTCTATTCCAGCAATGGTAAGAGCTTTTTATCACAAATGGATGCTGAATTTTGTCAAAAACTATTACTACATCTATTGAGCTGATCATATAGATTTTATTCTTCAGTTTGTTAATGTGGTATATCACACTGATTGATTTGCAGATATTGAAGAACACTTGCATCCCTGGGATGAATCCCAATTGATCATGGTGTATGATACTTTTAATGTATTGCTGGACTTGGTTTTCTAGTATCTTGTTGAGTATTTTAGCATCTGTATTCATCAGTGCTACTGGCATGGGATTTTCTTTTTCTTTTTTATTTAACATCTTTATTGGAGTATAATTGCTTTACAATGTTGTGTTAGTTTCTGCTGTATAACAAAGTGAATCAGTGAAAATCTATACATATATCTCCATATACCCTCCCTCTTACAACTCCCTCCCAAACTCTCTGTCCCACCCCTTTATGTGGTTGCAAAACACCAAGCTGATCTCCCTGGGCTATACAGCTACTTCCAACTAGCTATCTATTTTACATTTGGTAGTGTTTATATGTCAATGCTACTCTCTCACTTCGTCCCAGGTTACCCTTCCCCCTCCCCATGTCCTCAAGTCCATTCTCTACATTTGCATCTTGTTTTTTTTGTTTGTTTGTTTGTTTCTTTTGGAGTTTAGGGTATACTATTTACTTAGCACTTAAATGTATAGAACAAAATCTTGTCCTCAATGAAAATTATATAATCCACTGAAGTGAAAAAATTTGCTCATCATTTTAAGAATTACCATTTCTATAAATTCTTTTAACATGGTGAGAAATATTCTAAATCAGCCTTAAATTTTTTTAACATCTTTAATGGAGTATAATTGCTTTACAATGTTGTGTTAGTTTCTGTTGTATAAAAAAAATGAATCAGCTATATGTATACATATATCCCCATATCCTCTGTCTCTTACATCCCCTCCTACCCTCCCTTTCCCATCCCTCTACGTGGTCACAAAGCACCAAGCTGATCTCCCTGTGCTATGTAGCTTCTTCCCACAAGCTATCTATTTTACATTTAGTAGTGTATATATGTAAATGCTACACTCTCACTTCATCCCAGCTTACACTTCCCACTCCCCATGTCCTCAAATCCATTCTCTACTTCTGGCCTTATTCCTGTCCTGCCCCTAGGTTCATCAGAAACAATTTTTTTAATTCCATATATATATATATATATATATATATATATATATATATATATATATGTTACCATGCTGTATTTGTTTTACTCTTTCTGAAATACTTCACTCTGTTTGAGAGACCCAAGATCCATTCACCTAAGAACAAAAACCTCAATTTTGTTTCATTCTATGGCTAAGTAATATTCCACTGTATATATGTGACACATTTTCTTTATCCATTCATCTGTCAATGGACACTTAAGATGCTTCCATGTCCTGGCTATTGTAAATAGAGCTGCAATGAACATTGCGGTACATGAGGCTTTCTGAATTATGGTTTTCTCAGGGTATACGCCCAGTAGTGGGATAGCTGGGTCATATGGTTTTTCTATTTTTAGTTTTCTAAGGAAGCTCTATATTGATCACGATAGTGGCTGTATTAATTTACATTCCCACCATCAGTGCAAAAGGGTTCCCTTTTCTCCACACCCTCTCCAGCATTTAATATTTGTAGATATTATGATGATGGTTATTCTGACCAGTGCGAGGTGATACCTCATTGTAATTATGATTACTTTTTCCCTAATGATTAATGATGCTGAGCACCCTTTCATGTATTTGTTGGCAATTTGTATATCTTCATTGGAGAAATGTCTCTTTAGGTCTTCTGCCCATTTCTGGATTGGGTTGTTTGTTTTTTTGATATTGAGCTGCATGATCTGCTTGTATATTTCGGATATTAATATTTTGTCACTTTCTTCTTTTGCAAACATTTTCTCCCATTCTAAGGGTTGTCTTTTGGTCTTGTTTATGGTTTCCCTTGCAGTGCAAAAGCTTTGAAGATTCATTAGGTCCCATTTGTTTATTTTTGTTTTTATTTCCATTTCTCTAGGAGGTGGGTCAAAAAGGATCTTGCTGTGATTTATGTCATAGAGTGTTCTGCCTACGTTTTCCTCTAAGAATTTTATAGTGTCTGGTATTACATTTAGGTCTTTAATCCATTTTGAGTTTATTTTTGTGTATGGTGTTAGGGAGTGTTCTAATTTAATACTTTTACATGCACCTGTCCAGTTTTCCCAGCACCACTTATTGAAGAGGCTGTCTTATCTCCATTGTATATTCTTTCCTCCTTTATCAAAGATAAGGTGACCACAGGTGCGTGGGTTTATATCTGGACTTTCTATCCTGTTTCATTTATCTGTATTTCTGTTTTTGTACCAGTACCACACTGTCTTGCTTACTGTAGCTATGTAGTATAGTCTGAAGTCAGGGAGCCTGATTCCTCCAGCTCCATTTTTAGTTCTCAAGATTGCTTTGGTTATTCAGGGTGTTTTGTGTTTCCATATAAATTGTGAAATTTTTTGTTCTAGTTCTGTGAAAAATGCCAGTGGTAGTTTGTTAGGGATTGCATTGAATCTGTAGATTGCTTTGGGTAGTAGAGTCATTTTCACAATGTTGATTCTTCTAATTCAAAAACATGGTATATCTCTCCATCTGATTGTATTATCTTTAGTTTCTTTCACCATAATTGTCATAATTTTCTGCATAAAGTTTTTTGTCTCCTTAGATAGGTTTATTCCTATGTATTTTATTTTTTGCAAAGGTAAATGGAAGTGTTTCCTTAATTTCTCTTTCAGATTTTTCATCATTAGTGTATAGGAATGCAACAGATTTCTGTGCATTAATTTTGTATACTTCTACTTTACCAAATTCATTGATTAGTTCTTGTAGTTTTCTGGTAGCATCTTTAGGATTCCTTATGTATAGTATCATGTCATCCACAAACAGTGAAAGTATTGCTTCTTCTTCTCGGATTTGGATCTGTTTTATTTGTTTTTCTTCTCTGATTGCTTTGGCTAAAACTTCAAAACTATGTTAAATAATAGTGGAGAAAGTGGGCAACATTGTCTTGTTCCTGATGTTAGAGGAAATTGTTTCAAATTTTCACCATTGACCAAGATATAGGCTGTGTGTTTTTCATATATGGCGTTTATTTTGTTGAGGTAGGTTCCCTCTGTGCCTACTTTCTTGAGAATTTTTATTATAAATTGTTGTTTAATTTTGTTGAAAGCTTTGTCTGCATCTACTGAGGTGATCTTATGGTTTTTATCCTTCAATTTGTTAATATCGTGTATCACATTGATTGATTTGCATATACCGAAGGATCCTTGCATTCCTGGGATAAAACTCACTTGATCATGGTGTATGCTCCTTTTTATGTGCTGTTAGATTCTGTTTGTTAGTATTTTGTTAAGGATTTTTGCATCTATATTCATCAGTGATATTGTCCTGTAGGTTTATTTTTTTGTGACATCTTTGGTGGTTTTAGTATCAGGGTGATGGTGGCCATGTAGAATGAGTTTGGGAATGTTCCTCCCTCTGCTTTACCTTGGATAAATTTGAGAAGGATAGGTGTTAGCTCTTCTCTAAATGTTTGATAGAATTTGCCTGTGAAGCCGTCTGGTCCTGAGCTTTTGTTTGTTGCAGATTTTAAATCACGTTTTCAATTTCAGTGATTGTGATTGGTCTGTTCATATTTTCTCTTTCATCCTGGTTCAGTCCCAGAAGGTTGTGCTTTTCTAAGACTTTGTCCTTTCCTTCTAGGTTGTCCATTTCATTGGCATATAGTTGCTTGTAGTAATCTCTATGATCCTTTGCATTTCTGCAGTGTCAGATATTACTTCTTTTTCATTTCTAATTCTGTTGATTTGAGCCTTCTCCCTTTTTTTCTTGATGAGTCTGGCTAATGGTTTATGAGCTTTGTTTACCTTCTGAAGTCTTTTAGTTTTATTGGTCTTTGCAATTATTTCCTTCATTTCTTTTTCATTTATTTCTGATATGACCTTTATGATTACTTTTCTTCTTCTACCTTTTGGATATTTAATATTTGTTTTTCTCTCATTGCTTTAGGTGAAAGGTTAGGCTGTTTATTTGAGATTTTGCTTGTTTTTTGTGGTAGGGTTTTATTGATGTAAGCATCCCTGTTAGAACTGCTTTTGCTCCATTCCACAGGTTTAGTGTCATCCTGTTTTCATTGTCATTTGTTTGTAGGCATTTTTTAAAACATCTTTATTGGAGTATAATTGCTTTACAATGGTGTGCTAGCTTCTGCTTTATAACAAAGTGACTCAGTTATACATATACATATATCCCCATATATCTTCCCTCTTGAGTCTCCATCACTCACACCCTCCCTATCCCACCCCTCTAGGTGGGCACAAACACCGAGAAGATCTCCTGTGCTATGTGGCTCCTGCTCACTAGCTATTTATTTTACGTTTGGTAGTGTATATACATCCATGCCAGTCTCTAACTTTGTCCCAGCTTATGCTTCTCCTTCCCTGTGTCTTCAAGTCCATTCTCTAGTAAGTCTGCTTCTTTATTCCTGTCCTAACCCTAGGTTCTTCATGAACTTTCTTTTATTTAGATTTCATATATATGTGTTAGCATACAATACTTTTTTTTTTTCACTTTCTGACTTACTTCACTCTGTAGGACAGAATCTAGGTCCATCCATCTCACTAAAAATAACTCAATTTAGTTTATGGCTGAGTAATATTCCATTGTATGTATGTGCCACATCTTCTTTATCCATTCATCTGTCAATGGACACTTAGGTTGCTTCCATGTCCTGGCTATTGTAAATAGAGCTGCAGTGAACATTGTGGGACATGACTTTTTGAATTATAGTTTTCTCAGGGTATATGCCCAGTAGTGGGGTTGCTGGGTCATATGGTAGCTCCATTTTTGTTTCTTAAGGACCCTCCATACTGTTCTCCATAGTGGCTCTATCAATTTACATTCCCACCAGCAGTGCAAGAGGGTTCCCTTTTCTCCACACCCACTCAGGCATTTATTTTTTGTAGATTTTTGATGATGGCCATTCCGACAGTTGTGAGGTGATAATTCATTGTATTTTTGATTTGCATTTCTCTAATGATTAGTTATGTTGAGCATCCTTTCATGTGTTTGTTGGCAATCTGTATATCTTCTATGGAGAAATCTCTTTTTAGGTCTTCTGCCTAGTTTTGGATTAGGTTGTTTGTTTTATTGATATTGAGCTGCATGTGTTGTTTGTATATTTTGGATATTAATCCTTTGTCAGTTGCGTCATTTGCAAATATTGTCGCCCATTATGAGGATTGTCTTTTTGTCTTGTTTACAGTTTATTTTGCTGTAAAATACTTTGAAGTTTCATTAGGTCCAATTTGTTTGTTTTTATTTCCATTTCTCTAGGAGATGGATCAAAAAGGATCTTGCTGTCACTATTGTCATAGAGTTTTCTGCCTGTTTTCTTGTAAGATTTTTTCGTGTCTGTCCTTACATTTAGATTTTAATGCATTTTGAGTTTATTTTTGTGTATGGAGTTAGGGAGTGCTCTAATTTCATTCTTTTACATGTAGCTGTCTAGTTTTCCCAGCACTACTTATTGAAGAGGCTGTCTTTTCTCCATTGTTATTCTTGACCCCTTTATCAAAAGTAAGGTTACCATACGTGCATGGGTTTATCTCTGGGCTTTCTGTCCTGTTCCATTCATGATATTTCTCTTTTTGTGTCAGTACCATAGTGTCTTCATTAGTGTAGCTTTGTAGTATAGTCTGAAGTCAGGGAGTATGATTCCTCTAGCTCCGTTTTTCTTTCTCAAGATTGCTTTGCAAATTCAGGGTCTTTTGTGTTTCCATACAAATTGTGAACTTTTTTGTTCTAGTTCTATTAAAAATGCCACTGGTAGTTTGATAGGGATCACATTGAATCTGTCAATTACTTTGTATAGTATAGTCATTTTCACAATGTTGATTCTTGCAATCCAAGAACATGGTATATCTCTCCATCAGTTTGTATCATCTGTAATGTCTTTCTTCAGTGTTTCATAGTTTTCTACATAAAGTTCTTTTGTCTCCTTAGGTAGTTTTATTCCTAGGTATTTTATTCTTTTTGTTGCAGTGGTACATGGTAGTGTTTCCTTAAATTTTGTTTCAGATTTTTCATCATTAGTGTATAGGAATGCAAGAGATGTCTGTGCCTTAATTTTGTATCCTGCTACTTTACCAAATTCATTGATTACCTCTAGTAATTTTCTGGTAGCATCTTTAGGATTCTCTATGTAGAATATCATGTCTTCTGCACACAGTGACAGTTTTACTTCTTTTCATATTTGGATTCCTTTTATTTCTTTTTCTTCTCTGATTGCTGTGGCTAAAGCTTCCTAAACAATGTTGAATTATAGTTGTGAGAGTGGGCAACCTTTTCTTTTTCCTGTTCTTAGTGGAAATGGTTTCAATTTTTCACCATTGAAGACAATGTTGGCTGTGAGTTTGTCATATATGGTCTTTATTATGATGAGATAAGTTCCCTCTATGCCTACTTTCTGGAGGGTTTTTATGATAAATAAGTGTTGAATTTTAGCAAATGTTTGTCTGCATCTATTGAGATCATCACATGGTTTTATTTGTCAATGTGTTAATATGGTGTATCACACTGATTGATTTGCTTATATTGAAGAATCCTTGCATTCCTGGGATAAATCCCACTTGGTCATGGTGTATGATCCTTTAAATGTGCTGTTGGATTCTGTTTGCTCATTTTTGTTGAGGAATTTTGCATCTATGTTCATCAGTGGTATTGGCCTGTAGTTTTCTTTCTTTATTTCATATTTGTCTGGTTTTGCTATCAGGGTGATAGTGGCCTCGTAGAATGAGTCTGTGAGTGTTCCTCCCTCTGCTATATTTAGGTAGAGTTTGAGAAGGATAGGCGTTAGGTCTTCTCTAAATATTTGATAGAATTCACCTGTGAAGCCGTCTTGTCCTGGGCTCTTGTTTATTGGAAGATTTTTAATCACAGTTTCAATTTCAGTGCTTGTGATTGGCCTGTTTATATTTTCTATTTCTTCCTGATTCAGTCTTAGTTGGTTGTGCTTTTCTAAGAGTTTGTCCATTGTTTCCATTTTGTCCAAGTTAACGTCATATAAATGTTTGTAGTAATCTCTCTTGATGCTTTGTATTTCTGCAGTGTCATTTGTTACTTGTCCTTTTTCATTTCTAATCCTGTTGATTTGAGTCTTCTCCTTTTTTATCTTGATGAGTCTGGCTAATCATTTATCAAAATTTTTAATCTTCTCAAAGAACCTGACTTTTTAAAATTGTTTCCTTCATTTCTTTTTGATTTATTTCTGATCTGTTATGTATGATTTTATTCCTTCCACTAACTTTGGGGTTTTTTTGTTCTTCTTTCTCTAATTGCTTTACATGTAAGTTTAGGTTGTTTGTTTGAAGTTTTTCTTGTTTCATGAGGGAAGATTTTACAGATAAACTTCCCTCTTAGAACTGCTTTTTCTGCATCCCACAGGTTTTGGGTCATCATGTTTTGATTGTCTTTTGTTTATAGGTGTTCTCCAATTTCCTCTTTGATTTCTCCAGTGATCTCTTGGATATTCAGTAACGTATTGTTCGCCTACATATGTTTGTATTTTTTACAGTTTTTTTCCTGTAATTGATATCTAGTCACATGGCGTTGTGCTCAGAATAGTTACTTGATATGATTTAATTTTCTTACATTTACTCAGGCTTGATTTATGACCCAAGAGATGATCTATCCTGGAGAATGTTCCATGAGCTCTTGAGAAGGAAGTGAATTCTGCTGTTTTTGGATTGAACGTCTTATAAATATCAGTTAAGTCCATCTTGTTTAATGCGTCATTTAAACTTGTGTTTCCTTATTTATTTTCATTTTGGATGATCTGTCCATTGGTGAATGTTGGGTATTAACCTCCCCTTCTATTATTGTGTTACTGTCAATTTCCCCTTTTTGGCTGTTACCATTGGTCATATGTATGGAGGTGCTCCTTATTGGGTGCATACATATTTACAATTGTTATATCTTCTTCTTGCATTGATCCCTTGATCATTATGTAGTGTCCTTCTTTGTCTCTTGGAATAGTTTTCTTTTTTAAGTTTATTTTTTCTGATATGAGAATTGCTACTCCAGCTCTCTTTTGATTTCCCTTTGTATGGAATATCTTTTTCCATCCCCTCACTTTCAGTCTATATGTGTCCTTAGGTCTGAAATGTGTCTCTTGTAGACAGCATATATGTGGTTCTTGTTTTTTAATCCATTCTGCCAGTCTATATCTTTTGGTTGGAGCAGTTAATCCATTCATTTAAGGTAATTATCAATATGTATGTTCCTATTACCATTTTCTTGTTTTGGGTTTTTTTTTTTTTTTTGTAGGTCTTTTCCTTCTTTTCTGTTTCCTGCCTAGAAAAGTTCACTTTGCATTTGTTGTAATGTCCTTTTGTGGTGCTGAATTCTTTGAACTTTTGCTTTCGTTAAAGGTTTTAATTTCTCCATCGAATCTGAATGAAATCCTCCTGGGTAGAGTAACCCTGATTGTAGGTTTTTTCCCTTTCATCACTTTAAATATGTCCTGCCACTTCCTTCTGGCTTGCAGAGTTTCTGCTGAAAGATCAGCTCTTAACCTTATGGGGATTCCCTTGTATGTTATTTGTTGCCTTTCCCTTGCTGCTCTTAATGTTTTTTCTTTGAATTTAATTTTTGATAGTTTGATTAATTTACGTCTCGGCGTGTTACTCCTTGGATTTATCCTGTATGGAACTCACTGTGCTTCCTCGACTGGACTGACTATTTCCTTTCCCTTGTTAGGAAAGTTTTCAACTCTAATCTCTTCTAATATTTTCTCAGGGCTTTTCTCTTCTTCTTTGGGACACTTATAATTCGAATGTTGTTGCATTTAAAGTTGTCCCAGAGTTATCTGAGACTGTCCTCAAATTTTTTCATTCTTTTCTCTTTATTCTGGTCTGTGGTAGTTATTCCCACTATTTTACCTTCCAGGTTACTTATCCATTCTTCTGCCTCAGTTATTCTGCTATTGATCCCTTCTCAAGAATTTTTAATTTCATGTGTTGTTCATCATTGTTTGCTTGCTCTTTATTTCTTCCAGGTCCTTGTTAACATGTCTTGTATTTATTCCATTCTATTTCCAAGATGTTTGATCGTCTTTACTCTCATTACACTGAATTTTTTTTCCAGTAGACTACCTATTTCTTCTTCATTTTTTATCTGGTGGGATTTTACCTTGCTCCTTCATCTGCTGCATATATCTCTGTCTTCTCATTTTAAACTACTGTGTATGTGGTCTCCTTTCCACAGCCTGCAGGTTCATAGTACCTGTTGTTTTTGGTGTCTGCCCCCTGTGGGTGATGTTGTTTCAGTGGTTTGTGTAGACTTCCTAGTGGAGGGGAATGGTGCCTGTGCTCTGGTGGATGAGGCTGTATCCTGTCTTTCTGGTGGGCATGGCCACATCTGCTGGTGTGTTTATTTGTGTCTGTGAACTTAGTATTACTTCAGACAGCCTCTCCTAATGGGTGGTGTTGTGTTCCTGTCTTGCTCGTTTTTTGGTATGGGACATCCAGTACTGGAGCTTTCTGGCCTTTGGGTGGAGCTGGGTCTTAGCATTCAGACAGAGATCTCTGGGAGAGCTCTTGCTGTTTGATATTTTGTGGGGTGGGAGTTCTCTAGTGATCCAATGTCCTGAACTTGCCTCTCCCATCTCAGAGGCTCAGACCTGACACCAGACTATAGCACCATGACCTTGTCAGCTACATGGCTCAGAAGAAAAGGGAGAAAAAAATTAATTAAAAACAAACAATAATAAAAATAAATATAACAACAAAAGCAGTAAACAATCCAGCAATGATAGCAAGTGCTAAAACTATACTAATTTAAACATATCAATCAGAATCAAATCAGTCTCAGACAGCAAACCCCAAGTCTACCATTGCTTCCAAGGTCCACCACCTCAGTTTGGGATGATCATTGTTCTATTCAGTTATTCCACAGATGCAGGGTACCTCAAGTTGACTGTGGAGATTTATTCTGCTGTCCCTGAAGCTGCATGGAGAAATTTCCCTTTCTCTTCTTTTTTGGAACATCTCCTGGAGTTCAGCTTTGGTTTTGGCCCCACCTCTGTGTGTATGTCGCCCTTAGGCCTCTGTTCCCTCCCAGACAGGAAGGGGTTAAACAGCGGCTGATTAGGGGGATCTTTCTTATTCAGGCCTTGTGGACGGAGGGGTACTGTAGTTATAATTGGAATGCAGGGCAAGTTTGTGGCAGCAGAAGCTGGCGTGTTGTTGCAACAGCCTGAGGTGCACCATATGTTGTCTTGGGGAACTTGTCACTGAATCATGGGGCCCTGGCAGTGGTGTGCTACACAGGCTCCCCAGGGGGTTTGTGGATAGTGGCCTGTGCTTGCACACAGGATTCTTGGTGGCTGCAGCTGCAGCGTTAGCATTTCATACCCGTCTCTGGGGTCTGAGCTGATAGTCACATTGCGTGCCTGTCTCTGGAGTTCACTTATGGTGCTCTGCCTTCTGTGGGAAGACAGGGAAAGAATCCCTGCTCCTTGTGCATCCCAAAACAATGGTGTCTTGCGTCTTAGGCAGTTCCAGACATTTCCCCGACACCTTCCCTGCTAGCTGTGGTGACCTAGCCCCCTTCAGGCTGTGTTCATGCAGCCAACCTCAGTCCTCTCCCTGAGGTCTGACTTCCAAAGCCCAAGCTTCAGCTCCCAGCCCCACCTGTCCTGGTGGGGGAGCAGACAAGCCTCTAGGGCTTGTAAGTGCTGGTGGGCACCAATCCTCTGTGCAGGAATCTCTCCCCTTTGCCCTCTGCACCTCTGTTGCTATGCTTTCCTCCATGGCTCCAAAGTTCCCCCCCCACCTACCCCCATCTGATAGAATTCATCAGCGAAGAATTCATCAGCTGATAGAATTCATCAGCGAAGAAGTCATCAGTCTTAGACTTCTGTTTGTTGGAAGTTTTAAAGCTACAGTAATCAAAACAGTATGGTACTGGCACAAAAACAGAAATATAGATCAATGGAATAGGATAGAAAACACAGAAATAAACTCACTTACCTATTGTGAATTAATTTATGACAAGGGAGACAAGAATATACAATGGAGATAAGACAGTCTCTTCAATAAGTGGTGCTGGGAAAACCTGACAGCTATACATAAAAGAATGAAATTGGAATATTTTCCAACTCTATCCAGAAAAAAAAAAAAGAAACAAAAAAAAGAAAAAAATCTTGAAATGGATCAAGGACCTATATGTAAGGCTGGACAGTAAAACATTCTTACAGGAAAACATAATCAGAACGTTCTTTTACATAAATCATAGTAATATCTCTTTTGATCCACCTATTAGAACAATTAAAATAAAACCAAAAATAAACAAATGGGACTTAATTAAACTTAAAATCTTCTGCACAGCAAAGGAAACCATCAACAAAACAAAAAGATGAAGCAACCAACAAGGGATTAATCTCCAAAATATACAAACAACCCATGCGGCTCAATAATAAAAAATACAATCAAAAAATGGGCAGAAGATATAAATAAACATTTCTTCAAAGAGGCCATACAGATGGCCATCAGGAACATGAAAACATGCTCAACATCACTAAGTATCAGAGAAATGCAAACCAAAACTTCAATGAGATATCCCCTCACGCTGGTCAGAATGGCCATCAACAAAAAGTCTACAAAAAATAAATGTTGGAGAGGGTATGGAGAAAAGGGATTACTCCTACATTGTTGTTGGTGGGAATATAAATTGGTACAACCACTATGGAGAACAGTATGGAGGTTCCTTATAAAACTTAAAATAGAACAACCACATCATCCAGCAATCCCACTCCTGGGCATATATCCAGAAACAAACATAATCTGAAAGGATACATGCACCCCAATATTCATTGCCACACTATTTGCAATATCCAGGATATGGAAGCAACCTAAATGTCTATTGACAGAGAAATTGATAAAGAAGATATGGTAGATATGTACAATGGAACATTACCTGGATGTAAAAAAGAATGGAATAATGCCATTTGCAGCCACATCAATTGACCAAGTGATTATCTTACTAAATGAAGTAAGTTAGACAAAGACAAATATCATACAATATCACTCAAATGTGGAACCGAATTTTAAAAAATATACAAATGAACTTATTTACAAAACAGAAACAGACTTACAGAAATCTAAAACCAACTTGCTACCAAAGCAGAAACATTGTGAGGGAGGGAAAAAACAGGAAATTTGGATGAACATACACACACTACTATTTATAAAATAGACAACCAACAGGAACCTACTGTATAGCACAGGGAACTGTACTCTTTAATTTGTGGTAACCTATTTGAGAAAATAATCTAAAAAAGAATGAATATATATATATATATATATAACTGAATCACTTTGCTGTAGAGCTGAGACTAACACAATATTGTAAATCAACTATACACCAATAAAATTAAAATATTTAAAAAAGAGAGGACTTCCCTGGTGGCGTAGTGGTTAAGAATCTGCCTGTTAATGCAGGGGACATAGGTCCAATCCCTGGCCCAGAAAAATACCACATGCCACGGAGCAACTAAACCTGTGGGTCACAGCTACTGAGCCTGCACTCTACAGCCTGTGTGCCACACCATCTGAAGCTCATGTGCCTAGAGCCTGTGCTCCACAACAATAGAAGCCACTGCAATTAGAAACCCATGCACTGCAATGAAGAGTATCCTCCGCTTGCCGCAACTAGAGAAAGCCCGTGCAAAGCAACAAAGAACCAGCACAGCCAAAAATAAAAACAAATAAATAAATATATATTAAAAAGAGAGACATCTGCACTCCTATGTTAATTGAAGCATTTTTACAATAGCCAATATATTGAAGCAACGTAAATGTCTGTCTACAAATGAATGGGCATCGAAAGTGTGATATACCATGGGATGTAATTCAGCCATGGTAAAAAGTAAATCCTGCCATTTGTGACCAGACTGATGAAATTTAAGGGCATTATACTAAGTGGAATAAGTTACACAGAGAAAGATAAATACTATATGATTCACTTATTTGTGACATATAAAAGAATTTGAAATCATAGAAACAGATAGTAGAATGGTAGTTGCCAGGGACTGCAGTGTGGGGGAAATATGGAGATGTCAGTCATAAGGTACAAACTTCCAATCATGAGGGTCTAATAGACAGTAGTTAACAGTACCATATCATATACTTAAAAGTTGCTAAGAGAGTAGACCTGAAATATTCTCACCACAAAAAAGAAATAGTGATTATACTGTGTGATGTAGGTGTTAAGTAACCCTACTGTGGTAATCATTTTGCAATATAAATGTGCAACAAATCATCAAATTGTACACCTTAAACTTACACAATGTTATATGTTAATTGTCTCCATAAAACTGGGTAATAAAAAGTAAAAATGAGGATACAGAAGAAGGGTTAATTATAAGAGCTCTCCCTTAAGTAGAGAAGGCAACCCAGCACCCAGTGTTGCGAGTTGACTTGTGTCCCCTATAAGGATATATTCAAGTCCTACCATTTGGTACCTGTGAACTTGACCTTATTTGGAATAGTGTCTTTACAGGTGTAATCAAGTTAAGACGAGGTCATTCTGGATTATGGTGGGCCCTAATACAATGATTGGTGTCCTTATGAGAAAAGGGAAATTTGGACATGTGCACACCCAGACAGGAAAAATTTGCCATGTGTTCATGGAGGCTGGATTGGGCCAAGGTCTGGGTCAGTCAGCAAGGAAACACCTCAGGCAGTAGTACAATGAACAGACAACAGAAAGTGCTGGGAACATTCAGGGTACCAAGGAGCTTCAATTGTGTGTGGGGAATTTTGGTGAGAAGCAAAGCTAAAAATGTGTAGTAAAAGGTAATTTCTCAGTACCCAGTTTACATTTGATTTTTCAAATAAATTGTTTAGTGTTTCCACTTGTTTCAAACTAAGCAAATGTGACCTGGCTCTGAGAACTGCAGAGGGCAGTCTAACACTTGCTACTGGAGATCAGAAACTGAAATGCAAATTCGTTTATTCTAAATAGCAACACTTTGTATGTATTACTGGGGTTGTGCTACAGATCACAGAAGCAACTAATACTTGTGTAAAATCAACAAAACCTCAACATCAAGTCACATTCTGAAAAATATAACTACAAATTTTCCTTAATATGCTTAGTCCTTGATATGAGTATTCTCTGAAATTACAGGGAAAACTATACATAAGGAAATGGCTATAGATATTTTTGTTGTTATTAATAATACGACCAATGGGGTAAATAAATAAAGGTAGGATTTTAGTTATAGTTCTAGTTTATTTTGTCCCCTAATTATAATATGGAACACTTAGCATTCACCTGCAAATTATTGGAAGAAGGTGTGTCACTAGGAAATAAAGATTGTTAAAAAGAAAGAATGATATTTTTATTGTTAGAAGTTATGATATTTGGTTTAGTAATTCAATTTTAGTACTGAAAATATTGTCCTTGTTAAGCATTTAAAAATATACTGATGATAGGAATGAATGCAGCTCAGGATGGAGTGGATACAGTTCAATTTAAATTCTCCCTCCAACAGTCTCCTTCATTCTGGGAAAGAGTCCAATTCTGACAATTTCATGTGTTCAAGGGAGTAGAATCTTTCATTTGAGAAGCATAAAAGCAGTCCTAAGGGGTTCATAAAAAAGGACAGGACCCTGGGAAGGAGACTTCAAAATGTTGGCAAGGAGACAAATAAAATATACTCCACTTTTAAATGAATGCAAAATATTGTGAAACTGTGTCTTAGAGATTATTCCCAATGTGTAATTTAAAAAAAAACATTGCCTTGTGTTCACAAAGAAGGGGTTATGCTTACTCATAACCTTCAAATAATAAGTATTCAAATGTCCTTTTCATGAAGATTCTCATTCATAAATTTAGACAAACAACATTTGCATATCTTGGGAAAATAGAAAAATAAAATGTTTTCTCTTCTATTTAAGTGAAATAATTGAAATGAGTATCTTCCATTCATAATTTGAAAAATCTGTAGTTAATAGATTTTGGGGAAATGGGAGATGGGGTTCACATTTCTAAAGAAGCCCGTTTTAAACATGAATGTGTAGCTAATAGTTCAGTTTATTTTTATTCAGAGTAAAAAGTAAAGAGAAACATAAAACCTTTTCTACTGCCTTAGTTTTCCACTAGTATTTTTCCTCTCATGATGCCCATGGGATTGTTTTACATACTCAAGAATGTGCATTGGTCAAAACTCTTCCCAGTTCATCAGTGATAATATCTTATTGGTCCAGAATGAATATAGCTAGTTATAAAAAGTGCCTTGTTTCTCCTATCATTGACTTTTTACTAGATTTTTTCCCTTTGGGAGTTAGAACTGAATTTAGCAATGTTGATTTTAGCCAGAGTCTCATAATTCCAAAGTTCTACAATAAATCTCTGCTTCTGAAAGTTTCTGTGGATATAACCTCATTTACATAAGTGAACTACTGAGAGAAGGAAAAATAATCCTTAAAAATAGAAGGCAGAACACGTAGTACAAAAAGAGCAATGAGTGAATAAAAATAAATTCTAAAGTAAGTCCTAATTTAAAAATACTAGACATAATAGTGTGGCTGGCCTGTTGTTATTAGTTATTACTACATTAATAATATATATCTTTAGCAAGCCTCCACTCTCTTCCTCTGATGTAAGATGAGCTAATTTATTCATTTCAAAACTGAATTTGGCAGTATGTCAGCCTCCAAGAATCCACAGCAAAAAGGAAACATTAAATTACATTATTTTTAATTATATGGCCAGTTAAGACACATGTATAGGATATTGGAACGGTGAAAAATACTTTCAATTAGATTTTCAAGAGGCGAGCAAATGTTCTCTAAAGGGAAGATTCTTGCAAGTGTATTTCATTAAAAAATGAGAGGGTTTCTATGAGCAGACTGAAATGAAACAATTTCAAAATACACCTCCATGTAGTTAAACGTTTTGACATGTTGAATGTAGTTAAGATTGATTACAAAAATTTTGGGTGAGCACAAACCAAGTATAAAATAATCGTTTATGATAGGTTGATCTTTCTATTAACTGATCAACAGTTTCAAATATACCTAAGACTGCTTCTAGTACAGAAAATACAACCTGTTATCTGTACAAGGTTATTAAGGTAAATATTAAAAAGAAAGTATGCTAGGATGCAATTGTTGTTAACACTGTTGAAGATTGAACTATTGACCTAATTTTATTATAGTCATGTTATTGTGAAAATGATTCCAATGAAAAATCTATAGTCTAAAATCTATTCTGAAGTTGTGCAATTTGATTAGACCCATATATTTTCTTTCTCTGAAAAAAGGGATGGTAATAGATGGGTCAATGTCAAACATAAACTAATTTTTAAAAAGTATTAGTGGAGCTTCCCTGGTAGTGCAGTGGTTAACAGCCCGCCTGCCAATGGAGGGGACCGTGTCCCGGTCCAGGAAGATCCCACATGCCACGGAGTGGCTGGGCTCATGACCCATGGTCGCTGAGCCTGCGTATCTGGAGCTTGTGCTCCACAATGGGAGAGGCCACAACAGTGAGAGGTCTGCGTACTGCCAAAAAAAAAAAAAAAGTATTAGTGATTATTTATGAATGTATTATGTATCAGGATGTGTGCTAAGCATTATAAATATATTATCTAAATTAATTCCTCCATAAATCCTATGAAGTGAGAATTGCAGTATTATAATAATATCAATTTACTAATAAGTAAAGGGAAGCATAGAGAGACAGGTAAGATAAGAAGCAAACATATGTCTAGTAAGAGAGTACCAAGACACAAACCCCGGTCTGTCTGGTACAAAAATTAATTTCTTCTGGAAAAATCTATAATAGACATTCACCAGTTTCTTGTAGAAAATATTAGTTTGAAAAATTTAGTCTTATTTTTTGATGAAAACTGGCATGAAGTTTTTAAGTAATCCCTAAAATTCTTAATGGTTCCTAACATAAGGGTAGAAGGAAACATTTTTTTTTTTTATGTAGGACATCAGGGAAATGTCAGACTAGGAACACCCAGGCCTTTATTGCCACATGGAAACATTAAAAAAATAATAAAGACTAGCTAAACTAATTTAATAGGAGTTCTGGAAAACAGTTAAAGTCTAGAATAATCAAGTGAATGTCTAATTAAGAAATAGCCACATTAAAAACTGTAGGAAATTGGAGGAAATTTTAATTTACCTTTGCCTCATACCTCACTGATGTAGCGTGGTCTTGGTCTGAAGAAGGCAGCAACCCAGTCCCAAATTCATTCACTCCCTCAAACATGAGGGATCAGAGCATACCTTATTTTTCAAAGTTCTCCCTAATCTTGGGGACTGCTTGAAAAACTAGTCTCTGTATTGACTAAAGAAGAGATCAGGGGATGAAAGTGGTATAACTTAAATTTCAGGTTGTGAAAAGTGGCAGAATGCAAGTGGGCACTGCTAATACAATCTTTAAGGGGTGTAAAGACTTACAGAGGACTGTGCCAAAATATTATTAGTAGAGACAAACAATAGAACTTCTATGCTCCCGAGGAAAAGCTGGGGTGAGACTCTGGGAAATTAAGAAATACAAAAACAGCCATGTATATAGAGGAATTGCAAGAGCCACTCTCAGGCATGCAGAAACACACACAGGTTCAGGCAACACATGTTCAGAAAGGACACAAAATAAACTTAAGGCTTCACAACAGATTAATCTCAAAGCTTAAATAATATGTAGCTAATAATCAGAGAACTGTCCTTGCACAAAGCTGATATAACAATCTTGGAAGTGTTCATTTTTCAGATGCCCAATAAAAAGGTTAACAGCAGATTTGTCAGCAGAAACTCTGCAAGCCAGAAGGGAGTGGCAGGACATATTTAAAGTGATGAAAGGGAAGAAGATGAACCAAGAATATGCTACCCAGCAAGGATTTCGTTCAGATTTGATGGTGAAATCTAAATCTTTGTAGACAAGTAAAAGCTAAGAGAATTCAGCTTGATCAAACCAGCTCTACAACAAATGCTAAATGAACTTCTCTAAGTGGTAAATAAAAGAGAAGAAAAGGACCTACAAAAACAAACCCAAAACAATTATGAAAATGATAATAGGAATATACATGTCGATAATTACCTTAAAGGAGAATTAAATGCTCCAACCAAAAGAAACAGACTGTCTGAATGGATACAAAAACAAGATCTGTATATATGCTGTCTACGGGAGACCCACTTCAGACCTAGGGAGACATACAGACCGAAAGTGAGGGGATAGAAAAAGATATTCCATGTTAATGGAAATCAAAAGAAAGCTGGAGTAGCAATACTTATATCAGAAAAAAATAAACTTTAAAATAAAGAATATTATGAGAGACAAGGACGGACACTATGTAATGATCAAGGGATCAATCCAAGTAGAAGATATAACAATTGTAATTATCTATGCACACAATATAGGAGCACTTCAATACATAAGGAAAATGCCAACAGCTATAAAAGAGGAAATCAACAGTAACACAATAATAGTGGGGTACTTTAACACCTCACTTACACCAATGGAAAGATCATCCAGACAGAAAATTAACAAGGAAACACAAGCTTTAAATGACACAATAGACCATATAGATTTAATTGATATTTATAGGACATTTCATCCAAAAACAGCAAATTACACTTTCTTCTAAAATGCACATGGTACTTTCTCCAGGATATATCACACCTTGGGCCACAAATCAAGCCTCAGTAAATTTAAGAAAATTGAAATCATATCAAGTATCTTTTGTGACCACAATGCTATGAGATTAGAAATCAATTATAGGAAAAAAAACTGTAAAAAACACAAACATATAGATGCTAAACAATACCGTATTAAATAACCAAGAAACCACTGAAGAAAGCAAACGGGAAATCAAAAATACCTAGAGACAAATGGCAATGAAAACATGACGATCCAAAACCTATGGGATGCAGCAAAAGCATTTCTAAGAGGGAAGTCTATGCAATGCAATCCTACCTCAAGAAACAAGAAAAATCTCAAATATACAACCTAAATTTACACCTAAAGGAACTAGAGAAAGAAGAAAAACAAAACCTAAAGTTAGTAGTAGGAAGAGAACAAACAAAACCCAAAGTTAGTAGTAGGAAGAAAATCATAAAGATTAGAGCGGAAGTAAATTAAATAGAAACAACCAAAACAATAGCAAAGACCAATAAAACAGAAAGCTGGTTCTTTGAGAAGATAAACAAAATTGATAAACTTTTAGCCAGACTCATCAAGAAAAAGAGGTAGAGGAATCAAGTCAATAAAAATAGAAATGAAAAAGGAGAAGTTACAATGGACACCAGAGAAATACAAAGCATCATAAGAGGCTATTACAAGCAACTATATGCCAATAAAATGGACAACCTGGAAATAATGAACAAATCCTTAGAAAGGTATAAACTTCCAAGACTGAATCAGACAGAAATAGAAATAATATGACTAGAAATCAATTATAAGAATATAACCAGAAAAAACACAAATGTGTAGAGATTAAACAGCATGCTACTGAACAACCAATAAACCAATGAAGAAATCAAAAGGGAAATAAAAAGAATACCTTGAGACAAATAAAAATGGAAATACATCATTTCGAAATCCATGGGATGTAGCAGAAGCAGTTCTAAGAGGGAAGTTTATAGTGATACTGGCCTACCTCAAAAACAAGAAATGTCTTAAATAAGCAATCTAAGTTTTTATTTAAAGGAGCTAGAAAAAGAAGAACAAATGAAGCCCAAAGTTAGTAGAAGGTAGAAAATAATAAAGAGCTAAGTGGAAATATATGTAAGACAGACCAAAAAAATGGAAAATAACAATAAAACTATCAGTTGGTTCTTTGAAGAGATAAACAAAATTAATAATCCTTTAGCTAGACTCACCATGAAGAAAAGAGAGAAAGCTCCTTTCAGCAATTCTTGCAATGTAGGTCTAGTGGTGATTAATTCTCTCAGCTTTGTTTCTGTAGAATTCTATTTCTCCTTCACTTTTGAAGGATAACTTTGCTATATAGGGTGTTATTGGTTGCCAATTTTTTTTTCTTTTTGCACTTTGAATATATCATCCCACTATCTTCTGATTTGTAAGGTTTCTGTTGAGAAATGCAATACTAGGAGTAATGAGGTTCCTTTGTAAGTCAAAATCTTTTCTCCTGCTGCCTTTAGGCTTATCTTTTGTCCTTGATTTTTGAAAATTTATTATAATTCTTGGAGAAGATCATTTTAGATTCAAATAATGGTATGAGCTATAAGCTTCATGAGCTGGGATGGCCAAGTCTCTCCCCAGGTTTGGGAAATTCTCAGCAATTGTTTTATTTAAATAAGCTCTTGACTGTTTATCCTTGTGTTCTTCTGCAAATCCAAACATTCTGTAATTGGCTTTTTCCCCCATCTTTATTGGACTATATTTTCTCTACAATGGTGTGTTGGTTTCTGCTGTACAACAAAGTAAATCAGCTATATGTATACATATATCCCCATATCTCTTCCCTCTTGAGCCTCCCTCCCAAATGCCCTATACCACCCATCTAGTTCATCACAGAGCATCGAGCTGATCTCACTGTGCTATGGAGCAACTTCCCACTAGCCATCCATTTTACATTTGGTAGTGTATATATGTCAATGCTACTCTCACTTTGCCTCAGCTTCCCCTTCCTCCCCGTGTCCTCAAGGCCGTGCTCTATGTCAATGTCTTTATTCTTGTTCTGCTAATATGTTCATCAGCAACTTGTTTTTTTTAGGTTCTATATATAAGCATTAGCATATGGTATTTGTTTTGCTGTTTCTGACTTACTTCACTCTATATGACAGACTCTAGGTCCAGCCACCTAACTATAAATAACTCAATTTCATTTCTTTTTATGACTGAGTAATATTCCATTGGATATATGTGCCACATCTTCTTTACTCATTCTTCTGTCACTGGACATTTTGTTTGTATTCATGTCCTGGCTATTGTAAATAGTGCTGCAATGAACATTGTGGTACACGTCTCCTTTTGAATTATGGTTTTCTCAGGGTATACACCCACTAATGGGATTGCTGAGTCATATGGTAGTTCTATTTTTAGATTTTTAAGGAACGTCCATAGTGTTCTCTTTTGTGGCTGGATCAATTTATTTTCCAACCAACACAGCAGGAGTGTTCCCTTTTCTCCACAACCTCTCCAGCATTTATTGTTTGTAGATTTTTTGATGATGGTCATTTGACCAGTGTGAGGTAATACCTCATTGCAGTTTTGATTTACATTTCTCTAATGATTAGTGATGTGAAGCATCTTTTCATGTGTATGTTGGAAATCTGTATGTCTTCTTTGGGAAATGTCTATTTAGGTCTTCCACCCATTTTTGGATTGGATTTTTTGCTTCTTTGATATTGAGCTGCATGAGCTGCTTGTATATTTTGGAGATTAATCCTTTGTCAATTGCTCCATTTGCAAGTATTTTCTCCCTTTCTGAGGGTTGTCTTTTCATCTTGTTTATGATTTCCTTTGCTGTGAAAAAGCTTTTAAGGTTCATTAGGTCCCATTTGTTTATTTTTGTTTTTATTTCCATTACTCTAGGAGGTGGGTTAAAAAGGATCTTGCTGTGATTTAATTCATAGAGTGTTCTACCTATGTTTTCCTTGAAGAGTTTTATAGTATCTGGCCTTACATTTAGGTCTTTAATCCATTTTGAGTTTATTTTTGTGTATGCTAATAGGAAGTGTTCTAATTTCATTCTTTTACATGTAGCTGTCCAGTTTTCCCAGCACCACTTATTGAAGAGCCTGTGTTTTCTGCATTTTATATTATTGCCTCCTTTATCATGTTAGTTGACCATAGTTGTGTGGGTTTCTCTCTGGGCTTTCTATCCTGTTCCATTGATCTATATTTCTCTTTTTGCACCAATTCCATACTGTCTTGATTACTATAGCTTTGTAGTATACTCTGAAGTCAGGGAGCCTGATTCCCCCAGCTCTGTTTTTCTTTCTCAAGTTTGCTTTGGCTACTCAGGGTCTTTTGTGTCTCCATAAAAAATTTAAGAATATTTGTTCTAGCTCTGTAAAAAAATGCCACTGGTAATTTGATAGGGATTGCACTGAATCTGTAAATTGTTTTGGGTAGTATAGTCATTTTCACAATGTTGATTCTTCCAATCCAAGAACATGGTATATCTCTGCATCTGTTGTATCACCCTTGATTTCTTTCATCAGTGTCTTAGAATTTTCTGCATATAGGTCATTTGTCTCCTTAGGTCGGTTTATTCCTACTTAAATTGTTATTTTCGTTGCAATGGTAAATGGGAGTATTTCATTAATTTCTCCTTCTGAATTTTCATTGCTAGTGTATAGGAATGCCAGAGATTTCTGTGCATTAATTTTGTATCCTGCTACTTTACCAAATTCATTGATTAGCTATAGTAGTTTTCTGGTGGCATCTTTTTGATTTTCTATGTATAGCATCATGTCATCTGCAAACAGTGACAATTTTACTTCTTCTTTTCCAATTTGGATTACTTTTATTTCTTTTCCTTCTATGATTACCATGGCTAAAACTTCTAAGACTAAGTTGAATAATAGTTGTGAGAGTGGGCAGCTTAGTCTTGTTCTTGATCTTAGAGGAATGCTTTCAGTATTCCACAGGGTGATAATGGCCTTATAGAATGAGTTTTGGAGTGTTCCTCCCTGTTCTATATTTTGGAAGATTTTGAGAAATATTGGTGTTAGCTCTTCTCTAAATGTTTGATATAATTCACCTGTAAAGCCATCAGGCCCTGGTCTTTTGTTTTTTGGAAGATTTTAAATCACAGTTTCAATTTTGATGCTTGTGATTCATAGATTAATATTTTATTTTTTTTCTTTGTTCCATCTTGGAAGGTTGTATTTTTCTAAGAATTTGTCCACTTTTTCCAGGTTGTCCATTTTTTTGGCATATAGCTGCTTGTAGTAATCTCTAATGTTCCTTTGTATTTGTGCCGTGACAGTTGTTACTTTTCTTTTTTTCATTTCTAATTCTGTTGATTTGAGTCTTCTCCCATTTTTTCTTGATGAGTCTAGTAATTGTTTATCAATTTTGTTTATCTTCTCAAAGAACTAGCTTTTAGTTTTATTGATCTTTGCTATTGTGTCCTTCATTTCATTTTCATTTATTTCTGATCTGATTTTTATGATTTCGGTTAACTTTGGGTTAATTTTTTTTAACATCTTTATTGGAGTATAATTGCTTCACAATGGTGTGTTCGTTTCTGCTCTATAACAAAGTGAATCAGCTTTATTGTTCTTTCTCTAATTGCTTTATGTGTAAGTTTATGTGTTTTTTTTTGATATTTTTCCTGTTTCTTGAAGTAGTATTTTATTGCTATAAAATTCTCTCCTAGAACTCCTTTTGCTGTATCGCATAGGTGTCCCATCATCCAGTTTTCATTGTCATTTCTTTTTGGTATTTTTAAATTTCCTCTTTGATTATTTCAGTGACCTCTTTGTTGTTTATTAGCATATCATTTAGCCTCTATGTGTTTGAATATTTTACAGTTTTTTTCCTGTAATTGGTATGTAGTCTCATAACACTGTGGTGGGAAAAGATGCCTGATACAGCTTCAATTTTCTTAAATTTACCAAGGAGTGAATTGTGACCCAATATGTGATCCGTCCTGGAGAATGATTTGTGTGCAGTTGAGAAGAAATTACATTCTTTGTTTTTGGATGGAGTGTCCTCTATATATCAGTTAAGTCTATCTGCTTCCCTGGTGGTGCATTGGTTAAGAATCTGCCTGACAATGCAGGTGACATGGGTTCAAGCCCTGGTCTGGGAAGATGCCACATGCCTCAGGGTAAATAAACCCATGCACAACAACTACTGAGGCTACACTCTAGAGCCTGGGAACCACAACTACTGAGCCTGCGTGCCACAACTACCAAAGCCCACATGCCTAGACCCCATGCTCTGCAACAAGAGAAACCACTGCAATGAGAAGCCCGTGTACTGCAACAAAGAGTAGCCCCAGGTCACCCCAACTGTAGACAGCCCTTGTGCAGCAATGAAGACCCAATGCTACCATAAATAAACAGAAAAATAAACAAATAAATATATAATTTTATTTTAAAAATATATCAATTAAGTCCATCTCATCTACTGTGTCATTTATTTTTTTTACATCTTTATTGGAGTATAATTGCATTACAATCGTGTGTTAGTTTCTACTTTATAACAAAGTGATTCAGTTATACATATACATATGTTCCCATATCTCTTCCTTCTTGCATCTCCCTCTCTCCCACACTCCCTACCCCAACTGCCCAGGCGGTCACAAAGCACCGAGTGGATCTACTTGTGCTATGCGGCTGCTTCCCACTAGATATTTACCTTATGTTTTGTAGTGTGTATATGTCCATGTCTCTCTTGCGCTTTGCCACAGCTTACCCTTCCCCCTCCACATATCCTCAAGTCCATTCTCTAGTAGGTCTGTGTCTTTATTCCTGTCTTATCCCTAGGTTCTTCATGTCATTTTTTCCTTAAATTCCATATATATGTGTTAGCATATGGTATTTGTCTTTCTCTTTCTGACTTACTTAACTCTGCATGACAGACTCTAGGTCTACTCACCTCATTACAAATAGCTGAATTTCATTTCTTTTTATGGCTGAGTAATATTCCATTGTATATATGTGCCACATCTTCTTTATCCATTCATCCGATGATGGACACCTAGGTTGTTTCCATTTTCGGGCTATTGTAAATAGATCTGCAATGAACATTTCACTAAATAACTCATTTTTGAATTATGGTTTTCTCAGGGTATATGCCCAGTAGTGGGATTGCTGGGTCATATGGTAGTTCTATTTGTAGTTTTCTAAGGAACCTCCATACTGTTCTCCATAGTGGCTGCAACAATTCACATTCCCACCAGCAGTGCAAGAGTGTTCCCTTTTCTCCACACCCTCTCCAGAATTTATTGTTTCTAGATTTTTTGAAGATGGCCATTCTGACTGGTGTGAGATGAAATCTCATTGTAGTTTTGATTTGTATTTCTCTAATGATTAATGATGTTGAGCATTCTTTCATGTGTTTGTTGGCAGTCTGTATATCTTCTTTGGAGAAATGTCTATTTAGGTCTTTTGCCCAGTTTTGGATTGGGTTTTCTGTCTTACTGTTATTGAGCTGCATGAGCTGCTTATAAATATTGGAGATTAATCCATTGTCAGTTGCTTCATTTGCACATATTTTCTCCAATTCTGAGGGTTGTCTTTTGGTCCTATTTATGGTTTCCCTTGTTGTGCAAAAGCTTTGAAGTTTCATTAGGTCCCATTTGTTTATTTTTATTTCCTTTTCTCCAGGAGGTGGGGCAAAAAGGATCTTGCTGTGATTGATGTCATAGAGAGTTCTGACTATGCTCTCCTCTAAGAGTTTGAGAGTTTCTGGCCTTACATTTAGGTCTTTAATCCATTTTGAGCTTATTTTTGTGTATGGTGTTAGGGAGTATTCTAATCGCATACTTATACATGTACCTGCCCAGTTTTCCCAGCACCACTTATTGAAGAGACTGTCCTTTCTCCACTGTACATTCCTGCCTCCTTTATCAAAGATAAGGTGTCCATATGTGTGTGGCTTTATCTCTGTGCTTTGTATCCTGTTCCATTGATCTATCTTTCTGTTTCTGTGCCAGTACCATACTGTCTTGATTACTGTAGCTTTGTAGTATAGTCTGAAGTCAGGGAGCTTGATTCCTCCAGCTCCATTTTTCGTTCTCAAGATTGCTGTGAATATTCGGGTTTTTTTGTGTTTCCATACAAATTGTGAAACTTTTTGTTCTAGTTCTGTGAAAAATGCCAGTGGTAGTTTGATAGAGATTGCATTAAATCTGTAGATTGCTTTGGGTAGCAGAGTCATTTTCACAATGTTGATTCTTCCAATTCAAGAACATGGTATACCTGTCTATCTATTTGTATCATCTTTAATTTATTCATCAGTGTCATAATTTTCTGCATACAGGTCTTTTGTCTCCTTAGGCAGGTTTATTCCTAGATACTTTATTCTCTTTGTTGCAATGTTAAATGAGAGTGTTTTCTTGATTTCACTTACAGATTTTTCATCACTAGTGTATAGGAATGCCAGACATTTCTGTGAATTAATTCTGTATCCTGCTTCTTTACCAAATGCATTGATTAGCTCTAGTAGTTTTCTGGTAACATCTTTAGGATTCTGTATGTATATTATCATGCCATCTGCAAACAGGACAGCTTTACTACTTCTTTTCCAATTTGGATTCATTTTCTTTCCTTTTCTTCTCTGATTGCTGTGGCTAAAACTTTCAAAACTATGTTGAATAAGAGTGGTGAGAGTGGGCAACCTTGTCTTGTTCCTGAGCTTACTGGAAATGCTTTCAGTTTTTCCCCATTGAGGATGATGTTAGTCTGTTAGTTTGTCATATACTGCCTTTGTTATGTTGAGGAAAGTTCTGTCTATGCCTACATTCTGCAGGGTTTTTATCATAAATGGTGTTGAATTTCCTCAAAATCTTTCCCTACATCTATTGAGATGATCATATGTTTTTTCTCCTTCAATTGGTTAAAATGGTTTGTCATATTGATTGATTTGTGTATATTGAACAATCCTTGCATTCCTGGAATAAACCTCACTTGGTCATGGTTTATGATCCTTTTAATGTGCTGTTGGATTCTGTTTGCTATTATTTGTTGAGGATGTTTTCATCTACGTTCATCAGTGATATTGGCCTGTAGTTTTCTTTCTTTGTGTCATCCTTGTCTGGTTTTGATATCAAGGTGCTGGTGGCCTCATAGAACGAGTTTGGGAGTGTTCCTCCCTCTGCTATACTTTGGAAGAGTTTGAGAAGGATAGTTGTTAACTCTTCTCTAAATGTTTGGTAGAATTCGCCTGTGAAGCCATCTGGTCCTGGGCTTTTGTTTGTTGGAAGATTTTTAATCACAGTTTCAAGTTCAGTGCTTTTGACTGGTCTGTTCTTATTTTATATTTCTTCCTGATTCAATCTTGGCAGGTTGTGCATTTGTAAGAATTTGTTAATTTCTTCCAGGTTGTCCATGTTATTGGCATAGAGTTGCTTGTAGTAATCTCTCATGATCTTCTGTATTTCTGCCGTATCCGTTGTTACTTCTCCTTTATAATTTCTAATTCTATTGAGTGTTCTCCCATTTTTTTCTTGATGACTCTGGCTAATGGATTATCAATTTTGTTTATCTTCTCAAAGAACCAGCTTTTAGTTTTATTGATCTTTGCTATTGTTTCCTTCATTTCGTTTTAATATATTTCTGATCTGATTTTTATGCTTTCTTTCCTTCTGCTAACTTTGGGTGTTTTTTTTTTTGTTCTTCTTTCTCTAATTGCTTTAGGTGCAAGTTTATTTTATATGTTTCCTGTTTCTTAAGGTAGGATTGTGTTGCTATAAACTTCCCTCTTAGAACTGCTTTTGCTGCTTACCATAGGTTTTGGGTCGTCGTATCTGCATTGCCATTTTTTTCTAGGTATTTTTTGATATCCCCTTTGACTTCTTCAGTGATCACTTCGTTATTAAGTAGTGTATTGTTTAGCCTCCATGTGTTTGTATTTCTTACAGATATTTTCCTGTAATTGATATCTAATCTCATAGCATTGTGGTCCAAAAAGATACTTGATATGATTTCAAATCTCTTAAATTTACCAAGGCATGATTTGTGACCCAAGATATGATCTATCCTGGAGAATGTTCCACGAGCACTTCAGAAAAATGTGTATTCTGTTGTTTTTGGATGGAATGTCTTATAAATATCAGTTAAGTCCATCTTGTTTAATGTATCATTTAAAGCTTGTGTTTTCTTATTAATTTTCATTTTGGATGATCTGTCCTTTGGGGAAAGTGGGGTGTTAAAGTCACCTACTATGAATGTGTTACTGTCGATTCCCCCTTTTATGGCCGTTAGTATTTGCTTATGTACTGAGGTGCTCCTATGTTGGGTGCATAAATATTTACAGTTGTTACATGTTCTTCTTGGATCGATCCCCTGATCATTACATAGTGTCCTTCCTTGTCTCTTCTAATAGTCTTTATTTTAAAATTTATTTTTTCTGATATGAGAATTTCTACTCCAGCTTTCTTTTGGTTTCCATTTGTATGGAATATCATTTTCCATCCCCTTACTTTCAGTCTGTATGTGTCTCTAGGTCTGAAATGGGTCTCTTGTAGACAGCATATATATGGGTGTTGTTTTTGTATCCATTCAGCCAATCTGTGTTTTTCGGTGGGAACATTTAGACCATTTACATTTAAGGTAATTATCGATATGTGTGTTCCTATTCCAATTTTCTTAATTTTTCTGGTTACCTTAATGTAGGTATTTTCCTTCTCTTTTGTTTCTTGCCTAGAGAAGTTCCTTTAGCATTTGTTGTAAAGCTAGTTTGGTGGTGCTGTACCCTTTCAGTTTTTGCTTGTCTCTAAAGATTTTAATTTCTCCACCAAATCTGAATGAGATCCTTGCTGGGTAGAGTAATTTTGGCTGTAGGCTTTTCTCCTTCATCACTTTAAATATGTCCTGCCAGTCCCTTCTGGCTTGCAGAGTTTCTGTTGAAAGATCAGCTGTTAACCTTATGGGGATTTCCTTGTGTTTTATTTGCTGTTTTTCCCTTGCTGCTTTTTATATGTTTCTTTGTACTTAATTTTTGAAAGTTTGATTAATATGTGTCTTGGCTTGTTTCTCCTTGGATTCATCCTGTATGGGACTCTCTGTGCTTCCTGGACTTGATTAAATATTTCCTTTCCCATATTAGGGAAGTTTTCAACTATAATCTCTTCAAATATTTTCTCAGTCCTTTTCTTTTTCTCTTCTTCTTCTGAAACCCCTATAATTCAAATGTTGGTGCCTTTAATGTGGTCCCAGAGGTCTCTGAAACTGTCCTCAGTTCTTTTTATTCTTTCTTCTTTATTCTGCTCTGCAGTAGTTATTTCCAATATTTATCTTCCAGGTCACTTATCCATTCTTCTGCCTCAGTTATTCTGCTATTGATCTCATCTATAGTATTTTTAATTTCATTTATTGTGTTGTTCATCATTGTTTCATCTTTTTTTCTTCTACGTCCTTGTTAAGTATTTCTTGCATTTTTTTCTATTCTATTTCCAAGATTTTTGATCATCTTAACTATCATTATTCTGAATTCTTTTTCAGGTAGACTGCCTATTTCCTCTTCATTTGTTAGGTCTGGTGGGATTTTATCTTGCTCCTTCGTCTGCTGTGTGTATTCCTGTCTTCTCATTTTGCTTATCTTCCTGTGTTTGGGGTCTTTTTGCAGGCTGCAGGTTCATAGTTCCCATTGTTTTTGGTGTCCATCCCCAGTGGCTAAGGTTGGTTCAGTGAGTTGCATAGGCTTCCTGGTGGAGGGGACTACTGCCTGTGTTCTGGTGGATGAGACTACTGCCTGTGTTCTGGTGGAAGAGGCTGTATCTTGCCTTTCTTGTGGGCAGGTCCACGTCTGGTGGTGTGTTTTGGGGTGTCTGTGGACTTATTATGATTTTAGGCAGCCTCTCTGCTAATGGGTGGGGTTGTTTTCCTGTCTTGCTAATTGTTTGGCATAGGGTGAACAGCACTGTAGCTTGCTGGTCATTGAGTGAAGCTGGGTGCTGGTGTTGAGATGGAGAGCTCTGGGAGATTTTCACCATTTGATATTATGTGGAGCTGGGAGTTCTCTTGTGGACCAGTGTCCTGAAGTTGGCTCTCCCACCTCAGAGGCACAGCACTGACTCCTGGCTGCCTCACCAAGAGCCTTTCATCCACACGGCTCAGAATAAAGGGAGAAGAAGTGGGAAAAAAAAAATTAGTAGAAGTAGAAAGAAAGAAAGAAAGATAGAAAGAATGAAAGAATGAAAGAAAGAAAGAAGGAAAGAAAGGAGGGAGGGATGGAGGGACGGAGGGATGAAGGAAAGAAGGAAGGAGGGAAGGATGGAAAAGAAGAAAGAAAGAAGATAAAGTAAAATAAAATAAAATAAGATAAAATATAATAAAGTTATAAAAATAAAAATAATTATTAAGAAAAGAATATTAAGAAAAAAAAAGGATGGATAGATCCCTAGGACAAATGGTGGGAGCAAAGCTATACAGACAGTATCTCACACAGAAGCATACACATACACACAAACAAAAAGAGGAAAAGTGGAAAAATAATAAATCTTGCTCTCAAATTCCACCTCTTCAATTTGGGATGATTAGTTGTCTATTCATGTATTCCACAGATGCAGGGTACATCAAGTTGATTGTGGAAATTTAATCCATTGCATCTGAGGCTGCTGGGAGAGATTTCCCTTTGTCTTCTTTGTTCTCACATCTCCCAGGGGCTCAGCTTTGGATTTGGCCCCGCCTCTGCATGTAGGTCTCCGGTGGGCATCTGTTCTTCGCTCAGACTGGACGGGGTTAAAGGAGCCACTGATTCGGGGATTCTGGCTCACTCAGGCTGGGGGGAGGGAAGGGCACAGTGTGTGGTGTGATCCTGTGGCGGCAGAGACCTGCGTGATGTTGCACCAGCCTGAGGTGCACTATGCATTCTCCCTGGGAAGTTGTCCCTGTATCCTGGGATCCTGGCAGTCGTGGGTTGCACAGGCTCCCCAGAAGCGGGTTGTGGATAGTGACCTGCGCTTGCACACAGGCTTCTTGGTGGTGGCAGCTGCAGCCTTAGTGTCTCATGCCCATCTCTGGGATCCACGCTTTTAGCCACAGCTCGCACCCGTCTCTGGAGCTCCTTTAAGCAGCACTCTTAATCCTCTCTCCTCGTGCACCAGGAAACAAAGAGGGAAGAAAAAGTCTCTTGCCTCTTTGGCAGGTCCAGACTTTTCCCCGGACTCCCTCCTGGCTAGCCATGGTGCACTAACCCCCTGCAGGCTGTGTTTGCACCGCCAACACTAGTCCTCTCCCCGTGCTCTGACCGAAGCCGGAGCCTCAGCTCCCAGACCCGCCTGCCCCGGCGGGTGAGCAGACAAGCCTCTCGGGCTGGTGTGTGCTGGTCGGCACTGATCCTCTGTGCGGGAATCTCTCCACTTTTCCCTCCGCACCCCTGTTGCTGTGCTCTCCTCCACAGCTCCAAAGCTTTCCCCCTCCACCACCCACAGTCTCTCCCCGTGAAGGGGTTTGCTAGTGTGTGGAAACCTTTCCTCCTTCAAAGCTCCCTCCCACTGTTGCAGGTCCCATTCTTATCCTTTTGTCTCTCTTTATTCTTTTTTCTTTTGCCCTACCGAGGTACGTGGGGAGTTTCTTCCTTTTGGGAGGTCTGCGTTCTTCTGCCAGCGTTCAGTAGGTGTTCTGTAGGAGTTGTTCCACGTTTAGATGTATTTCTGGTGTATCTGTGGGGAGGAAGGTAATCTCTGCGTCTTACTCTTCCACCATCTTCCCCTCGTCCTATTGTGTCTTTTAAAGTTTGTGTTTCATTTTTTATATTCTGTTTCAATGATCTGTCCATTGGAGTAATTGAGGTGTTAAAGTCCCCTACTATTTTGTATTACTGTCAATTTCCCGTTTTATGGCTGTTAACATTTGCCTTATGTATTGAGGTGCTCCTATGTTGGGTGCATATATATTTATAATTGTGATATCTTCTTGTTGGATTAACCCCTTGATCATTATGTAATGCTCTCTCTTGTCTCTTGTAATAGTCTTTATTTTTAATTATATTTTTTCTGTTATGAGTATTGGTACTCTGGCTCTCTTTTTATTTCCATTTGCATACAATATATTTTTCCATCCCCTCACTTTCAGTCTGTTTGGGTGCCTAGGGCTGAAGTGCATCTCTTGTAGACAGCATATATACAGGTTTTAGTTTTTATTCATTCAGCCAGTCTGTGTCTCTTGGTTGGGACATTTAATTGATTTACATTTAAGGTAATTATTGATATGTATGTTCCTATTACCCTTTTCTTAATTATGTTGAGTTTATTTTTGTAGGTCTTTTCCTTCTCTTGTGTTACCTTCCTAGAGAAGTTCCTTTAACATTTGTTGTAAAGTTGTTTTGTGGTGCTGAATTCTCTTAACTTTTGCTTGCCTGTAAAGCTTTTGATCTCTCTGTTGAATCTAAATGAGATACTTGCTGGGTAGAGTACTCTTGGTTGTAGGTTTTTCCCTTTGATCACTTTAAATATATGTTGTCCCTCCCTTCTGGCATGTAGAGTTTTGCTGAAAAATCAGCTGTTAACCTTATTGGGATTCCCTTTTATGTTGTTTGTTGGTTTTCCCTTGCTGCTTTTAGTATTTTTAATTTGATTTTAGTTTTTGTTAGCTTGACTAATATATGTCTCAACATGGTTCTCCTTGGGTTTTTCCTGTTTGAGCCTCTCTGTGCTTCCTGGACTTGATTATTTCCTTTCCCATGTTGGGGAATTTTCCACTATAATCTCTTCAAATATTTTCTCAGACTCTTTCTTTTTTTCTTCTTCTTCTTGGATGCCTATAATTCGAATGTTGGTATTCTTCATGTTGTCCCAGAAGTCCCTGAAGCTGTCCTCAAATCTTTCATTCTTTTTTCTTTCTTCTTCTCTGTGGCAGTTATTTCCAACATTCTATCTTCTAGCTCACTTATCTGTTCTTCAGCCTCAGTTATTCTGCTACTGATTACTTCTAGAGTATTTTTAATTTCAGTTATTGTGTTGTTCATTACAGTTTTTCTCTTTAGTTCTTCTAGGTCCTTGTTAAAAGTTTCTTGTGTTTTCTCTATTGTGTTTCCGAGGTTTTGGGTCATCTTTACTATCATTACTCCGAATTCTTTTTCAGGTAGGTATTTGGCTTAATTTTATTTTCTTATTGGAGTATGGTAGAAAGGAACTTGTTTACAAAACAGAAGTAGAAAACAAACTTATGTTTACCAGGGTATAAGTGTGGGGAGGGATAAATTGAGAGATTGGAACTTACATATACACACTACTATATATAAGATTGATAACAAATGAGAACCAGCTGTATTGCACAGGGAACTCTACTCAGTACTCTGTAATTGGCTTTTATTTATGGTTTACCATAGATCACATAGTGTTCACTCTTTTCCATTCTTTCTCTTTTTTTTCTTATTTCTACCCCACCTATTCTTTCTTCTATTTTGTCTATGCTTATATTGATATTCTATTTTGCATTCTTAATTTTGTTCATTGAATTCTTCAGCTCCAGAATTTCTCTTCAGTTCTATTTTATGATTTTTATATCTTTGTTAGATTTCTCATTGTGATCATGTACTACTTTCCTGATTTTATTAAATTGACTTTGTGTTCTTGTAGCTCATTGAGTTTCCTTAAAAAAACTCTTTGGAATTCTTTACTATGTAAAACATAGATTTCTATGTTTTTGGATTTGTTTAGTGGAAGATTATTGTGATTTTTGGTGTTTTCATATTTACTTGATATTTCATGCTTCTTGGAATTTTGCATGACTATCTTTACATTTGATGTAGCAGTCTTCTCTTTCAATTTTTCCTGTTTTCAGGGTAGAAATATCTTTAGTCCATCCTGATATAGAGTGTGAGGGTTTCTCTAACCTTCTATAGATACAATGACTCCACTTTCCTTGCTCCTTCTTGTGGCAGAAGTCTTAAGCTTGTATGTCTTTTCTCTATCCTATAACACACCAGGCTAGCTGTTAATAGTCTTTCTTTTATTTTCCTGAAGGTGGTTCTACAGTTTGAGTTTGTGATTTCTCCTTGCCTCTTTTCTGCATGTGCTCCTATCTATCAGAGCTTCTTCTCACTACCATCCTTGGAAGTGAGCACAAGAAGCTGGCTGCAGAGAAGGGGAAAGTGTGGACTTGGCATGTGATGCACTAGAGATGCCCACAGGCCAGTTGAGGGGAGCCACAGATGAAGCTTTCCCTGTGGCTCATATCAGGCTTCTTGATGGAGTCCAGAATGCAATCAGCAGGAACCGTTAATGCCCTCCAATAATATATGTGCTCTCCTGATTGGCTACCTTACCTCAGTCTTGAAGCTCCCAATTTTATACTCTGGATGCTGCAAGAGAGGGAAATAAATTTCTATGACAGTGTCCAGCACAGGTGAGAACATCAATGGTTTACTCACTTACTCTCTTTCTCCCATGAAGAAGTCATCTCATCTAGCCCTAAGGTGAACTGCCTTTGGCCAGGTGTGATGCTTGCAAAGTCAAGCTTGTCGCTTTTACCCACTCTAATGCATCAAAACTTTATATATATATATATATATATATATATATATATATAGTTCCAATGGAGTGTTGACACTTTTCCTCTGGAAAACTGGACCTCTGAAAAAGCTTTTTCATCTATAGATGACTGCCCAAGTCATTTTCTGCAGGCACTCTCAGACACACCCAAGAGAGCCCAAAATTACTTCATGGTTTCCTATAGGTTTAACAGATGCTAATGAAGTCTATATGCCTATTACCTAATACGCAAGAGGGTGAGACTCCTCCCAGTCCATTGACATATGATGGTGGTTCCCATAACTCTCACAGAGGCACTTCCACTCATGGACGGATGTCAATTTTATGTTGCTGAAGGGGAGACAGAAATAAGGGAGGTTTTATGCCATCATGATGCTGACATCACCCCTGTCAAGATCATTACTATTTGTTCTCACTTCTCCTTCTCATTGTCACTACATTTGTTTAAGCTGTAATCATTTCTTGTTTGGAATTCTGCAACAGACTCCTAAATAAATCCTTATGCCCAGTTTTCCTTATCTTTAGTTCACTCTTAGAATTGCAGTCTGAGTGATGTATCTAATCCAATCATGGAAATCCCCTCCAGTGTCTCTTTAATAATATACAGGATAAAGTCTAAACTCCTTAGAATGGCACACAAAGCCATTCATGTTCTGTAAGCATACTTCCACTTTAGGATCATATTAAGACACTGCTTTCACACTTCAGGCACCAGCTACTATGAATTATTTAACAATCTCCACACACCATGCCCTCTCTCTGATTCATGCTTCTGCACAAGCCAGTGTAATGCTTCACCCATCTAATATATATCTTTAATGCTTTCTTTAACATATTCAGGTTTCCTTGTGGGAAACCATCCCTGAAATATTCCCTTACAATGCACTATCTTAATCTGAGTTAGATGCTCCTCCTCTGTGCTTTCTTCTAACATAGCACTTATAACAATAAATTATAAATATCTCTCCCTTGTAGTAGATTTTGAGCTTTTTGGGTGAACTGACTTGTTATCTTCGTCTCTATATTTCCAAGGCATAGCACAATAGTTGGCAAATAGTTGATACTCAATATATTTTTGTTGAGTAAATATATGCTCAAGATATTGGAAAGCGAAGAGGAAAAGTTTAATCCAAATACCAATGTCCTCATGAAATGTGGAGAAATATTCTGTAATTTAGTAGTTAAGCTTAAGATTATGCTAAGAGTGATATAACCAACTAGAATGACACTTACAAGTGAATCATACTTAATTGTCTAAAAACATTCACATAAAGCAATGGTATGCAAAATTCCTTGGGCATTAGATCACTTGAGATGTGGGCTTTACAAATATAGCTACATGGGTTTTAGTCACAGAGATTCAGTTTCAAATGTTCTGGAATGAGACCCAGATATCAGTATTTTGTGAAGTTTCTGAGTAATTTTAAGAGACGGTGTATTTGTTTGCTAAGTCTGCCATAACAAAGGACTATAGGCTTGGTGACTTAAATAACTGGAAATATTTTTCTTTGCACAATTACAAGTCCAAGGTCAAGGTACAAGCAAGTTTGGTTTCTTCTGAGGTCTCTCTTCTTGTATAGCAAAAGTCATTTCTCATTGTGCCCTCACATGGTCTTTTCCCTGTGTTTGCACAAAGTGTCTCTTTATATGTACAAATTTCCTCTTACTATAAGAACACCAGTCAAGTGGAATTAGGGCCATCCCAATGGCCTCATTTTAACTTAATCACATCTTTAAAGACTTTATGTCTAAATATAGTTACATTCTGAAATACTGGGTTATGGCTTCAACAGGTTAATTTTTTAGAGACACAGTTCAGCCCATAAAAGGCACCCAGTTAAGAGGGTAATCATTATTCTCTTTTCTGTTTTTTTTAACAGATTTATTGAGATTTAATTAACATGCAACATACTGCACATATTGAAATTGTACAATTTAATGAATTTTGAGGTAAGCATATATTTGTTAAATCATCAACTCAATCAAGATAGTGAATGTATTGATCACTCCCAACAGCTTCCTTTTGTCACTTTGTAATCTATCCCTTCTCCACTGCTCCATACTTCCAGGCAACCACTGGTCTGCATTCTATTACTATAAGTTACTTTACATTTTCTAGAATTGTATTTAAAATTTGTCAAATATTATGCACGTTTTATCTGATGTTACACATGTGAATAGTTCATTCCATTTTAAAATGGGAAGGAGTCAAAATAGACATTTTCCGAAGAAGACATGAAAATGGTCAACAGACACATGAAAAGATGCTCAACATCACTAATCATCAGAGAAGTACAAATAACAGCACAATGAAATATCATTTCACACCTGTTAGAATGGCTATCATCAAGAAGACAAGAAACAACAGGTGGAGGAGCTGGGAAGATGGCAGAAGAGTAAGACGCGGAGATCACCTTCCTCTCCACAGATACATCAGAAATACATCTGCACATGGAACAGCTCCTACAGAACACCCACTGAATAATGGCAGAAGACCTCAAATATCCCAAAAGGCAAGAAACTCCCCACGTAACTGGGTAGGGCAAAGAAAAATAAAAAAAACAGAGACAAAAGAATAGGGGCGGGACCGGCACCAGTGGGAGGGAGCCGTGAAGGAGGAAAGGTGTCCACACACTAGGAAGACCCTCCGGGTGGCGGAGGGGGAAAGCTTCGGAGCTGGGGAGGAGACTGCAGAAACAAGGGTGCAGAGGGCAACGCAGAGAGATTCCCGCAGAGAGATTCCCGCAGAGAGGATCGGTGCCAACCGGTACTCACCAGCCCAAGAGGCTTGTCTGCTCACCCGCTGGGGCGGGCAGGGGCTGGGAGATGAGGTTTGGACTTCGGTCAGATCCTAGGGAAAGGACTGGTGGTGTGAATACAGCCTGAAGGGGTTAGTGCATCACGGCAAGCCGGGAGGGAGTCCAGGGAAATGGCTGGACCTGCCGAAGAGGCAAGAGACTTTTTCTTCCCTTTTTGTTTCCTGGTGCACGAGGAGAGGGGATTAAGAGCGCTGCTTAAAGGAGCTCCAGAGATGGGAGCAAGTTGCAGCTATCACTGTGGACCCCAGACACGGGGATGAGATGCTAAGGCTGCTGCTTCCACCACCAAGAAGCCTGTGTGCGAGCACAGGTCACTCTCTATACATCCCCACTCGGGAGCCTGTGCAGCAGGCCACTGCCAGGGTCCCGTGATCCAGGGGCAACTTCCCTGGGAAAACGCACAGCATGCCCCAGGCTGGTGCAACGTCACACCAGCCTCTGCTGCCACAGGCTCGCCCCGCACTCCGTGCCCCTCCCTCCCCACGGCCTGAGTGAGCCAGAGACCCCAAATCAGCTGCTCTTTAACCTCGTCCTGTCTGAGGGAAGAACAGACGCCCTCAGGCAACCTACACGCAGAGGTGGGGCCAAATCCAAAGCTGAACACCAGGAGCTGTGCAAACAAAGAAGAGAAAGGGAAATTTCTCCCAGCAGCTTCAGGAGTACAGGATTAAATCTCCACAATTAACTTTCATGTACCCTGCATTGGTGGAAAACCTGAATAGACAATGAAACATCCCAAATTGAGGAGATGGACTTTGAGAGCAAGATATATTATTTTTTCCACCTTTGCTCTTTTTGTTAGCGTGTATGTGTATGCTTCTGTGTGAGATTTCGTCTGTATAGCTTTGCTTTCACCATTTGTCCTAGGGTTCTGTGCATCCATTGCTTTTTTTTTACTTAAAAATATTTTTTTCTTAATAATTATTTTTATTATAATAACTTTATTTATGTTATTATACTTTATTTTATTATATCATCTTTCTTTGTTTCTACATTTTCTCCCTTTTATTCTGAGTCGTGTGGATGAAATGCTCTTGGTGCTTCAGGCAGGAAACAATGCTGTGCCTCTGAGGTGGGAGAGCCAAATTCAGGACACTGGTACACAAGAGACATCCCAGCTCCATGAAATATCAAACAGTGAAAATCTCCCAGAGATCTCCATCTCAACGCAAGCACCCAGCTTCACTCAACGACCAGCAAGCTACAGTGCTGGACACCCTATGCCAAACAACTAGCAAGACAGGAACACAAAACTACCCATTAGCAGAGAGGTTGCCTAAAATCATAATAAGGCCACAGACACCCCAAAACACACCACCAGATGTGGACATGCCCACCAAAAAGGCAAGATCCAGCCTCATCCACCAGAACACAGGAATTGGTCCCCTCCACCAGGAAGCCTACAAAATCCACTGAACCAAATTTAGCCACTGGGGTCAGATACCAAAAACAATGGGAACTACGAACCTGCAGCCTGCAAAAAGGAGACCCCAAACACAGTAAGATAAGCAAAATGAGAAGACAGAAAAACACACAGCAGACGAAGGAGCAACATAAAAATCTACCTGACCTAACAAATGAAGAGGAAATAGGTAATCTACCTGAAAAATAATTCAGAATAATGATAGTAAACATGATCCCAAATCTTGGAAAGAGAATAGAGAAAATGCAAGAAACTTTTAACAAGGACCTAGAAGAAATAAAGAGGAAAGAAGCAACAATGAACAGCACAATAAATGAAATTAAAAATACTCTAGATGGGATCAATAACAGAATAACTGAGGCAGAAGAACGGATAAGTGACATAGAAGATAAAATAGTGGAAATAACTACTGCAGAGTAGAATAAAGAAAAAGAATGAAAAGAACCGAGGACTGTCTCAGAGACCTGTGGGACAACATTAAACACACCAACATTTGAATTATAGGTGTCCCAGAAGAAGAAGAGAAAAAGAAAGGGACTGAGAAAATATTTGAAGAGTGTTATAGTTGAACACTACCCTAATATGGGAAAGGACATAGTTAATCAAGTCCAGGAAGCACAGAGTCCCATACTGGATAAATCCAAGGAGCAACACGCCAAGACACATATTAATCAAACTGTCAAAAATTAAATACAAATAAAATATAGTAAAAGCAGCAAGGGAAAAAAAAAACAAATAACACACAAGGGAATCCCCATAAGGTTAACAGCTGACCTTTCAGAAGAAACTCTGCGAGCCAGAAGGGAGTGGCAGGACATATTTAAAGTGATGAAGGAGAAAAAACTACAACCAAAATTATTCTACCCAGCAAGGACCTCATTCAGATTTGATTGAGAAATTTAAAACTTTACAGACAAACCAAAGCTGAGAGAGTTCAGCACCACCAAACCAGCTTTACAAAAAATGCTAAAGGAATTTCTCTGGTCAAGAAACACAAGAGAAGGAAAACAACTACCATACCAAATGCAAAACAATTAAGAAAATGGGAATAGGAGCATACATATCAATAATTACCTTAGGGCTTCCCTGGTGGCGCAGTGGTTGAGAGTCCGCCTGACGATGCAGGGGACACAGGTCCGTGTCCCAGTCTGGGATGACCCCACATGCCATGGAGTGGCTGGGCCCGTGAGCCATGGCTGCTAAGCCTGCACGTTCAGAGCCCTTGCTCCTCAATGGGAGAGGCCACAACAGTGAGAGGCCCGCGTAACACCAAAAAAAAAAAAAAAAAAAAAATTACCTTACATGTAAATGGGTTAAATGTTTCCACCAAAAGACAGACTGCATGAATGGATACAAAAGCAAGAACCATATATATGCTGTCTACTAGAGACCCACTTCAGACCTAGAGACCCATACAGACTGAAAGTTTTGGGATGGAAAAATATATTCCATGCAAATGGAAACCAAAACAAAGCTAGAGTAGCAATTCTCATATCAGACAAAATAGACTTTAAAATAAAGAGTATTAAAAGAGACAAAGAAGGACACTACATAATGATCAAGGGATTGATTCAAGAAGATATAACAATTGTAAATATTTATGCACCCAACATAGGAGCACCACAATATATAAAGTAAATACTAACAGCCATAAAAGGGGAAATCGACAAAAGCACATTCACAGTAGGGGAATTTCACACCCCACTTTCACCAAAGGACAGATTATGCAACATGAAAATAAATAAGGAAACACAAACTTTAAGTGATACATTAAAAAATATGGACTTAATTGATATTTATAGGACATTCCATCCAGAAACAACAGAATGCACATTTTTCTCAGGTGCTTATGGATCATACTACAGGATACAACATATCTGGGGTCACAAATCAAGCCTTCATAAATTTAAGAGAATTGAAAATATATCAAGTATCTTTTCCTACCACAATGCTATGAGACTACATACCAATTACAGGAAAAGATCTGTAAAATATAAAAACAAACACATGGAGGCTAACCAATACACTGATTAATAACGAAGTGATCACTGAAGAAATAAAAGAGGAAATTTTTTGAAAAACTAGAAAAAAGTGACAATGCAGACACAATGACCCAAAACCTACAGGATGCAGCAAAAGCAGTTCTAAGAGGGAAGTGTATAGCAATACCAGCGTACCTTAAAAAACAGGAAACATCTCGAATAACCAACTTAACCTTGCACCTAAAGCATTTAGAGAAAGAAGAACAAGAAAACCCCAAAGTTAGCAGAAGGAACAAATCATAAAGATCAGACCAGAAATAAATGAAAAAGAAATGAAGGAAACTATAGCAAATATCAATAAAACTAAAAGTTGGTTCTTTGAGAAGATAAACAAAATAGATAAACCATTAGCCAGACTCATCAAAAAAAAAAAGGGGAGAAAACTCAAATCAATAGAATTAGAAATGGAAAAGGAGAAGAAACAACTGACGCTGCAGAAATACAAAAGATCATGAGAGATTACTACAAGCAACTCTATGACAATAAAATGGACAACTTGGAAGAACCGAACAAATTCTTACAAATGCACAATGGGCCAAGACTGAATCAGGAAGAAATAGAAAATATGAACAGACCAATCACAAGCACTGAAATTGAAACTGTGATTAAAAACCTTCCAACAAACAAAAGCCCAGGACCAGATGGCTTCACAGGTGAATTCTATCAAACGTTTAGAGAAGATCTAACACCTATCCTCCTCGAACTCTTCCAAAATATAGCAGAGGGAGGAACACTCCCAAATTCCTTCTACGAGGCCACCATCACCTTGATACCAAAACCAGGCAAGGATGTCACAAAGAAAGAAAACTACAGGCCAATATCACTGAGGAACATAGATGCAAAAATCCTCAACAAAATACTAGCAAACAGAATCCAACAACACATTAAAAGGATCATACACGATGATCAAGTGAGGTTTATCCCAGGAATGCAAGGATTCTCCAATATACGCAGATCTATCAATGTGATAAACCATATTAACAAATTGAAGGAGAAAAACCATATGATTATCTCAATAGATGCAGAGAAAGCTTTCGACAAAATTCAACACCCATTTATGATAAAAACCCTCCAGAAAGTAGGCATAGAGGGAACTTTCCTCAACATAATAAAGGCCATATATGACAAGCCCACAGCAAACATCATCCTCAATGGTGAAAAACTGAAAGCATTTCCACTAACATCAGGAACAAGACAAGGTTGCCCACTCTCACCATTCTTATTCAACAGAGTTTTGTAAGTTTTAGCCACAGCAATCAGAGAAGAAAAGGAAATAAAAGGAATCCAAATTGGAAAAGAAGAAGTAAAGCTGTCACTGTTTGCAGATGACATGGTACTATACATAGAGAATCCTAAAAATGCAACAAGAAAACTCCTAGAGCTAATCAATGAATTTGGCAAAGTACCAGGATACAAAATTAATGCACAGAAATCTCTGGCAATCATATAAACTAATGATGAAAACACTGAAAGTGAAATCAAGAAAACACTCCCATTTACCATTGCAACAAAAAGAATAAAATATCTAGGAATAAACCTACCTAAGGAGACAAAAGACCTCTATGTGGAAAATTATAAGACTCTGATGAAAGAATTTAAAGATGATACAAATAGATGGAGAGATATGCCAAGTTTTTGGATTGGAAGAATCAATGTTGTGAAAATGACTCTACTACACAAAGCAATCTACAGATTCAATGCAATCCCTATCAAACTACCACTGGTATATTTCACAGAACTAGAACAAAAAATTTCACAATTTGTATGGAAACACAAAAGACCCCGAATAGCCAAAGCAATCTTCAGAACTAAAAAAGGAGCTGGAGGAATCAGGCTCCCTAACTTCAGACTATACTAGAAAGCTACATTAATCAAGACAGTATGGTACTGGCACAAAAACAGAAATATGGATCAATGGAACAGGATAGAAAGCCCAGAGATAAAACCATGCACATATGGTCACCTTATCTTTGATAAGGAGGCAAGAATATACAATGGAGAAAAGACAGCCTCTTCAATAAGTTGTGTTGGGAAAACTTGACACGTACATGTAAAAGTATGAGATTAGAACACTCCCTAACACCATACACAAAAATAAGCTCAAAATGGATTTAAGACCTGAATGTAAGGCCAGAAACTCTCAAACTCTTAGAGGAAAACATAGGCAGAACACTCTATGACTTAAATCAGAACAAGATTCTTTTTGACCCACCTCCTAGAGAAATGGAAATAAATACAAAAATAAACAAATGGGACCTAGTGAAACTTCAAAGCTTTTGCACAGCAACGGAAACCATAAACGAGACCAAAAGACAACCTTCAGAATGGGAGAAAATATTTGCAAATGAAGCAAGTGACAAAGGATTAATCTCCAATATTTATAAGCAGCTCATGCAGCTCAATATCAAAAAAACAAACAACCCAATCCCAAAATGGGCAGAAGACCTAAATAGACATTTCTCCAAAGAAGATATACAGATTTCCAGCAAACAAATGAAAGAATGCTCAACATCATTAATCATTAGAGGATTGCAAATCAAAACTACAATGAGATATCATCTCACACCGGTCAGAATGGCCATCCTCAAAAAATGTAGAAACAATAAATTCTGGAGAGGGTATGGTGAAAAGGGAATACTCTTGCACTGCTGGTGGGAATATAAATTGATACAGCCACTATGGACAACAGTATGGAGGTTCCTTAAAATACTACAAATAGAACTACTGTATGTCCCAGCAATCCCACTACTGGGCATATACCCTGAGAAAACCATAATTCAAAAAGTGTCATGTACCAAAATGTTCATTGCAGCTCTATTTACAATAGCCAGGACTTGGAAGCAACCTGTGTCCATCATCAGATGGATGGATAAAAAGATGTGGCACATATATACAATGGAATATTACTCAGCCACAAAAAGAAACGAAATTGAGATATTTGTAGTGAGGTGGATGGACCTGGAGTGTGTCATACAGAGTGAAATAAGTCAGAAAGAGAAAAACAAATACCATATGCTAACACATATATAAGGAATCTAAGAAAAATCAAAAAGGTCATTAAAAACCTTAGAGTAAGACAGGAATGGAGATGCAGAACTACTAGAGAATGGATTTGAGGATGTGGTGAGGGGGAATCATAGGCTGTGACAAAGTTAGAGAGTGCCATGGACATATATACACTACCAAACATAAAATAGAGAGCTGGTGAGAAGCAGCCGCATAGCACAGGGAGATCAGCTAGGTGCTTTTTGACCACCTGGATGGGTGGGATGGGTAGGGTGAGAGGGAGGCAGACGCAAGAAGGAGGAGATGTGGGAACATGTGTATATGTATGAGTGATTCACTTTGTTATGAAGCAGCATCTAACACACCGTTGTGAAGCAATTATACTCCAGTAAAGAAGTTAAAAAGAAACAAAATCATAGTATGTATATTGTTTTGAAGCTCTGCATTTTGTTATATCATAGACATCTTTCTATACAGTAAATAAAGGTTTATGTAGTCATTGTTAAAAAAAAAAAAAAGAAACTACAGGTGTTGGCAAGTATGTTGTAAAAAGGAAATCCTCTACATTTATGGGAATGCAAATTCGTCCAGCCACTATGGAAAATAATATTTCATAATATTAAAAATAGAATTACCATACAATCTAGCAATTCCACTTCTGGGTATATACATAAAAGAAATGACAACAGGATTTTGACAAAATATATAAATAAATAAACTCCCATGTTTACTGTAGCATTATTCACAATAGGCAAAATATGGAAACAACCAAAATACCCATCAGAAAATGAATGGATAAAAAAGTTGTGGTATATATATGTATATATATATATATATATATATATATATATATATATATATAAAATCATATATTATTATACATGTATTATATTATTATACATTATTCAGCCACCAGAAAGGAGGATATCCTTTCATTTGTGACAACATGGATTGCCCTTGAGCACTTTATGCTAAATGAGATATATCAGAGAAAGACAAGTGCTGTGTAAGGTCACTCATATGTAAAATCTAAAAAGTTAAACTTGACAAAAACAGAGTAAAATGCTCATTTTCAGGGGAGGAACAGGATAAGAGTGATGGTGTTTAAGTGTACAAACTTGTAATAAGTACTAAATAAGTCATAGAGATCTAATACACAGTATAAAGAATATAGACAATAATATTGTACTATAATTATGTAATATGATAAATATCACTACATCAGCAATCATATTACAAAAATAACACACTTTATACCTTAAACATACACAGTGTTACATATCAAATTTATTTAAAAGATGGTTCATTTATTTTTATTGACAAGTAGATTTCATTGTATGAATATACCACAAATTGTTTACCCATTCACATGTTGTGGTGATGGATACTTGGGTAATTCCCACTTTCAATTATTACAAGTAAAGCTAGTATGAACATTCTCATACAGCTATGTATGGACATATACATATGTTTTTATTTCTCTTGGGTAATACTTAAGAATGAAATGATCAGATCATATGACAGTGTTTGTTTAACTTTATAAGTGTAAAATTATTTTACAATCTTTGCCAAGTTCAATGTCAGTAAGATATTTTCCTAGGTTTTCTTCTGGAAGTTTTATAATTTTAGTCCTTACATTTAGTTTTATGGTCCTTTTGGATTTTTGAATATGGTCTGAGATAAAGGTTTAGGTTGTTTTATTTATTTTATGTTTTATTTTGTTTTCATATGCATAGTCCATTGTTTCAGCACTATTTCTTGAACAGATTATCCTTTGCCACTTGAATTGCCTTAGGACAATTACTGAAAATCAATTACTATATATATCTGTGTCTGTTAATGGATTCTTTCTTTCATTGATCTATATGTCTATATTTACATCATTAAGACACTATTCGAGATTACTGTAGCTTTAATATTAGGGAGGTAGTCTAAATCCTCTAACTTTGTTCCTTTTTTTCAAAATTGTTTAACCATTTTAGGTCCTTTGCATCTCCATATAAAATTTAAAACCAGTTTCATGATTTCTGCAAAAAATAAGTGCCTTCTGGCATTTTAATTGAGATTGCATTGACTCTGTAGATCATTTGGGGGGGGGCAACTAATATCCTAACAACACTGAGTTGTCCAATTCATGACCACACACTATTTTTCCACTTATGTTAGTCTCCTTTAATTTCTCTCAGCAAAGTTTTCTAGTCATCATTCCATCATTCTTGCCTATCTTTTATCAAATTTTCTTTTACACTAGCAAAACTCACATATTAACTCTGGTAGCTTTCCTGAAGAGTCTTTAGAAGTTCCTACATAGAAAAACTTGACTTATGTGGAAAAAAAGTTTTACTGTCTTCTAATCTATATGTCCTTTATATTTACTTTTCTTGCCTTCTGGCACTGGCTATGACATCCACTACAATATGAAATAAAAGTAAAGAGACTGAAATTTTGTGCCTTGTTTCTGATTTTAAGGAGAAGTTATTCAGTCTCCTACAATGAAATATGATGTTAGTAGGAGACTTTTCATAGTTGCCCCTTATCAGGTTGAGAAAATTCCTTTCTATACCCATTTTGCTTAGAAATGTTGATATGAATGGGTGTTTAATTCTGTCAAGTGATTTTTCTGCATTTATCATACGTTTTTCGTCTGTTAACCTGAATTATATTGTTTGATTTTCTTGAATGTGAAGATAATTTTGCTTTCATAAGACAAACCCTGCATGGTCATGGTGTGTTACCATGTTTATATGTATTTGGATTTAATTTACTAGAAATTTGTTATGAATTTTTGTGTCCGTAATCATTATGGATATTGGTCTTCAATTTTAATTTTTTGTACTAAATTTTTCTAGATTTTTTTTTATGAAGGCAATTCTAGCCTGCTAGCCTAATAAAATAAGTTGGGGATTTCCCACTTCTAATTTTTTTAAATTTATTTTAGGTCATCGTGTCTCCATTGTCATTTGTTTCTAGGTATTTTTTTATTTCCTCCTTGATTTCTTCAGTGATCACTTCGTTATTAAGTTGTGTATTCTTTAGGCTCCATGTGTTTGTATTTTTTATGGGTCTTTTCCTGTAATTGATATCTACTTTTATGTCATTGTGGTCAGAAAAGATACTTGATACAACTTCAATTTTCTTAAATTGGCCAAGGCTTGATTTGTGACCCAAGATATGACCTCTCCTGGAAAATGTTCCATGAGCACTTGAGAAAAATGTGTGTTCTGTTGTTTTTGGATGGAGTGTCCAAAAAATATCAATTAAGTCCATCTTGTTTAATGTATCATTTAAAGCTTGTGTTTCTTTATTTATATTCATTTTGGATGATCTGTCCTTTGGTGAAAGTGGGGTATTAAAGTCCCATACTATGAATGTGTCACTGTCAATTTCCCCTTTTATGGCTCTTAGTATTTGCCTTATGTATTGAGGTGCTCCTATGTTGGGTGCATAAATATTTACAATTGTTTTATCTTCTTGGATCGATCCTATGATCATTATGTAGTGTCCTTCTTTGCCTCTTCTAAAAGTCTTTATTTTAAATCCTATTTTGTCTGATATGAGAATTGCTACTCCAGGTTTCTTTTGGTTTCCATTTTCATGGAATATCATTTTCCATCCCCTTTCAGTTTGTATGTGTCTTTAGGTCTGAAGTGGGTCTCTTGTAGACAGCATATATATGGGTCTTGTTTTTGTATCCATTCAGCTAATCTGTCTTTTGGTGAGAGCATTTGGTCCATTTTCATTTAAGGTAATTATTGTTATGTGTGTTCCTCTCTCATTTTCTAAATTGTTTTGAGTTTGTTATTGTAGGTCTTTTCCTTCTCTTTTGTTTCTTGCCTAGAGAAGTTCCATTAGCATTTGTTGTAAAGCTGGTTTGGTGGTGCTGAACTCTCTCAGCTTTTGCTTGTCTGTAAAGGTTTTAATTTCTCCATCAAATCTGAATGAGATCATTGTTGGGTAGAGTAATCTTGGTTGCAGGTTTTTCTCCTTCATCACTTTCAGTATGTCCTGCCACTCCCTTCTGGCTTGAAGACTTTCTGCTGAGAGATCTGCTGTTAACCTTATGAGGATTCCCTTATGTGTTATTTGTTATTTTTCCCTTGCTACTTTTAATATGTTTTCCTTGTATTTAGTTTTTGACAGTTTGATTAATATGTGTCTTGGCGAGTTTGTCCTTGGATTTATCCTGTATGGGACGCTCTGTGCTTCCTGGACTTGATTAAATATTTCCTTTCCCATATTAGGGAAGCTTTCAACTATAATCTCTTCAAATATTTTCTCAGTACCTTTCTTTTTGTCTTCTTCTTCTGGAACCCCTATAATTCGAATGTTGGTGCATTTAATGTTGTCCCAGCGGTCTCTGAGACTGTCCTCAGTTCTTTTCTTTTTTTTTTTTTTTTAAACATCTTTATTGGGGTATATTTGCTTTACAATAGTGTGTTAGTTTCTGCTTTATAACAAAGTGAATCAGCTATACATATACATATGTTCCCATATGTCTTCCCTCTTGCGTCTCCCTCCCTCCCACTCTCCCCGTTCCACCCCTCCAGGCTGTCCCAAAGCCCCGAGCTAACATCCCTGTGCCTTGCAGCTGCTACCCCCTAGCTATCTACCTTACTACATTTGTTAGTGTGTGTATGCCCATGACTCTCTCTCGCCCTGTCAAAACTCACCCTTCCCCCTCCCCATATCCTCAAGTCCGTTCTCCAGTAGGTCTGCGTCTTTATTCCTTTCTTACCCCTAGGTTCTTCATGACATTTTTTCCCCTTAAATTCCATATATATGTGTTAGCATACAGTATTTGTCTTTTGCTTTCTGACTTACTTCACTCTGTATGACAGACTCTAGGTCTATCCATCTCATTACAAATAGCTCAATTTCATTTCTTTTTAAGGCTGAGTAATATTCCATTGTGTATATGTGCCACATCTTATTTATCCATTCGTCCAATGATGGGCGCTTAGGTTCTTTCCATCTCTGGGCTATTGTAAATAGAGCTGCAATGAACATTTTGGTACATGACTCTTTTTGAATTTTGGTTTTCTCAGGGTATATGCCCAGTAGTGGGATTGCTGGGTCATATGGTAATTCTATTTGTACTTTCTTAAGGAACCTCCATACTGTTCTCCATACTGGCTGAACCAATTCACATTCCCACCAGCAGTGCAAGAGTGTCCCATTTTCTCCACACCCTCTTCAGCATTTATTGTTTCTAGATTTTTTGATGATGGCCATTCTGACTGGTGTGAGATGATATCTCATTGTAGTTTTGATTTGCATTTCTCTAATGATTAATGATGTTGAGCAATCTTTCATGTGTTTGTTGGCATTCTGTATATCTTCTTTGGAGAAATGTCTGTTTAGGTCTTCTGCCCATTTTTGCATGGGGTTGTTTGTTTTTTTGTTATTGAGCTGCTTGTAAATTTTGGAGATTAATCCTTTGTCAGTTGCTTCATTTGCAAATGTTTTCTCCCATTCTGAGGGTTGTCTTTTGGTCTTGATTATGGTTTCCTTTGCTGTGCAAAAGCTTTGAAGTTTCATTAGGTCCCATTTGTTTATTTTTGTTTTTATTTCCATTACTCTAGGAGGTGGGTCAGAAAGGATCTTGCTGTGATTTATATCATAGAGTGTTCTGCCTATGTTTTCCTCTAAGAGTTTGATAGTTTCTGGCCTTACATTTAGGTCTTTAATCCATTTTGAGCTTATTTTTGTGTATGGTGTTAGGGAGTGATCTAATCTCATACTTTTACATGTACCTGTCCAGTTTTCCCAGCACCATTTATTGAAGAGGCTGTCCTTTCTCCACTGTACACTCCTGCCTCCTTTATCAAAGATAAGGTGTCCATATGTGCGTGGGTTTATCTCTGGGCTTTCTATCCTGTTCCACTGATCTATCTTTCTGTTTTTGTGCCAGTACCATACTGTCTTGATTACTGTAGCTTTGTAGTATAGTCTGAAGTCAGGGAGCCTGATTCCTCCAGCTCCTTTTTTCGTTCTCAAGATTGCTTTGGCTATTCGGGGTCTTTTGTGCTTCCATACAAATTATGAAATTTTTTGTTCTAGTTCTGTGAAAAATGCCAGTGGTAGTTTGATAGGGATTGCATTGAATCTGTAGATTGCTTTGGGTAGTAGAGTCATTTTCACAATGTTGATTCTTCCCATCCAAGAACATGGTATATCTCTCCATCTATTTGTATCGTCTTTAATTTCTTTCATCAGTGTCTTATAATTTTCTGCATACAGGTCTTTCGTATCCTTAGGTAGGTTTATTCCTAGATATTTTATTCTTTTTGTTGCAATGGTAAATAGGAGCGTTTTCTTGATTTCACTTTCAGATTTTTCATCATTAGTATATAGGAATGCCAGAGATTTCTGTGCATTAATTTTGTATCCTGCTACTTTACCAAATTCATTGATTAGCTCTAGTAGTTTTCTGGTAGCATCTTTAGGATTCTCTATGTATAGTATCATGTCATCTGCAAACAGTGACAGCTTTACTACTTCTTTTCCAATTTGGATTCCTTTTATTTCCTTTTCTTCTCTGATTGCTGTGGCTAAAACTTCCAAAACTATGTTGAATAAGAGTGGTGAGAGTGGGCAACCTTGTCTTGTTCCTGAGCTTAGTGGAAATGCTTTCAGTTTTTCACCATTGAGGATGATGTTTGCTGTGGGCTTGTCATATATGGCCTTTATTATGTTGAGGAAAGTTCCCTCTATGCCTACTTTCTGGAGGGTTTTTATCATAAATGGGTGTAAAATTTTGTTGAAAGCTTTCTCTGCATCTATTGAGATGATCATATGGTTTTTCTCCTTCAATTTGTTAATATGGTTTATCACATTGATAGATTTGTGTATATTGAAGAATCCTTGCATTCCTGGAATAAACCCCACTTGATCATGGTTTATGATCCTTTTAATGTGCTGTTGGATTCTGTTTGCTAGTATTTTGTTGAGGATTTTTGCATCTATGTTCATCAGTGATAGTGGCCTGTAGTTTTCTTTCTTTGTGACATCCTTGTCTGGTTTTGGTATCAAGGTGATGGTGGCCTCGTAGAAGGAATTTGGGAGTGTTCCTCCCTCTGCTATATTTTGGAAGAGTTCGAGGAGGATAGGTGTTAGCTCTTCTCTAAACGTTTGATAGAATTCACCTGTGAAGCCATCTGGTCCTGGGCTTTTGTTTGTTGGAAGGTTTTTAATCACAGTTTCAATTTCAGTGCTTGTGATTGGTCTGTTCATATTTTCTATTTCTTCCTGATTCAGTCTTGGCAGGTTGTGCATTTCTAAGAATTTGTCCATTTCTTCCAGATTGTCCATTTTATTGGCATAGAGTTGCTTGTAGTAATCTCTCATGATTTTTTTTATTTCTGCAGTGTCAGTTGTTACTTCTCCTTTTTCATTTCTAATTCTATTGATTTGAGTCTTCTCCCTTTTTTTCTTGATGAGTCTGGCTAGTGGTTTATCTATTTTGTTTATCTTCTCAAAGAACCAGCTTTTAGTTTTATTGATCTTTGCTATTGTTTCCTTCATTTCTTTTTCATTTATTTCTGATCTGATTTTTATGATTTCTTTCCTTCTGCTAGCTTTGGGGCTTTTTTGTTCTTCTATCTCTCATTGCTTTAGGTGCAAGGTTAGGTTGTTTATTCGAGATGTTTCCTGCTTCTTAAGGTGGCCTTGTATTGCTATAAACTTCCCCCTTAGAACTGCTTTTGCTGCATCCCATAGGTTTTGGGTCGTTGTGTCTCCATTGTCATTTGTTTCTAGGTATTTTTTTATTTCCTCTTTGATTTCTTCAGTGGTCACTTCATTCTTAAGTAGTGTATTGTTTAGCCTCCATGTGTTTGTATATTTTACAGATCTTTTCCTGTAATTGATATCTAGTCTCATGGCATTGTGGTCAGAAAAGTTACTTGATAAAATTTCAATTTTCTTAAATTTACCAAGGCTTGATTTGTGACCCAAGATATGACCTATCCTGGAGAATGTTCCATGAGCACTTGAGAATAATGTGTATTCTGTTGTTTTTGGATGGAGTGTCCTATAAATATCAATTAAGTCCGTCTTGTTTAATGTATCATTTAAAGCTTGTGTTTCCTTATTTATTTTCGTTTTGGATGATCTGTCCATGGGTGAAAGTGGGCTGTTAAAGTCCCCTAATATGAATGTGTTACTGTCGATCTCCCCTTTTATGGCTGTTAGTATTTGCCTTATGTATTGAGGTGCTCCTATGTTGGGTGCATAAATATTTACAATTGTTATATCTTCTTCTTGGATCGATCCCTTGATCATTATGTAGTGTCCTTCTTTATCCCTTTTAATAGTCCTTATTTTAAAGTCTATTTTGTCTGATATGAGAATTGCTACTCCAGCTTTCTTTTGGTTTCCATTTGCATGGAATATCTTTTTCCATCCCCTTACTTTCAGTCTGTATGTGTCTCTAGGTCTGAAGTGGGTCTCTTGTAGACAGCATATATAAGGGTCTTGTTTTTGTATCCATTCAGCCTATCTGTGTCTTTTGGTGGGAGCATTTAGTCCATTTACATTTAAGGTAATTATCGATATGTATGTTCCTATTCCCATTTTCTATATTGTTTTGGGTTCGTTTTTATAGGTCGTTTCCTTCTCTTGCGTTTCTTATATAGAGAAGTTCCTTTAGCATTTGTTGTAAAGCTGGTTTGGTGGTGCTGAACTCTCTCAGCTTTTGCTTGTCTGTAAAGGTTTTAATTTCTCCATCAAATCTGAATGAGATCCTTGCTGGGTAGAGTAGTCTTGGTTACAGGTTTTTCTCCTTCATCACTTTCAGTATGTCCTGCCACTCCCTTCTGGCTTGTAGGGTTTCTGCTGAGAGATCAGCTGTTAACCTTTTGGGGATTCCCTTGTGTGTTATTTGTTTTTATTCCCTTGCTGCTTTTAATATGCTTTCTTTGTATTTAATTTTTGATAGTTTGATTAATATGTGTGTTGGCGTATTTCTCCTTGTATTTATCCTGTATGGGACTCTCTGTGCTTCCTGGACTTGATTAACTATTTCCTTTCCCATATTAGGGAAGTTTTCAACTATAATCTCTTCAAATATTTTCTCAGTCCCTTTCTTTTTCTCTTCTTCTTCTGGAACCCCTATAATTAGAATGTTGGTGCGTTTAATGTTGTCCCAGAGGTCTCTGAGACTGTCCTCAGTTCTTTTCATTCTTTTTGCTTTATTCTGCTCTGCAGTAGTTATTTCCACTACTTTATCTTCCAGGTCACTTATCCGTTCTTCTGCCTCAGTTATTCTGCTATTGGTCCTATCTAGAGTACTTTTAATTTCATTTATTGCGTTGTTCATTGTTGCTTGTTTCATCTTTAGTTTTTGTAGGTCTTTGTTAACTGTTTCTTGCATTTTGTCCATTCTACTTCCAAGATTTCGGATCATCCTTACTATCATTATTCTGAATTCTTTTTCGGGTAGATTGCCTATTTCCTCTTCATTTGTTAGGTCTGGTGGGTTTTTATCTTGCTCCTTCATCTGCTGTGTGTTTTTCTGTCTTCTCATTTTGCTTATCTTACTGTGTTTGGGGTCTCCTTTTTGCAGGCTGCACGTTCGTAGTTCCCGTTGTTTTTGATGTCTGTCTCCAGTGGCTAAGGTTGTTTCAGTGGGTTGTGTAGGCTTCCTGGTGGAGGGGACTAGTGCCTGTGTTGTGCTGGATGAGGCTGGATCTTGTCTCTCTAGTGGGCAGGTTCACGTCTGGTGGTGTGTTTTGGGATGTCTGTGGCCTTATTATGATTTTAGGCAGCCTCTCTGCTAATGGGTGGGGTTGTGTTCCTGTTTTGCTAGTTGTTTGGCATAGGTTGTCCAGCACTGTGGCTTGCTGGTCGTTGAGTGAAGCTGGGTGCTGGTGTTAAGATGGAGGTCTCTGGGATGTTTCCACCATTTAATATTATGTGGAGCTGGGAAGTCTCTTGTTGACCAGTGTCCTGAAGTTGGCTCTCCTACCTCAGAGGCATAGCCCTGACTCCTGGGCTGGAGCACCAAGAGCCTTTCATCCACACGGCTCAGAATAAAAGGGAGAAAAAGTAGAGAGAATTAGTAGAAGTATGAGGAAAGAAAGAAGGAAAGGAGGAAAGGAAGGAAGGAAGAAATAAGCAAAGAAGGGAGGGAGGGAGGGATGAAGGAAGAAGGAAGGAGGGAAAGAAGGAAAAAAGACAGAAAGAAAGAAGATACAGTAAAAATAAAATAAATTATAATATAGTTATTGTACTAAAAAATATTTAGAAAAAAAAAAAAGGGACGGATAGAACCCTAGGACAAATGTTGGAAGCAAAGCTGTACAGAGAAAATCTTACACAGAAGCATACACATACACGTTCACAAAAAGAGGCAAAGGGGGAAAAATCATAAATCCTGCTCCCAGTGACCACCTCCTCAACCTGGGGTGATTCGCTCTCTAAAGGAGGGAAGGAAGGAAGGAAAGGAAGAAAGAAAGAATGAAAGTAAAGTACAATAAAGTTATTACAATTAAAATTAATTATTAAGAAAAAAAATTTTTTTTTAAAAAAAACCATGGACGGATAGAGCCCTAGGACAAATGGTGGAAGCAAGAGTATACAGACAGGATCTCACACAGAAGCATACACGCACACATTCACAAAAAGAGGAAAAGGGAAAAAAATCACAGATCTCGTTCCTAAATTCCACCTCTTCAATTTGGGATCACTCCCTGTCTATTCAGGTATTCCACAATGCAGGGCACATCAAGTTGATTGTGGAGCTTCAATCCGCCGCCTCCGCGGCTGCTGGGAGAGACCTCCCCCTCTCCTCCCTGCTCTCACAGCTCACAGGAGCTCAGCTTTGTACCCGGCCCTGCCCCTGCGCGCAGGTCGCTGGAGGGCGTCTGTTTTTTGCTCAGACAGGACGGGGTTAAAGGAGCCGCTGATTCGGGAGCTCCGGCTCACTCAGGCTGGGGGTTGGGGGATGGGGGAAGGAGGGGCACTGCGTGCGTGGCGGGTCTGCGGCGGCAGAGGCGGCGTGACGCTGCGGCAGAGGCCGGCGTGACGTTGCACCAGCCTGAGACCTGCCGTGCGTACTCACGGGGAAGTTGTCCCTGGATCCCGGGAACCTGGCAGTGGCGGCCTGCACAGGCTCCACGGAAGAGGGGCGTGGAGAGTGACCTGTGCTCGCACACAGCCCCTCTGGTGGCGGCAGCAGCAGCCCCAGCGTCTCCCGCCCGTCTCTGGGGTCCGCAGTTTTAGCCGCGGCTCGAGCCCGTCTCTGGGGTTCGCGCTTCCCGCCGTGGCCCGCGCCCGTCTCGGGGGCTCGCGCCCTCAGCCACGGTTCGCGCCCGTCTCTGGTGTTCGCGCTTTTAGCTGCGGCTCGCACCCGTCTCTGGAGTTCCTTTAAGCAGCTCTCTTAAACCCCTCTCCTCGCGCACCTGGAAACAAAGAGGGAAGAAAAAGTCTCTTGCCTCTTCGGCAGGTGCAGGCTTTTCCCCGAACTCCCTCCTGGCTAGTCGTGGTGCACCAACCCCTTCAGGCTATGTTCAAACCGCCAACCCCAGTCCTCTCCCTGCGCTCCGTCCAAAACCGAAACCCGAGCCTCAGCTCGCAGCCCCGCCTGCCCCGGCGGGTGAGCAGACAAGCCTCTCAGGTTGGTGAGTGCAGGTCGGCACCGATCGTCTGTGCAGGAATCTCCCCGTTTTGCCCTCCGCACCCGTCGCTGTGCACTACTCCGCGGTCCCGAAGATCCCCCCTCCGCCTCCCGCAGTCTGCACCCGCGGAGGGGCTTCCTAGTGTGTGGAAACTTTTCCTCCTTCACAGCTCCCTCCCACTGGTGCAGGTGCCGTCCTTATTCTTTTGTCTCTGTTTTTTCTTTTTTTCTTTTGCCCTACCCAGGTACATGGGGAGTTTCTTGCCTTTTGGGAGCTCTGAGGTCTTCTGTCAGCCTTCAGTAGGTGTTCTGTAGGAGTTGTTCCACGTGTAGATGTATTTCTGGTGTATCCGTGAGGAGGAAGGCGATCTCCACGTCTTACTCTTCCGCCATCTTCCCTCCCTCAGTTCTTTTCATTCTTTTTCCTTTATTCTGCTCTGCAGTAGTTATTTCCACTATTTTATCTTCCAGGTCACTTATCCGTTTTTCTGCCTCAGTTATTCTGCTATTGATCCCATCTAGAGTATTTTTCATTTCACTTATTGTGTTGTTCATCATTGTTTGTTTCATCCTTACTTTATCTATGTCCTTATTAAATGTTTCTTGCATTTTGTCTATTCTGTTTCCAAGATTTTGGATCATCTTTACTATCATTATTCTGAATTCTTTTTTAGGTAGACTGCCTATTTCCTCTTCATTTGTTAGGTCTGGTGCGATTTTATCTTGATCCTTCATCTGCTGTGTGTTTTTCTGTCTTCTCATTTTGCTTATCTTACTGTGTTTGGGGTCTCCTTTTTGCAGGCTGCAGTTTCATAGTTCCCGTTGTTTTTCATGTCTGTCCCCAGTGGCTAAGGCTTGTTCAGTGGGTTTTGTAGGCTTTCTGGTGGAGGGGGCTAGTGCCTGTGTTCTGGTGGATGAGGCTGTATCTTGTCTCTCTGGTGGGCAGGTCCAGGTCTGGTTGTGTGTTTTGGGTTTGTCTGTGGACTTATTATGATTTTAGGAAGTCTCTCTGCTTATGGGTGGAGTTGTGTTCTTGTTTTGCTAGTTGTTTGGCATAGGGTGTCCAGCACTGTAGCTTGCTTGTCGTTTAGTGAAGCTGGGTGTTGGTGTTGAGATGGAGATCTCTGGGAGATTTTTGCCATTTTATATTATGTGGAGCTGGGAGGTCTCTTGTTGACCAGTGTCCTGATGTTGGCTTTCCCACCTCAGAGGTACATCCCTGACTCCTGGCTGCAGCACCAAGAGCCTTTCATCCACATGGCTCAGAATAAAAGGGAGAAGTAGTAGAATGAAATAATTAGTAGAAGTAGGAAGAAAGTAAGAAAGAAACACAAAAGAAAGAAAGAGAGAAAGAAAGGAGGTAAGGAAGGAAGGAAGAAAGAAAGAAAGAAAAGAAAAGAAGGAAAGAACAAAAGAAAGAAAGGAGGGAGGGAGGGATGGTGGGAGTAAGGAAGGAAGGAAGGAAGGAGGGAAGGAAGTAAAGAAAGAAAGAAAGAAGATAAAGTAAAATAAAATAAAGTAAAATATAATGTTATTAAATTAAAAAGTAATTATTAAGAAAAAAAATTGAAAAGAAAAGAACACAAAAAACAGACGGATAGAACCTTAGGACAAATGGTGGAAGCAAAGCTATACAGACAAAATCTCACACAGAAGCATGTATATACACACTCGCAAAAAGAGGAAAAGGGAAAAAAATCATAAATCTTGCTCTCAAAGTCCACCTACTCAATTTTGGATGATTCATTTTCTATTCATGTATTCCAGAGATGCAGGGCACATCAAGTTGATTGTGGAGCTTTAATCCACTGCTTCTGAGGCGGCTGGGAGAGATTTCCCTTTCTCTTCTTTGTTCTCTTAGCTCCCAGGAGCTCAGCTTTGGATTTGGCCCTGCCTCTGCGTGTAGGTCACTGGAGGGCGTCTGTTTTTTCGCTCAGACAGGACGGGGTTAAAGGAGCTGCTGATTCGGGGCCTCCGGCTCACTCAGGCCGGGGGTTGGGGGATGGGGGAAGGAGGGGCACTGCGTGCGGGGCCGGCCTGCGGCGGCAGAGGCAGTGTGACGTTGCGGCAGAGGCCGGCGTGACGTTGCACCAGCCTGAGGCCCGCCTTGCGTTGTCCCGGGGAAGTTGTCCCTGGATCCCGGGAACCTGGCAGTGGCGGGTTGCACAGACTCCCCGGAAGGGAGGTGTGGATAGTGACCTGTGCTCCCACACAGGCCCCTTGTTTGTGGCAGCAGCATCCTTAGCGTCTCCCTCCCGTCTCTGGGGCCCACGTTTTTAGCCACAGCTCGCGCCCGTCTCTGGGCTCCACGCTTTTAACCGTGGCTCGTGCCCATCTCTGGAGTTCCTTTAAGCAGTGCTCTTAATCCTCTATCCTTGTGCACCAGGAAACAAAGAGGGAAGAAAAGGTCTCTTGCCTCTTCGGCAGCTCCAGACCTTTTCCTGGACTCCCTCCCGGCTAGCCGTGGTGCACTAATGCCTTCAGGCTGTGTTCATGCAGCCAAAAACAGTCCTCTCCCTGCACTCCAACCAAAGCCCGAGCCTCAGCTCACAGCCCTGCACACCCTGACGGGTGAGCAGACAAGCCTCTTAGGCTGGTGAGTGCCGGTCGGCACCAATCCTTTGTGTGGGAATCTCTCCGCTTTGCCCTCCGCACCCCTGTTGCTGTGCTGTCCCCCGCGGCTCCGAAGCTCCCCCCTCCACCACCCACAGCCTCTGCCCGTGAAGCCTCTGCCCATGAAGGTTTCGTGTGTGGAAACCTTTCCTCTTTCACAGCTCCCTCCCACTGGTGCAGGTCCCATCCTTATTCTTTTGTTTCTGTTTTTTCTTTTTTTCTTTTGCCCTACCCATGTACGTGGGGAGTTTCTTGCCTTTTAGGAGGTCTGAGGTCTTCTGCCAGCATTCAGTAGGTGTTCTGTAGGAGTTGTTCCACGTGTAGATGTGTTTCTGGTGTATCTGTGGGGAGGAAGGTGATCTCCGCATCTTACTCTTCCACCATCTTCAGAACACCTCCCCACTTTTATTTTCTGGGAGAATTTGTATAGCATTTTTTGATCTCTAAATGTTTGACAGAATTCTGCAGTGAAACAATCTGATCTTACAGTTTTCTTAACAAAGAGGATTTTAACTAATAATTCCATTAAAAAAAAGAGATATAGGGCTATTCATGTTATTTCTTCTTGAATGAGCATTGGTAGTTTGTTTCTTTCAAGGAATTTCTCCAATGTCCTATATGTTTTTTAAATTTATTAGCATTAGGTTTTCATTCTATTAGCTTTTTATTTTCTCTGTGGTGTATAGTGACATACTTTCTCATTCCTAGTACTGGTAAATTTTATCTATCCAATGAACCACTTTTGATATCATTTTCTCATCTTTTTTCTGTTTCATCAATTTCTTATTTTTTTGCTTTTTTCTAGCTTTATTGAGATATTGTTGACATATAACATATGTATGGTTAAGGTGTACAACATGATGAACTGATACACATATATACACATATATATCACAAAAAATTATCACAATAATGTTGGTTACCACCTCCATTACCTCACATAATTATCATTTTTTGTGTGTAGTAATAACATTTAAGAGCTACTCTCTTAAAAACTTCCAAGTATGTAATACAAAGTGTTAATTATATTCACCATGCTATACATTAAAGGACCTAAGTTTTCATTTGGAGATCTTCAATGAGAGTAAAATTGGACATCTTTAAGGTAATTCATAGGTGAGGAGAGTCTGAATTAATTGTCTCTGACTAGGATTAAATTTGCTCAGCTGGAGAGATAACTTACCACCTGTCCTTTCATCCTTTTTGCTAAAGCAAGACTAAAGTTAAGTAGTCAATTTATTCTCTTTTTTAAAATTTCTTATTTTAAATATTCTGAAAAAGAATTTTCTTGGAAATAAATGTCTACCTCTAACAGGTATTTGATTTTATAATTTATTTTGCCAAGCTGATTTTAATTGCAGCACACAATATATGAATATTAATGAAAAGACCTATAATATATTTTTGTTTGTTTTGTTTTGGTTTGTCATTTTGTATGATACCTTTGGTATTACCTAGTTTTCTTTGGGTGGTCATGTTAAAATACACATCTAGAGTTATCTCTTGATCCTGTATAAAGGTACTCAATTTAAAATGAAAGTAGGGGCCTTTGGGAGTATTTTACAGTCCATACTTTAGAGTAGATTCTAATGTATATTTCTTAGTCACCACATTCCATGTGGTTTAATAGTATGGAAATAACTGGCATGAAATATTCTTCAGAGTACACTTCCTGGTGATATTTTCCTTCTTCACTTTTAATCAAACAAAAGCCTGAAAAAGGTCTTAACTCATAATAAAATACAATAGTAAAATAATAATTAAAATAACTATATTAAATAAACCATTTTGAAAGTTAAAATAGTTGTAATGTATGTTTGAGACAATTGTATGCTTCTGAGGAAACATAACTGGCTAAAATTAGTAAAAGGGCAGACTTAATTAGTTACAAAACAATGACAGAGGAATTGGACAGCTGGGAATGTTCTTGTAACTTAAGAAAGTTGCTCATATATGTCTTGTTGTTTATATCCTTGCTGATTTTGAGAGCGTTAATATGGAAGAAAAATAATTTCCTGAGGTATATCTGACCTTATACCAACAAACTATTGGAAAACTCAGAGGAGGGTTATTCAAGTTTTCCTCTGAATATATTATACATACATTCACATTTAAAGCTAAATTAAACTGCTAAATAGAAAGTCTACTTACAGTTCTAGTATATATTGCTGTGGTTTGCCAAGTGATAGTGTGTCATATAAAGTGTATTTTGTAGAAAATCAAGCAACCAAACTCAGTGAATTCTCCTAAACTCCCCCTACTAAAATAACATTAAAAATGGGACTTTCCTGGTGGTCCAGTGGTTAAGAATCCACATTTCCACTGTAGGTTTGATCCCCAATTGGGGAACTAGGATCCCACATGCTGCATGGTGCAGCCAAAACAACAAAAACATAGAAAAGAAAGCCTTTTGAAATTAGATTTTTAAAATAAATCATATAGTAGAGGAGATGTATCTTCTTAAGTACCTATATATACACAAATCTGTCTTAAGAAATAACTCAAGTGAGAGAAACACAATTTCTAAAGACTCCCTTTAAAGGGCAAAACATTGAGCAAATACGAAGAAACTGTTATATATATATATATACATATATATGTATATATATATATATATATATACATATATATATATTGTTTGTGGGTAATATTTTTACTCCATTTCCTAGTACTTGTATGCGTATTATTTGCACTTGGTTGTTCATCCACTCATTAAATGTATATTTACTACATATACAGAATCTCATATTTGTTGAGTAAATATTTGTTGAGTAAATAATTAATATGAAAAACCATGCCAGAGGCTGGAAATAAAATTGTGAATAAGGGGTGACCTCTCTCTTGACTATTAAGACAAGATGACTGTAAACACAAAATTAACACAAATGCACAACTATAAGACAGTGTTGAAATATACATATGCACAAATTGCTGTGAAGATTCATAGGAGGTGACCCGTTTTGGTGTTGACAACTGATGACAGCTGAGAGAAATTATATAAGGTAGTAAAGAGAAACTAACCTTTAGAGTCTCTGACATCCATATTTGCATCTTAATTCTGACACTGGCTTTAAAACTTTGGTCAAGGACTTAAAATTCTGATAATTTTCTTTTTCACCTGTAAGATGGAGGTGAAAAAATTCTAGTATAGAAGGGTTTTGTTTGCAGAGTGGAGTAAGAAAGTCTTTAGTACAATACTTGACACATGAGCAGTCAAATCTTTCTTTCTTTCTTCCCAGAAGTAAGAGTATATTGGTTATCTACCGCTGCATAACAAGTTACCCCTAAAACTTAGCTGCTTACCAGGCACTTTTACTATCTCTAAATTTCTGTGTATCAAACATATGAACTTGGCTTTGCTTGATATTCTACTTTATGGTCTATCATGAGGTTGCAATAAAGATGCTGGCCAGGAAAGGAGTCTTATTTGAAGTTCTGACTAGAGAAGAATCTGATTCCAAACTCATTTATGTGGTTTTGGGCAGGATTCATTTCCTTGAGGGGTATTAGATTGAGGGCTTTGATTCTTCACTGTCTATTGGCTAAGACTTTACTCATTTTCTTTCCATGTGGGTTTCTACAATATGGAAGCTTACTTCATCAAAGCCAGAAAGAGACAGAGTGTGCTAGCAAGATAGAAATCACCATCTTAGTAACCTAATCACAGAACTGATATATTAAGGATGCCATACTCCATTGTTAAGAATCAAATTATTAGGTTCAGCTTTTACTCATGGGAGAGGATTATACAAGGGTGTGAATGCTAAAGGCAGGGATTACCAGTGGTAATCCTAGAGGCTACCTACCACAGATTACTTTTAAAAGTTACCATTTATTGTGTATTTGCTGTATGTCAGGCAATGTGTCAGTTAATTTATAGGAATAATCTCATTTCACTCTTTCTTTATTTAAAATTAATTATTTTTTTTTAATTTTTGGCTGTGTTGGAGCTTCAATGCTGAACATAGGCTTTCTCATTGTGGTGGTTTCTCTTGTTGTGGAGCACAGGTTCTAGGTATGCGAGCTTCAGTAGTTGTGGCACACCAGCTCAGTAGTTGAGGCTCACGGGCTCCAGAGTAAAGGCTCAGTAGTTGTGGTACATGGGCTTATATGCTCCACAAAATGTGGGATCTTCTTTGACCAGGGCTCGAACCCATGTTCCCTGCGTTGGCAGGTGGATTCTTAACAACTGTGCCACCAGGGAAGTCCCATTTCACTCTTTCAAAAACCCAATGAAGAACATATTACAGAGATCTTTTAAACTGTTCTCAGTTTTAAATTTGTCTTTCTTTTTGCTGCTCTGATTGGGTGATTTCCATCATTTTATCTTCCAGTTCACTTATGTGTTCTTCTTTATCACCTAGTCTGCTGTTAATTTCTTCTAGTGTGTTTTTCATTTCACTTATTGTATTTTTCAGTTCTGACTGATTCTTTTTTTATATTTTCTAGGTCCTTGTTAGAATTCTTACTGTGTTCATCTATACTTTCTCCTACTTCAAGTAGCATTCTTATTACTCATGCTTTGAATTCTTTATCTGGTAAATTGCTTATTTCTGTTTCATTAGTTGTTTTTTCAGGGTTTTTCCCTTGCTCTTTCAATTGAGAAAAATTCCTGTCTTCTCATTTTGCTTAACGTTCTATGTCTCTGTGAAGGTAGGTGAAACAGCTACCTAATGCATTCTTGAAGGATTGTCCTTATGTGAGATCATCCCTATATAGTCCATGTGTGCCCAGTGGTTTTGGTGGTAGAGGTGGATTTGACATGAATTCAAGCAACATATTTCCCCAGGGTGTGCTTGCAGCGATCACATTTGTAGGAGGTGGGCATGGAGATGGTGGGGCTAGGGCTGGAATCAGTTGTGAGCTTTTCCTCTGCTCAATGGCCCTCACCAATCTATTTAGGGTGAGGTCAGTTCCTATGTTGCTGGAACAGAAGCCATGAGTATTGGGTTCAAGCTGCCTCTGTTTCTCTTAAGTGTGTGCTCTCTCCCCCTCCCAGCACTGCCATCCACATACGAGAGGGGAGCACCTCTGGAACAAGTGGGGCTGGCCTATCCACTCAACATGGGTCAGGGTGCAGAGTGTGACAATCTAACCAGGGTTAGAGACCCAGACTATTTCTAACACACTGCCTGTGTTAGCTCCAGTAAATGATGCCCCTACTCTGCTCAGACACTGCTTGGGGCCTGACTCTCCTTTGTCCCTCTCAGCTGGACTCTTCCCTCAGCTTCTGCTGACCTCTGGAGCTGTGCGGCAGGACAGGCAGGGTCTGTGCTGGCTTTTTGGATGTGTCAGGGTGAGGGCTGTGGTCCAGCTGCCATCAATCTGGACTGCTTCTCGTGTGTTGCCTGTGTAAGCATCAGTAACGGCTGTCCCCACACTGCTCAGACTGCTTCATGTCTGAGCTGCCTGTTTGTCTCATGGGCAACCTTGATCTGGGTTGTGGTAACCCTTTCTCCAGTGTGAAGTTGCACTGTGAAGCAAGCGGGGCTTCAGGTTTTGCTGAGCTCAAGCTGAGGTTCATGCCAGAGAGGTTGTGGGAAGCTAGCCAGTCACGCATGCATTCTTAATCTGCCCTCTCTGCTCTGCTTCAGGAGCAAGAAAACATCTGTGTGCTCCTCATGAGCAGAGCCCAGGCTTCCTGCAGCCATCCTCTTTGTCCCACTGGCTGTCCAACCAGCCAATGGTGCTCATCTTCCCTGTGTAGGAGCTCAGTGCTGGTGTACCAATATGTGGCTCAAACCACTCACTCTCCAAGGAGGATCTCCAGCCATGCAATCTCTCTTTTCCTCTGAGTTCTCCCCCAAGGGCACAGGCTCTAATATGATCACTTCTCTTCCCTTCCTACCTGACTCCATGTGGATCTTTCTTACAGCCTTGTTTGTACAAGAGTAATTCTGCCAGTTTTTGGCTAGTTTTCAGTGAGAAGTGTTCCACATGTAGATGTATTTTTGTTATGTTCACGGGAGATGGTGAGTTACGTGTCCTCCTACACCACCATCTTGATCTGACTCCCCTGTGATGAAATATTTTTTCCTTCACTAATCTCTTTTGTTAAATGAATTAATAGACCAGTAGGGACAAAATCAAATTATCCAGAAAATGAATGTAGGCATAGTTTTTATTTTCCATAATTATATAATATGTTGAAATAAGAACTATAGTTATTTTGTATAGCTGCAGTGGGAAAACATAGTATTAATTAGTGGAGTTACTCAGCCCAAGGTTATACTTCCTAATAAAATATATTTTCTTTAGAAGAAACTGACTTCTCCATGATGAGTCCAAGCAGACCGTGGATAACCAATTGTTAGAGATGTAGACTTGATTCATAGATCAATGTTCTCAGTCTGAGAGAAAGTTTTTATTAGAATTCAGTAAAATGAAAATCTTAAGGAGAGATTTATGATTTTATTATAGAAGTACATATATTAAATGTCAAACTATCTTTTATTTAGATATTTGGAGATTAAATAACATTTATTTTATAAAATGATAACAATACATTATAACAATTATTGTTGTGATTTTGCTTGATAACATAAAATATTGGAAACCATATACTTGTTTCTCAAATTTTAATTTTTCAGTCTCACCTTTCTGTAAAATTGAAAAATCTGCAAGCTTTGGGCTAAATGATTGCGAAGGTCTCTGAAAATACTGAGATTCTTTGATTCCCTGATTTATTGGATTGAATTATTATTTCAAATGTCATAGTGCAACTTCCAAACATAAAAATAGACATTTTTGTACATAATATCTAATAATAAAATTGATATTTATTATTACCACCATTTTACAATAGATAAAGCAGAGACAGTGGAATTATGTAACTTGCATTCACAATTGATAAGAACTATAGCAATGATGCAAGAACAGATTTGCCTAATACCGATCTGTTCCTTTCCCTTGATATATGGCTTCTCTTCAGTTGTTAATAGTTTCTAGCCTTATATTTAGGTCTTTAATCCATTTTGAGTTTATTTTTGTGTATGGTGTTAGGGAGTGATCTAATCTCATACTTTTACATGTACCTGTCCAGTTTTCCCAGCACCACTTAATGAAGAGGCTGTCCTTTCTCCACTGTACATTCCTGCCTCCTTTATCAAAGATAAGGTGACCATACATGCGTGGGTTTATCTCTGGGCTTTCTATCCTGTTCTATTGATCTATCTTTCTGTTTTTGTCCCAGTACCACATTGTATTGATTACTGTAGCTTTGTAGTATAGTCTGAAGTCAGGGAGCCTGATTCCTCCAGCTCCTTTTTTCATTTTCAAGATTGCTTTGGCTAATCGGGGTCTTTTGTGTTTCCATACAAATTGTGAAATTTTTTGTTCTAGTTCTGTGAAAAATGCCAGTGGTAGTTTGATAGGGACTGCATTGAATCTGTAGATTGCTTGGGTAGTAGAGTCATTTTCACAATGTTGATTCTTCCAATCCAAGAACATGGTATATCTCTCCATCTATTTGTGTCATCTTTAATTTCTTTCATCAGTGTCTTATAATTTTCTGCATAGAGGTCTTTTGTCTCCTTAGGTATGTTTATTCCTAGATATTTTATTCTTTTTGTTGCAATGGTAAATGGGAGTGTTTTCTTGATTTCACTTTCAGATTTTTCATCATTAGTATATAGGAATGCCAGCAATGTCTGTGAATTAATTTTGTATCCTGCTACACTGACAAAGGATTAATCTCCAAAATTCACAAGCAGCTCATGCAGCTCAATCCCAAAAAAACAAACAAACAAATCCAAAAATGGGCAGAAGACCTAAATAGACATTTCTCCAAGATAGGCAGACTGTCAACAAACACATGAAAGAATGCTCAACATCATTAATCATTAGAGAAATGCAAATCAAAACTATAATGGGATATCATCTCACACCAGTCAGAATGGCCATCATCAAAAAATTCTAGAAGCAATAAATGCTGGAGAAAGTGTGGAGAAAAGGGTACCCTCTTGCACTATTGGTGGGAATGTAAATTGATACAGCCACTGTGGAGAACAGTATGGAAGTTCCTTAAAAAACTACAAATAGAACTACCATATGACCCAGCAATCCCACTACTGGGCATATACCCTGAGCAAACCATAATTCAAAGAGTGTCATGCACCAAAATATTCATTGCATCTCTATTTACAATAACCAGGAGATGGAAACAACCTAAGTGTGCATCATCGAATGAATGGATAAAGAAGATGTGGCACATATATACAATGGAATATTACTCAGCCATAAAAGGAAAGGAAATTGAGCTATTTGTAATGAGGTGTATAGACCTAGAGTCTGTCATACAGAGTGAAGTAAGTCAGAAAGAGAAAGACAAATACCATATGCTAACATATATATATGGAATTTAAGAAAAAAATGTCATGAAAAACCTAGGGGTACGATAGCAATAAAGACACAGACCTACTAGAGAATGGACTTGAGGATATGGGGCGGGGAAGGATAAGCTGTGAGAAAGCGCGAGAGAGGTATGCATATATATACACTACCAAATGTAATGTAGATAGCTAGTGGGAAGCAGCTGCATAGCACAGGGAGATCAGCTCGGTGCTTTGTGACCGCCTGGAGCAGTGGGATAGGGAGAGTGGGAGGGAGGGAGAAACAAGAGGGAAGATATTTGGGGACATATGTATATGTATAACCGATTCACTTTGTTATAAAGCAGAAACTAACACACCATTGTAAAGCAATTATACTCCAAAAAAAAAAAAAAGACCAGCAACTTAAAACAATCTTGTTTACGTACAGACTATTATATCAAAACCTCATCGTAACAGCAAATGAAAAATATACAATAGATACACACACACAAAAGAAAAAGGAATCCAAACACAAAACTATGATTATTGATCAAATCACAGGAGAAGGCAACAAAAAAGGAAGGGAAGAAAAAAGACCTACAAAAACAAATCCAAAACAATTAAGAAAATGGCAATAGAAACGTACGTATAGATAATTACCTTAAGTGGAAATGGACTAAACTCTACAACCAAAAGTATTAGACTGACTGAATAGATACAAAAACAAGACCCATATATATATGCTCTCTACGAGAGACCCACTTCAGACCTAGGGACACACACAAACTGAAAGTGAGGGGATGGAAAAAGACATTCCATGCAAATGGAAATCAAAATAAAGCTCTAGTAGCAGTACTCATATCAGAAAAAAACTAGACTTTAAAATAAAGACTGTTGGAAGAGACAAAGAAAGATACAACATAATCATCAAGGGATCAATTCAAGAAGAAGATATAACAATTTTAAGTATACATGCATGTAACTTAGGAGCACCCCATTATACAAGGCAAATACTAACAGCCTTTAAAGGAGAAATTGACACTAACACAGTAATAGTGGGGTATTTTTACACCTCACTTACATCAATGGACAGATCATCCAGGCAGAAGATCAATAAGGAAACACAGGTCTTAAACAGCACATTAGGCCAGATGGACTAAATTGTTATTCATAGAGCATCCAGTTCAAAAGCAGCAGAATACACATTCTTCCCAAGTGCCCATGTAATAATCTCCAGGCTTGATCACATGCTGGGCCACAAAGCAAGCCTCAGTTAATTTAAGAAAATTGAAGTAATATCAAACATCTTTTCTGATCACAACTCTATGAGATTAGAAATCAACTACAAGAAACAACTAATAAACACAAACACCTGGAGGCTACACAATATGCTACTAAATAACCAAAGTCTATTCCAACACTAAAAAATATTTAATCTATGAAAATTTATCTTATTAATCAGCTGTGCTTCATGTGATCTAAATTTTAATGTGTCCTACAGGGTGTGTGTCCATACTCCTTCGAGCAGTAAAAAAAAAAAAGAAAAAAAAGATCTGTTACTTGAAGTAAAGGAGGGAATATTAAAGGCAACATGGGAAAATAAACAAGTTACATACAAGGGCACTCCCATAATGCTATCTGACTACTAAGTGAAAACTATGCAAGACAGAATGGAATGGCACAATGTATGGAAAGTGACAAAAGGGAAAAACTTAAAACCAAGAATATTCTACCTGGCAAGGCTCTCATTCTGATTCAAAGGAGAGATCAACATTGTAGAGAAAAGCAAAAGCTAAGAGTTCAGCAACATCAAAACAGCTTCATAAGAAATGTTAAAGGGACTTCTTTAAGCTAGAAAGAAAAGGCCACAACTGGAAACATGAAAGGTATGAAAGGAAAATCTCATGAGTAAAATCATATACAAAGTCAATGTAATACATTACCCACATTCAAAGCTAGTAGGAAGGTTAAAGAACAAAAGTAGTAAAACTGTCTATATCTACAATAAGCAATTAAGGAATACACAAAACAAATAGATGAAAAATATGTCAAAAACAGTCATCATGAGGGGAGGAGAGAAAAAATGCAGGGTTGTTAAAATGCATTTGAAATTAAGAGGTCAGCAACTTAAAAAGTCATGTATACATATATAGATAGCTATATATAAACTTCATGGTAACCACAAACCAAAAATCTATAACATATATACTCACAAAAAGGAGAAAGGAATTCTAACATAACACTAATGATAGTCATCAAATCACAAGGGAAGAGGACAAAAGAAGGAGAAAGGAACAAAAAAAATAATTGCAAAAGCAACCACAAAACAACTAACAAAATGGCAATAAGTAAATACATATAAGTAATTACTATAAATAGAAATAGAGTAAATTTTCCAATCAAAACACATAGGATGGCTGAATTGACAATAAAATAAGACCTGTATATATATTGCCTACAGGAGACTCACTTCAGTTCTAAAGAACCACACAGACTGAAAGTGCAGGGGTAGAAAAAGTTATGCCATGTAGTTGGAAATTAAAAGAAAGCTGGGGAAGCAATATTTATATCATTTTATACCAAATGGACCTAACAGAGATACAGAGAAAATCCATCCAACAACAGCAGAATACACATTCTTCTTGAGCGCACATGAAACTTTCTACAGTATAGATTATATGTTAGTTTACAAACAATCCTTAACAGGCTTAAAGTTATTGAAATCATCCTAACTATCATTTCCAACCACAGAAGTATGAAACTAGAAGTCAGTAAGAGGAGAAAAAGTGAAATTTTACTAATATATGAAAATTGAATAACACATTTCTGAGCAACAAATGGGACAATGTGTCAAAGAAAAAATCAAAAGGAAATTTTAAAAATCTTGAAATAAACAAAAATCGAAACACAGTATACCAAAACTTATGGAATGCAGCAAAAACAAGTATACCAAGGAAGTTTATAACAATAAACATCTACATTAAGAAAAATGAAAGATCTCAAATTAATAGCTTAGTTTAATAATTCAAGGAATGAGAGAAAGAAAATCAAACTACTCCAAAAGGTAGCAGAGGAAAGGAAATAAAAATTATGAAACAGAAATAAATGAAATACATACCAGTAAAATAATACAAATGATGAATAAGACTAAGAGCTGGTTATTGAAAAGATAAACACAATTGACAAACATTTAGTGGACTAAGAAAAAAAAGACTCAAAATTATAACTATGAGAGGAGATATTATGATTGATATCAGAGAATTACAAAGGATTATATGAGACTTCCATGAACAGTAATATTCTAACAAATTGAATATCCTATGAGAAATGGATTAATCCCTAGAAACAGAACCAACCAAGACTGAATCATAAAGAAATATAAATTCTGGACAAATTAATAACAAATAAGAAGATGAAATTTAAAAATTATAAATTCTGCAACAATGAAAGACCCAGTACAACATGGCTTTAAAGCTTAATTCTACCAATTAAAAATGAATTAATATCAATCCTTATCAAACTCTTCCAAAAAATTGAATAGTAAGGAACATGTACAAACTAATTTTTTGAGGCCAGAGTTACACTGAGAACAAAGCTTGAGAAAGACACTACAAGAAAAGGAAATTTCAAGCCACTATCCCTGATAAATTTATATGCAAAAATTCCCAATATGATAGTAGAAAATATTATTCAACAGAACATTAAAATGATTCATAGCCAATGATCAAGTAAGATAATCCTGAAATGCAAGGATGTTTCAATATATGCAAAACAATCAATGCAGTATGCCACATTAACAGAATGAAGGATAAAAATCGTATGTTCATCTCAATAGATGCAGAAAAAGTATTTGACAAATTCAACATCCTTTCATGGTAAAACCTCTCAACAGAATAGGTATAGAAGAAATGTACTTCAACATAATAAAGCCCATATATGGTAAACCCACAACTAACATCATACTTAAAGGTGAAAAGCTGAAAGCTTTTCCTTAAGGTAAGTGGCAAGTCAAAGTTGCCCACACTAGGCACTTTTATTCCCCATAGTACTGAAAGTCCTATGTAGAGTAATTAGGAAAGAAATAGAACTAAAATCTATCCAAAGAAGAAAGGAAATCGTAAAATTGTCTCTGTTTGAAAATAACATGATCTTATATATAGAAAACCCTACATATGGCAACAAAAAATGTTAAAGTTAATAAATTCAGTAAAGTTGCAGGATACAAAACTCAACATACAAATATCAGTTGCATTTCATTACATTAAAAGTGAACTATTTGAAAAAGAAATTATGAAAGCAATCACATTTACAATACCATCAAAACAAATTAAAATTAGAAATAAATGTAACCAAAGAGGTAAAATTTCTGTTCACTGAAATCTGTAAGACATTGATTAAATAAGTTGAATATGAACCAAGTAAGCGGAAAGACATACCGTACTCATGAATTGGAAGTATCAATATTCTTAAAATATCCATTCTACACAAAGAAATCTACGGATTCAATGCAATCCTTATCAAAATACCAATGGCATTTTTCCCTGAAATAGAAAAATACAATAAAAAAATCCCCTTGAAATTAGAAAAGGCTCCAAATAGTCAAAGCAACCTTGAGAAAGAACAAAGTTGGAAGCATCACAATTTCTGATTTCAACATATATTAAAAATCTATAGTAATTACAACATTATAGTATTGACATAAGAAAAGACACATAGACCAAATGAACAGAATTGAAACCAGAAATAAACTCATGCATATAAGGTCAAACAACCATTGACAATGGCATCAAGAACACATAATGAGGAAATATTGTCCCTTCAATAAATGGTGTTAAGAAAAATGAGTATTCACATGCAAAATAATAAATTTGTTCCCCTATCTTACATCACTAACAAAAATTAACTTAGAGACTTCACTGTATAAATTAAAACCTTAAGTTTTTAGAAGAAAATACATGGAAAAGATCTTTGTCTTTGGTCTTGGCAATCACTTCTTTGGATATGGCACCAAAAGTACAAACAACAAAAACAAAAATAAACCAGTCACACTATATCAAATTAAAAAGCTTCTGCACAGCAGAAAAAATAATCAACAAATGAAGAGGTTACCTACGGAATGGGTAAAACTATTTGAAAACAATATGTATGTCGACTGCAAAAAAATGCACAAACTAAAACTTGAAAATTATGTTTTATTTGTTGGACAAAACTGAAAATTTAAGCCTGGGACACAGCCTCTCAGATATCTCTGAGGGGTTGCTCCAAATAGGTAAGAGGAGATCCAGGGTATATAGGGCTTTTTGCAATGAATATCAGGTAGTCAAAATATCAAAAGATTACTGTTAAATAAGAAAACCAGGAAGTCTTCAAGATGGCGGAAGAGTAAGACGTGGAGATCAGCTTCCTCCCCACAAATACATCAGAAATACATCTACATGTGGAACAACTCCTACAGAACACCTACTGAACGCTGACAGAAGACCTCAGACCTCCCAAAGGGCAAGAAACTCCCCACGTAATCAGTAATCAAGACAGTATGGTACTGGCACAAAAACAGAATTATAGATCAATGGAACAGGATAGAAAGCCCAGAGATAAACCCACACACATATGGTCACCTTACCATTGATAAAGGAGGCAAAAACATTCAATGGAGAAAAGACAGCCTCTTCAATAAGTGGTGCTGGGAAAACTGGACAGCTACATGTAAAAGAATGAAATTAGAACAGTCCCAAACACCATACACAAAAATAAACTCAAAATGGATTAAAGACCTAAATGTAAGGCCAGACATTATCGAACTCATAGAGGAAAACATAGGCAGAAGACTCTATGACATAAATCACAGCAAGCTCCTTTTGGACCCACCTCCTAGAGAAATGGACATAAAAACAAAAATAAACAAATGGAACTTAATGAAACTTAAAACCTTTTTCACAGCAAAGGAAACCATAAACAAGATGGAAAGCAAACCCTCAGAATGGGAGAAAATATTTGCAAATGAAGCAACTGATAAAGGATTAATCTCCAAACTTTGCAAGCAGCTCATGCAGATCAATAACAATAAAACAAACAACCCAATCCAAAACTGGGCAGAAGACCTAAATAGACATTTCTCCAAAGAAGATATACAGACTGCCAACAAACACACGAAAGAATGCTCAACATCATTAATCATTAGAGAAATGCTAATCAAAACTACAGTGATAGATCATCTAACATCGATCAGAATGGCCATCAGCAAGCAATCTACAAACAACAAATGCTGGAGAGAGTGTGGAGAAAAGGGAATCCTCTTGCACTGTTGGTGGGAATGTAAACTGATACAGCCACTATGGACAACAGTATGGATGTTCCTTACAAAACTAAAAATAGAACTACCATAGGACCCAGCAATCCCACTACTGGGCATATACCCTGAGAAAACCATAATTCAAAGAGTGTCATGTACCAAAATGTTCATTGCAGCTCTATTTACAATAACCAGGACATGGAGGCAACCTAAGTGTCCATCAACAGGTGAATGGATAAAGAAGATGTGGCACATATGTACAATGGAATATTACTCAGCCATAAAAAGAAACGAAATTGAGTTTTTTGTAGTGAGGTGGATGAACCTAGAGTCTCATACAGAGTGAAGTACGTCAGAAAGAGAAAAAAAAATACCGTATGCTAACATATATATATGGAATCTTAAAAGAAAGAAAAGGTCATGAGGAACCTATGGGCAAGACAGGAATAAAGACAGACCTACTAGAGAATGGACTTTAGGATATGGGAAAGGGGAAGGTTAAGCTGTGACAAAGTGAGAGAGTGGCATGGACATACATACGCTACCAAATGTAAAATAGATAGCTAGTGGGAAGCAACTGCATAGCACAGGGAGATCAACTTGGTAATTTGTGACCTCCTAGAGGGGTGGGAGGGAGGGAGACCAAGAGGGAAGAGATATGGGGACATATGTATATGTATAACCGATTCACTTTGTTATAAAGCAGAAACTAACACAGCATTGTAAAGCAATTATACTCCAATAAAGATGTTAAAAAAAAGAAACTCAGGTGTCTCGAGTTAATAAATTTAGCCCTTTTCTATGTATGTGAAGATGCAAGAGTATGGGCTCATTGAAATCATTCCTTTGATATGCACCTTAGCTATGTAGGGCTAGTATCCCATGCTTTACCATCTTGAGTTCCCTCAGAGTGCACCATTGTGGGTGGTAGCAGTGGCTGAGCGCTTTGCAGTGGGCAGCTTGTTTGTCTCCATGCTGAGTTTTCCTCATGGCTCACTGTCAGGGGTGGCTGTAGTGGCTTGATGGCTGTAACAACATTTGTTCCCTGATACGGCAGGCAACATTTTTCATTCAGATATATGATAAGGGGTTAATATCCAAAATGTATATGAAATATTTGATTCAATAGCAAAAATATATACCCTCATCTAAAGACGGGCAAAGGACTTGAATAGATATTTTTCCAAAGAACACATACAAATGACCAACAGGTGCATGAAAAGATGCTCAACATCATGAATCATCAGGGTAATGTAAATTAAAACCATAATGAGATAGTCTCTCACACATATATCATGGCTATCATCAAAAAGACAAGAGATAAGTGCTATGAGGATGTGGAGAAAGAAGAATCTTTGTACACTGTTGGTGGAAATGTAAATTGTTCACCCATTATGGAAAACAATATTAAATTTCCTCAAAACATTTGTAAATGAACTACCTTATGATCTTGAATTTCCACTTCTTGGTGTATATGCAAAGGAATCCAAATGAGTATCTTGAAGATATATCTACCCTCTCACTTTTATTGCAACATTATTCACAATTACCAAGATATGGAAACAACATATACATATATATATATGTGTGTATATATATATATATATGTGTGTGTGTGTATGTATATATTTTATATATATACACACACATATATATATACGTGTGTATACACACACACACACACACACACACACACATATATATATATATATATATATATATATATATATATATATGCAGTGAAATATTTTTCAGCCTGGAGAAGGAGGTAAATCATGCCAGTTTCAACAACTTGGGTGAACATAGAGGGCATTATGCTAAATGAAATAATTCAGACACAGAAAGGCAAATGCTGTATGATCAGTCTATCATTTGGTATCTAGTTCCTGGGCAGGTGGAAGTTAAGTGGGGAGCTGACAGTCAATGACTACAGGCCTTCAGTTAGAAGATGAATAAGTTCTTGTGATCTAATATACAGCATGATGGCTATAATTAATAATTTATTTTATACTTGAAATTTACCAAGAGAATAGACCTTAAGTGTCCTCACTACAATAAAAAGGAAATTGTAACTATGTGAATTGATAGATGCATTAGTTAACCTGATTGTGGTAATTGTTTCAGAAAAAACATGTAGATCAAGTCATCATATTTTACCCCATAAATACATACAATTTTATTTTTAATTGTACTTCAATTAATTGAAGAAGAAATAAACCACTAGAGCCCTTTAAAAACTGTGTTATCCTTGACTTATTTTTGCATTAATATAATACTCCATTATATTTTTAGCTGATAATTCCAACATATTTAACATCTCAGGATTCAAAGTTGTTGGTTTTCTTTTCCTTTTTGAGTTAAGATTTTCCTTGTTTTGGACTTCCCTGGTGGTCCAGTGACTCCACGCTCCCAATGCAGGAGGCCCAGGTTCTATTCCTGGTCAGGGAACTAGATCCCACATGCTGCAACTAAGAGTTCGCATTCCACAACTAAAAAGAGACAAGTCATATTGGATTTTATAGTAAGCATTTCAAATATTATGTTAAGTGATTCTGGGTCTTGTTTAAATGCTTTGGCAAATGTCGGCATTTTTGTTCTAATAGACAACCAACTCTTTCAGTTCAGACTGTGTTATGCTTTGTCTTTTTTCGACAGTGGTTCTAATGTTTGTTAGTTTTCAAAGACTTTGCCAATTTGTTTGGATGTCACTTGTGTGTGCACCACCTAGTAATCAGTCTGGGATGTAAGTGTTTGTCTTCCTCAAGAGGTCAGTTTCCTGATATGGGGTTTAGGATCAGATCCTTGTTTCCATTGTTCAAGCAAGAGCCCAAGGATCCTATACAACATGATGGGATTCTTGAGCTACTTATTTTCTGCAATCTCCATAAATTTTGCCAGTTCCCAGGGACCTTCCCTCCTTGGAACATTGTCTGGGATGCTGAATCTTTTGTTTCACTATTCTGTGGCACACTTTCTGTGGATTCTTCTGCCTCCAGGATGAAATAGCTAGAAAATTAAAAAGAAAAAAATGTAGGGATTCTATCCATGCTCTTGAAAACACAATTTCTCAGATCAGATATAAGAGTTCCCATTCCTCAGAGTTTTAGGCACATGCCTGGTCACCACTGGCGTCATTGATGCCAATACAGGAACTGCTTGGAGGCTGGGGCAGGAAGGAATATTTAAAAATAAAATAAAAGGGGAATTTCCTCCACCCTAACTGACCTCTTTCTTGCCTTTTGGAACAGAAATAAAAGGGTTTTTTGGTGTTATTTCTGTCAACACCTGATAAATAACTATAGGTTTCAGGCTACCTTGGAGTCCAACAAAGAAGAAACTAGAGGGGAAAAAACAGGACGCTCATTTTGTTTCTGTGGTACTTTGAGATTTGTTTTTCTTCCTCCCATCAACATGATACCATTTACTTTTCAGAGACCTCATATAGCTCTTCTGTGTATTCAATTTATTTACTGTGAGAGAGGAGGTTAAAGTGTTCTTACCTAGTCTTATCTGGAACCAGAACCTTCCAATTTAATTTTTGTTTTTTTAATTAATATAATTTAATTTTGGAATTACTTTAGATTTACAGAAAAGTTGCAACTATAGTACATATAATTCCAGCATACCCCTCTCCTAGCCTTTCTTAACCACTTTACTGAGAAAGTATTTATATATAGAATACTGTGTGCATTTACTGTGTACATGTTAATGAGTTTGGAGGTAACTGCACACACATGAAACCATCACTACAATCTATTCCATAAACATATAGATAAGCTCCAAAACTTTCCTTTTTATTATTTTTTGTGAGAGATAAGAACACTTAACATATGCTATAACCTCTAGCAAATGTTTAAGTGTACAATACAGTGTTGTTAACTATAGGTATTATGCTATACAGTAGATCTCTAGAACTTATTAATCTTGTATAAATAAAGTGTACTCAGATAAATATTTTCCCTTTACCCCTCCACCAATCCGTGGCAACCACCATTCTACTCTCTGATTCTATGAGTTTGACTATTTTAGACAAATTTATAGGTGGAATCATGTATTATTTGTTCTTCTGTGTCTGGCTTATTTCACATAACATAATGTCCTCCAGGTTTATCTACATTGTATCATATTGCAGTATCTTTTTATTTTTAAGGCTGAATAAATTTCCATTGTATGTATATACCACATTTTCTTTATTCATGCATCCACTAAGGGTTATATAGGTTGTATTCAGGTTGTGACTTTTGTGAATAATGCTCAAATGAATATAACAGTGCAGATCTATCCTCAAGAATTTTAAAACCTTTCGATGCATACCAAGACATGATATTTCTGGATCATATGGCACTTATATTTTAAATTCTATTTTAATTTAATATTTATTTTACAATTTTACTGGATTATAGTTGATTCACAATGTTGTGCTAGTTTCAGGTGCACTGAAAAGTGAATCATATATCCACTCCTTTTTAGATTCTTCTCCCATATAGGCCATCACAGAGTATAGAGTTCCCTGTGCTATACAGTAGCTCCTTATTAGTTATCCATTTTATATATAGTAGTGTGTATATGTCAATCACTATCTTCCAATTTATCCCTACCCTTGTTTACCAACTGGAAACCATAAGTTAGTTCTCTATATCTGTAAATCTATTTCCGTTTTGTAGATACAGACTATACTACAAAGTTACAGTAATCAAAACAGTATGATACTGGAGAAAAACAAACACATAGATCAATGGAACAGGATAGAAACTCCAGAGATAAACCCATGCACCTCTGGTCACCTAATCTATGACAATGGAGGTAAGAATATACAATGGAGAAAATACAGTCTCTTCAATAAGTGATGCTGGGAAAACTGGACAGTTATACATAAATGAATGAAACTAGGACACTCCCTAACACCATGTGCGAAAATAAATTCAAAATGGATTAAAGACCTAAATGTAAGGTCAGACACTTTAAAACTCTTAGGGGAAAACATAGGCAGGACACTCTTTGACATAAATAGTAGCAAGCTCTTATTTGATCCACCTCCTAGAGTAATGAAAATAAAAGCAAAAGTAAACAAATGAGACCTAATTAAATTTCAAAGCTTTTGCACAGCAAAGGAAACCATAAACAAAATGAAAACAGAACACTCAGAATAGGAAAAAAATATATATTTTCAAACAAAACAACTGACAAAGGATTAATCTCCAAAATGTTTAAACAGCTCATGCAGCTCAATATATATATAACCCAATCAAAAAATTGGCAAAAATTAAAATAGACACTTCACTAAAAAGACATACAGATGGCCAACAGGCACAGGAAAAGATGCCCAACTTCCTTAATTATTAGAGAAATGCAAATCAAAACTACAATGAGGTATCACCTCACATTGGTCAGAATGGCTATCACAAAAACAATCTACAAACAATAAATGCTGGAGAGGGTGTGTAGAAAAGGGAACCCTCCTACATTGTTGGTGGGAATGTAAATTGGTACAGCCACTATGGAGAAGAATGTGGAGATGCCTTAGGGAAAAAAAAAAGAAAAACTAAAAATAGAGCTACTATATGATCCAGCAATCCTTCACACTGCTTTCCATAGAGGCTACAACAAGTTACATTCCCACAAAGAATGCACAGGAGTTCCCATCTTTTGACATCTATACCAACTCTTGTTATCTTTTTTCACTTTTTGATAAAAGTGCCTTAACATATGTGAGGTGATATTTCATTGTGGTGTTGATTTGCATTTCCCTGGTGATTAGTGATGTTGAACACCTTTTCATATTCCTGTTATGGTTTGTAAATATTTTCACCCATTCTGTAGATTGCCCTTTCATACTGTTGATTGTTTGCTGTGCAGAAAGCCTTTTATTTTGATGCAATCTCACTTTTTTATTTTTGCTTTTGTTGCCTGTGCTTTTGGTGGTATATCTAAAAAATCATTGTCAAGACCATCTCAAGATTTTTCCCTGTTTTCTTTTAGGAGTTTTACAGTTTCAGGTCTTGTGTTTAAGTCTTTAATCTCTTTTGAGTTGATTTTAGATTGTGGTGTGTTGTAAGAATCCAATTTCATTTTTACTCCTTTGGATTTTCAGTTTATCTACTACTATTTGTTAAAGTGACCATCCTTTCCCCATTATGTATTATTGACATTCTTGTCAAATATCAATTTATTGTAGAGTGATGTCAGCATCATGAGAGCATAATACATTCCTCTTATTTGCTTCCCTTTTAAAATAATCAATTAGACATACAAACATAAAGTTCCTCTGTGGGAATTGTGGGATTCAGCAGCATATAGCAAGGGATATGGAATAAGTTTTTTCCAATTTGCCTATCTAGTAATAGACAGACAGCCCTGGGATGCAACACAGAGGGAAGAGGAACTTTGCCAGTGTCACCATCCTCCAAGGCAACAGAGTACATGGCTGTATTAGCTGGAGGCAACTAATCTTGTGGAGGAAAAGTAGAGTAGAGTATGAAAAGATGCCTCAGCTATATTGGATAATGCTGGAGTAATCAGTTTATTTCCAACAAATAGAGTACTGATGTGGAACCTTCATGACTGGGGAGAAGAAAGAGATTGGGAAAGAAGAGGATAAGAAAATTAAATGGCATTAACAGTTCATACTGATGGCACTCAGGAATTCAGCAGGAAGTCTGCCCACAAGCACCTGGGAGAACTTCACAGGAGGATCTCTCCACCAGTTCCATGGACATCCTCAATGCTCAGAGTGTTATACCCACACCTCCTCCCACTCTGAAGCCAACTCCTTAAGCATGCTCTTAAGTATGATGGCAAGACTGGGTCCAGTAGACAGACTGGTATCAAAAAAGAGACCAGGATCTGTGTCAAGGGAGAAACTACAAACTTGAACTATAGCTCCACTTTCTTAAAAATAAATCAGAGGTTTACAGTAGCCAGCATGTGAGTTGTAGGAATCAGAAAGGATATACAAACTTAAGAATTCTGCAAAAAGAGGGACAAGATGAATGCAGCAGGTGTATCCATAAAAGTTTGGAGAAAACTCCCAATATAACATGCCAAAGGACTGTGTTCCACACATGAAGGCAAAAGGAAAAGATTTGAGGATTTGTCTGCTGCTTTAAATATGAAATCAGCAACACAAAACTCCAAGGAATAGAAAGAATCATGGAAACACGTAATCACCAAAGATAATAATCTTCCAATAACCAGGCTCAAAGGCATGAAATTTTGTGATGTAAACAATAAATACTTCAAAATGGCTCTTTTGAGGAACCTCAATAAGCTACAAGAAAACACAGAAAGACAATTCAAAAAATTTAAGAAAATAATACAAAACAAAATGAGAAAATTTCAATAATATAGAAATAATAAACAAGAACCAAACAGAAATTCTGGAGCTGAAGACTTCAATGAATTATACGAAAAATACAATATAGTGCATCTACAGCAGAGCAGTACGAAGGGAAGACAGAATATGTTATTAAAAGGAAATGAATTTTGACATAACTCAAAGGAGAATATCAAGAAAGAAAATTAAAAGAAGAAAGAATATTAGAACATTATATTAGAATAATTGGGATTCCAGAAGAAGGAGAGATGGAGAAGTGGGCAGAAAGTTTATTTAAAGAAATAATATCTGAGAACATTCCAAAACTTGGGAGAGACTTGGACATACAAGTTAACAAAGCTAATAAATCATCCCATTAGCTCAATGCAAATAGACCAGGACACATTATAATAAAATTATAAAAAATAAATGAGAAAGGAAGAACCTTAAAAAGCAGCCAGAGAAAAAAGATTGTAACCTACCAAAGAACCCCCATTAAGCTGTCAGCAATTTTCTCAGCAAAAACACTACAGGCCAAGAGAGAATGAAATGACATATTCGAAGTGTCGAAAAAATTGCCAGACAAGATTCTCTATCTGGCCAATTTATCCTTCAGGTAAAAAGGAGAAATAAAGACAGTGTTTGAAAAAAAGAAAAAAATGCTGAGTTTGTTCACAACTTCTAGACCTGTCTTGCAAGAAATGCTGAAATGAGAATTCAAACAGAAATGAGAAAAATGAAATGAAAATATATAAAAGTAAACAACAAAACAATAAATGTAAATATACAGTCAGAAGTAGGAAACTCCAATTCTGTAATAGCATGGTGTGTTATTTCCGTGGGAACCCACCCCTCCAATGTGGCAAATTTCAGTAGGGAAGATTTTGCTGAGGGGTTAAAGTGCAGACTCACTCACCCTGGGACACAACAGATACAAAAGCAAAAGTTTAAAGGACACCTAAACTATATGGGAAGGAAATACATTTACTAAAACTAGAGCTTCTGCAAAATGAGCAGGGAACTGCTGGAGCCCTCTCTGGGATCAGAGGCACAGGGAAATATCATTGATTGAGTCCCCTTGGGGCTTCCCATCCTCATGTCCACACATACTCCAGCCCCAGCTGCCCCACTGAGACTGTCTTGGGCACAGTGCTCCTCAGGCACAAGCAGTCTACACGTAGGATGCTCCCAAACAAGAACACTACTTCAAGACCAGGAGGGGTAGCTGTTTCGCCTGATTCATAGAAAAAAAGTCAAACAACATGATAAGACAGAGGAATATGTTCAAAAGAAGAACAAAATAACTCCCCAGGGAAAACCCTAAAGAAATAAAGGCAAGTAATTAACTTGGTAAAGAGTCCAAAGAAGCTATCATAATGAAGCTCACTGAACTCAGGAAAATAATGGAGGAACTCAATGAGAACTTCAACAAATACTTAGAAAATATAAGAAATAATCATTCAGAGCCACATAATACAATAACTAAAATTTAAAAAATACACAAGAAAGAATTAACAGCATATTAGATGTTACAGAAGAATGGATAAGCAATCTGGAATATAGAATTGTGCAAATCACCCAATCAGAAAAGCAAAAAGAAGAAAGAATTTTTTTTAATGAAGAGAGTTTAAGGGACATCTGGGACATCAAGGATACTAACATTCCTATTATAGGTGGTCCCAGAAGGAGAAGAGAGAGAGAAAGGGACAGGAAACATATTTGAAGAAATAATAGTTGAAAATTTCCCTAACCTGGGGAAGGAAGCAAACATCCAGGCACAGGAAGCGCAAAGAGTCCCAAATAAAATGCACCCAGAGAAATCCACAATAAGACATATTATAATTAAAATAGCAAAAACTAAAGATAAAGGGAGCATCTTAAATGCAACAAGAGAAAACAGCTAATCACATATGGGGTAATCCTCATAAGATAATCAGCTTATTTCTCACAGAAACTTTACAGGATAGAAGGGAGTGGCAGGATATATGTAAAGTGCTGAAAGGGAAAAACTTACAAGCTGGAATATTCTACCCATCAAGATTATAATTTAGAATTGAAAGACAGATGAAGAGTTTCCAGAAAAGTAATAACTAAAGGAGTTCACCAACATTAAACCAACCATACTAGAAATGTTAAAGGGTATTCTTTAAGTGGAAAATAAAAGCCCACAAATAGAAGTAACAAAATATGTGAAAAGAAAAATCTTACTGGAAAAGGGAAATAAACAGTAAAGGCAGTGAATCAGTCACTTAAAAAGCTAATATGAAGGTTAAAAAGACAAAAGTAATACAATCAACTATAAATATAATAAGTAGTTAAGGAATGCACAAAATAAAAAGATGTCAACTATGAAAACACAATATAAAACATGGGGATGGGGAGTAAAAATATAATGCTTTTAGAATTCCTTCAAACTTAAGCTTCTACCAACTTAAAATAGATAGCTATATATGCAGGTTGATATATATAAACCTCATGGCAACCACAAACCTAAAACCTACAATGGATACACAAAAAAATAAAGAGAAAGAAATCCAAATATAACATTAAAGATATCTATGGAACCATAAGGGAGAGAGAGAAAGAGAGAGGGAAAAGGAGGAGGAGGAAGTGGAGGAGGACGAGGAGGAGAAGGAGAAAGAGAAGAAGAAGAAGAAGAAGAAGAAGAAGAAGAAGAAGAAGAAGAAGAAGAAGAAGAAGAAGAAGAAGAAGAAGAAGAAGGAGGAGGATAAGAAGAAGAAGAAGAAGAAGAAGAAGAAGAAGAAGAAGAAGAAGAAGAAGAAGAAGAAGAAGAAGAAGAAGAAGAAGAAGGAGGAGAAGGAGAAGGAGAAGGAGAAGGAGAAGGAGAAGGAGAAGGAGAAGGAGAAGGAGAAGGAGAAGGAGAAGGAGAAGGAGAAGGAGAAGAAGAAGACAGGAATGGAGAACTACAAAAACAATCAGCAACCAACAAAATGGAAATAAGTACATACCTATAAACAATTATTTTAAATGTAAATTGAATAAATGCTCCAATAAAAAGACATAGGGTAGAGGCAAGTATTAAAAAAATCAAACAAGACCAATTCATATGCTGCCTACAGTGAGTCACTTAAATTCTAAAGACACACATAGATTGAGTATAAAGGGATGTAAAAATATATTACAGGTAAGTGGAGAAGAAAACTAGGGTAGTAATATTCATATCAGACAAAATAGACTTTCAAATCAATCTATAACAAAATACTAAGAAGACCATTACAATAAGTCCTCTACATACAAACAGAAAGTTCTCTTCAGAGAGCATGTTTATAAGTCCAATTGGTTCTTAAGTCCAACAAAGTTAGCTTAGGTACCTAACTAACACAATTGGCTATAGAGTACTGTACTGTCATAGGTTTATAATACTTTTCACACAAATAATATATAACAAACACAAAAAGTAAATAAAACATTTCTAATCTTACAGTACAGTACCTTGCAAAGTACAGTAGTACAGTACAACAGCTGGCATACAGGGGCTGGCATCAAGTGAACAGGCAAGAAGAGCTACTGACTGGAGGAGGGAGAAGAGGTGGGAGATGGTAGAGCTGAAGGACCATCAGCAATAAGAGACAGAGGGCAAGCTACAATTTCACTCATGCCTGAAGTTGATGGCACAGGTTCTGGTTCCCTGCTGGAACAAGATGCTAGTTCATATCTTTGGAAGTTTGCAACTTGAAGATTCGTATATAGGGGACTTACTGTACATAATAATAAAGTGGTCAATACAACAAGTGGATATAACATTTGTAAACATTTATGCACCAAACATTGGAACATCTAAATGTATAAAGCAAATATTAACAGAAATAAAGGGAGAAATGGACAGTGATGCAATAATAGTAGGTTTCTTTAATATATATTATATATATAATATTAATATAGCATTAATTAATGTTATATAACATTATATATATATATATATATATATATAAATACATAATATTCCATCCAAAACTAGCAGAATACATACACATTATTTTTAATTTTGCATGGGACATTCTTGAGGATAGATCACATATTAGGCCACAAAACCAAGTCTCAATAAATTTAAGAAGACTGATATCTTATCAAGCATTATTTTCAACCATATGAACCTAGAAATTATGTACGAGAGGAAAAGTGGAAAAAACCCCACAAACACATGGAGACTAAACAACAAGTTACTCAACAAGCAATGGATCAAAGAAGAAATCAAAGAAGAAAACTTAAAATATCTTGTGACAAATGAAAATGGAAACCCAAATTTACAAAATCTATGGGATGCAGCAAAAGCAGTTCTAAGAGGGAAGTTCATAACAATAAAAGCCTACCTCAAGAAATAAGAAAAGTTTCAAATAAACAATCTAAATGTACATTTAAAGGAACTATAAAAAGAAGAACAGCAAAGACCAAAGTTAGTAGAAGGAAGAAAATAATAAGCAGAGAGGAAAAAATTGAAATAAAGACAAAAAAATAGAAAAGATCCATGAAACTAAGAGTTGGTTCTTTGAAAAGTTTAAAAAAATTGGCAAATGTTTAGTCAGACTCATCAGGCAGAAATGAGAGAGCCCAAATAAATAAAATCAGAAATGAAAGGGGAGAAATTACAACTGACATCACAGAAATACAAAGCATCATAAGAGAACACTATGAGCAACCATATATCAACAATTAGACAACCTGGAGTAAACGGATACATTTCTAGAAATTTACACTCTTCTAAGTATGAGTCATGAAGAAATAGAAAATCTGAATAGACAGATTGCTAGTAACAAAATTCATTCAGAAATTTAAAAAACATCCCAACATATAAGTCAATGTACAGATGGTTTCACCTGCAAATTCTACCAAACATGTAAAAAAGAGTTAATATCCATCCTTCTCAAAGTATTCCAAATAATTTAAGAGGAAGGAACACTTCCAAACAAAATTTAAAGGACTAGCATTACCCTACTACCAAAACCAGACAAGGACAATACACACACACACACACACACACACACACAGGAAAATTGTAATACAAGCTAATATCCCTGATGAATATAGATGCAAAAGTTCTCAACAAAATATTAAGCAATCCAAATTCAAGAGTACATTAAAGGGGTCATACACCATGAACAAATGGTATTCATTTCAGGGATGTAAGGATGGCTTAACATCCATGCCTCAATCAATGTGATACACCATATTAACAAAACAAAGGATAAAAATCACATATTATCTCAATAGATGTAGAAAACGCATTTGACAAAAATCAACATCCATTTCTGATAAAATCTTTCAACAATAGAGGGAGTTTACCTCAACATAATAAAGGCCTTATATGTTAAACAAATAGCTAACATTATACTCAAAGGTGAAAAGCTGAAAGCTTTTTCTCTAAGATCAGGAAGAAGACAAGGATGTCCACACTTGTCACTTTTTTTCAACATAGTGTTGGAAGTTATAACCACAGAAATTAGGCAAGAAAAAGAAATAAAGGAATCCAGGGTGGAAAAGAAGAATTAAAACTGTCACTATTTGCAGGTGACATGATACTATATATAGAAAACCCCAAAGCCTGCCCCTACCAAAGGAAAAAAAAAAAAAAACTCTTAAAGAACTAGTAAATTAATTCAGTAAAGTTGCAAGATACAAAATTCGTGTACAGAAATCTGTTTTGTTTCTATGAACTAATAATGACCTATCAGAAAGAGAAATTTAGAAAAGTATCCCATTTACATTGCAAAAATAATTAAATACCTCAGAATAAATTTAACCAAGGAGATGAAAGAACCTGTATTCTGAAAACAAGACGTTGAAGAAAGAAATTAAAGATGACACATAAATGGAAACATAATATGCTCATGCATTGGAATAATTAATATCATTAAAATGTCCATACTACCCTAAACAACCTACAGATTCAATGCAATCCCCATCAAAATAGCAATGGAATTTTTTTCCCACAGAAATAAAACAAATCATCCTAAAATTTTTATGGAACCACAAGAGACCTCAAATAGCCAAAGCAATCCTGAGAAAGGACAAAGATGGAGGTATCATGCTCCCTGATTTCAAAATATACTACAAAGCAATAGTAATCAAAACAATATTGTACTCTCACAGACAGCCACATGGATCTAGAGAACCAAATAGAGAACGCAGAAATTATCTCACACTTACATAGGCAATTAATCTACAACAAAAGAGACAAGAAAATACAATGGGGGAAAAGACAGTATCTTCAATAAACGGTTTAGGGAAAAATGAACAACTACTTGCAAAGGAATCAAACTGGACTAATTTCTCACACCATGTAAAATTAAACTAAAAATAAAGACTTAAATGCAAGATGTAAAACCATAAAACTTCTAGAAGAAAGCAAGGAAGAAGCTACTTGAAATTGGCCTGGCAATGATTTTGTGCATATGACACCAAAAGCAAAGGCAATAAATTAAAAAATCAACAATTGGGACTACATAAAACTGAAAATATTCCACACAGCAAAGGAAACATTCAACAATATGAAAAGGCAACATACAGAAAGGGTAAAATATTTGCAATTCTTACATTATATAAGGAATTAATAACAAAAATTTATAAAGAGCTCATTCAACTCAATATGCAAATAGGTTTGCCCATTATGGAAAAACTATGAAAATTCCTCAAAAAATTAAAAATAGAACTCCTACGTTTGAGTATATATCCAAAAGAAATTAAAACATAATGTCAAAATGATAGCTGCACTCCCATGTTTACTACAGAATTGGTCACAATAGCCAAGATATGGAAACTACCTGGTGTCTATCAACATATGAATGTATAAAGATATGTGATATATATTTAAACAAACAATGAAATATTATTCAGCCATGAGAAATAAAGAAATCCCACCATTTGGGACAACATGAATGGAACTTATAGACATTATGCTAAAGTAAGTGAGACAGTGTAAGACAAATATTGTATGATATCACATATATGTGGAATGTAAAATAGCTGAATTTGTATAAAGTGAGAATAGAATGATGATGACCAGGGGCTGAGGAATAGATAATTGGAGATATATATTTAAGGATACAAAATTACAACTAGAAGATAAATAAGTCCTGGAGTTCGAATGCACAGCATAGTGATTATAGTCAACAATACTATATTACAGACTTCAAAGTTGCTAAAAGGGTAAATCTTAATCATTCTCACCACAAAGAAAGGAAATGATAATTATGTGACCTGATAGAGATGTTAGCCAACACTGTGACGGTACTCTTATTGCAATATATAAAAGTGTCAAATCAACAAGTTGTACACCTTAAACTTAGAAAATATCATTATCTAATCTATATGTCACAAGAAAAGGAGATCAGTTGACTATAGGTGAGTGGATTCACTTCTGAGCTGTCTATTCTGTTCCACAGGTATATATGTCTTTACACCACCACCATACTGATAGTTTTGTAATATATTTGACATATCAGATATACGTATACATTGTGAAATGATTACCATAATCAAGCTAATTAATGCATCCATCTCATCACATTTCAATTTTTTTTGTCATGAGAAGACGAGATTTGCTCTCTTAGCAAATTTCAAGTATACGATACTGTATTATTAACTAACCACATGGTGTTCCATAGATGAATAGATGATAGATAGATAGATAGATAGATAGATAGATAGATAGATAGATAGATAGATGATAAGTAGATAAATAGGTGATAGATATATTCCTCAAATATTTTGGATAAGATCCTTTTATCAGATATATAGTTTGCAAATATTTTCTTCCATTTTGTAGATTGCCATTTCATTTTGCTGTTTGTTTTATTTGCTTTTAAATTTGATGTAATCCCACTTGTCTATTTTGACTTTTGGTGCCTGTGTTTTAGATGTCCTAGCCAATAAATCATTTCCAAAGCTAATGCTAAGAATCTTTTCCCCTATGTTTTTTTCTACAAATTTTAAGTTTCTGGTCTTTCATTTAACCCTTTAATCTACTTTGAGTTTATTTTTATGTTGTAAGGGTCCAATTTCATTCTTTTACATGAGGATATACAGTTTTCCAATACCAATTATTGAAAACATTATAAATTCCCCATTTTGTGTTCTTAGCATCCTTATTGAAGATCAGTACCTTATTTGCATGGGTTTATTTTGGGGCTTTCTATTCTGTTCCACTGGTCTAAACATCTGTTATATACCAGTCCCATGCTCTTTTGATAACTGTTGCCTTGAAATATATTTGGAAATCAGGAAATATGAGGTCTCTAGTTTTATTCTTCTTGCTCAAATATACTTTGACTTTCAGGGTCTTTTCTGGTTCCACATAAATTTTAGGATTATTTGTTCTAGTTCTGTGGAAAATGTTATGTGTATTTTGATAAGGATTACATTAAATCAGTAGATTGCTTTGGGTAGTATGGATATTTCAACAATAGTAATTTTTCCAATCCATGAACACAGTATATCTTTCTATCTGATGGTGTCATCTTTAATTTTTTTTTAACAGTGTCATACTTTCCTGAGTGAAAGTGTTTTTCCAACTTAGGGAGTTTTATTCCTAGGTATTTTATTCTTTTGGTGGTGATTGTAAATGGGATTATTTCCTTAATTTCTTATGCTGATAGTTGGTTGTCTGTGTATAGAAATTCAACAGGTTTTTGTATTTTACTTTTGTATCCTGCAACTTTACCGATTTCATGGATGAGATCTAGTATTTCTCTGGTGGCATCTTTAGAATTTTCTATATATAATATTATGTCATCTGCAAAGAGTGACACTTTTAATTCTTCTTTTCCAATTTGGATTCTTTTTATTTGTCTGATTACTGTAGCTAGGACTTCTAATACTATGTTGAATAAAACTGGCAAGAGTGAACATCCTTGTCTTGTTCCTGAATATAAAGAAAACACTTTCAGTTTTCACTGTTGAGTATGACGTTAGCTATGGGTTTGTCATATATGGCTTTTATTATATTGAGATATGATCCTTCTATATCGTTTGATAGTAATTTTTTATAATGAATGGATGTTGAATTTTGTCAAATGCTCCTTCTCTATTAAAATTATCATGTGATTTTTATTCTTTTTAAAAAATTGAAGTATAGTTGATGTACAATATTATATGTTATGGATATACAATATAGTAATTCACAATTTTTAAATGTTATACTCCACGTATAGTTACTATAAAATATTGGCTATATTCCATGTGTTGTACAATATATCCTTGTAGCATAATTTATACATAGTAGTTTCTACCTTTTAGTACCCTGCCTCTATATTTCTCCTCACCCTTTCCCTCTCCCCACTGGTTAACACTAGTTTGTTCTTTATATCTGTGAGGCTGTTTCTTTTTTGTCATATTCACTATTTTATTTTATTTTTCAGATTGCACATATAAGTGATATCATATGGTATTTGTCTTTGTCTGACTTATTAACTTAGCATAGTACCTTTTAGGCCCACCTATTTGGCTGCAAATGGCAAAATTTCATTCTTTCTCATGGTTGAGTCATATTCCATTGTGTGTGTGTGTGTATGTGTGTGTGTATATATATACATATATATGTATATATATATACATATATATGTATATATATACATATATATGTATATATATACATATATATGTATATATACCTATATATACATATATAGGTATATATATGTGTGTATATATATGCTATGTTTTATAACTCTTTGTTAAAAATTTCTATCTTCTAACTCTATGCATCCATTCTTCCCCCAAGTTCTTTCATCATCTTTACAGTCACTATCCTGAGCCCCCCCTACTGGATAGGACTCTGTCCAGGGGTGACTGTGCACTCAGGGAGTCTTAAAGCAGCCTGACTGCTGGTGGGTGGGGCTGCCCCACATGGTTATTTTCTTGGCCTGAGGCATCCCAGTACTGGTGTCTACAGGCTGGTGGGCAAGGGCAGAGCTCGGTCCTGGGCTAATAAACTGGAAGGAGGATTCCAAAATGGCACTTGCCAGCACCAGTGTCCTCATAGTAGAATGAGCTCCCCAAAATAGCTGCTGCCAGTGTCCATGTCTCCAGGGTGAGTTCCACTTACCTCCTGCCTCTCTAGGAGACTCTCCAAGATCAGCAGCTGGGTGTGACCCTGGCTTCTTTCAAATTACTGCTTCTGCCCTGTGTTCTGCAGTGTTTGAGATTTTCTTTGAACATTTTAAGAATGACGTCTCTATTTCCCTTAGCCCTCTGGATCTCCAAAAAGAAAGTACCACTGGCCTTCAAAATCAAACTTTCTGGGGGATCATATTCCAAGTGAGGGACCCCAAGCTATGGAGCTCGATGCTTGATTCACATCCCTCACTCCTTGAGGGGAACCTTTGCAATTATAATTATCCTCCCATTTGTGGATCACCCACCAGGAAGTAGGGGTCTTGACTATACTGCAACCCCACCCCTCCTATCAGCCTCATTGTGGTTCCTTCTTTTTACCTTTAGTTGTAGAAGATCTCTTTTGGTTGATTCTGATCTTTCTCATTAATAGTTGCTCTGTAAATAATTGTAATTTTGTTGCTCCTGAGGGAGGAGATGAGCTCAAGATCATCCTACTCCACCATCGTGCAGCAATCTATGACTTGTTTTCAGTTAATCTCTGTAAAACTATGCTGTAACAAAAAGTACAGTCTTTAGATTTACAACTTTAGTTCTTCCATTATTTGGGAATTTTCTGCTGTTATATTATCCAATAGTTTCCCTGTTCCATTTGTAGAGCAGATGTTGTTGTACTTCAGGATTATTTTCACTACATCATCTGTGATCTTTGTCTCTATTATTTTCTTTCTAACTGCTTTAATTTTTAAAACTCTTTCTCTGCATTCACTGTGATTATATTAGAATTTCTCTCCATTTCTTTAATTTGATTTTCAACATTTCTATGGTGTATTTTGTAGTTTATTTATCAAATGGAGTTTTATTGTTTTGTTTCCTTAGCCCTAAATCCTCCCTTTAAACTTATATTTTGATATTTACCTGCTCATTGAGTTCCTTTTATATGTAATTCATATTTTTAATAAACTCTTTTCTTCACCAAACATTCATGGGTAATGTGAATTGTTTTTTTCCCTTGCATTGTGCATTCTTCCTGAGTGGATTCTTCATCAGTCTTTTGCCTCCTATGCTCAATTTTGTTTCTTACTCTACCTCCCATTTTTTTCTGTGGTATATTTTTATTACTGTAATGCAGTTTCATTTTGTCTTATCTTGCTTATGGTTAATAGAGTCAGGTTTTGTAACTATTATATTTACCTTTATATAGTATAGTTATATTTTCTTGACACTATTTATTTATTTTCTGATACCCTTTCACTTCCCTTCTCTTTTAAGGTATATTTTAAGGGTTGATTATGGAAATTCTGTTCAATACTTTTGTAACGTACTGACTGGAGAGTGGGGAGTAGCTGTGAGCTACTCTGAATTTGTCTGAAACTTGTGTTTCAGAACTTGGTCTCTGCAAATCTTTCTGAGATATTTTTAAAAATGTCCTGAATCATGATACATTCCACTTGTGTCCTTTTCCCATGAGATATTCTTCTTCGCTTTGGCTTATTTCTCAAATTCAGCATTAAAATGTAATAGTTTCTAGATTTTCCTACTCTCCTGCTATCCTAAAAAGCTGTGCCTGTAATTGAAATCTTGTCAAAGAATTTTCATTATTTTTGTGTCTCTACATCTTCCTCAGTTTCCTTCTCTTTAAATTATTCATGAAAATTCTCAAGATTCTGAGATGCACATTCTCCCCAGTACAATTTCTCAGTGTAAGTGATTTGTATAAGAAACACTCATGACTGAGGTTGCAGCTGTAGTGTCAATGACTGAGACCAGATATGAGAGACCAATAAATGCACCAAAACTCAGCCAAGTAGACACAAGGAATAAACATCGAGAATACTTCCTGCACCATTTCAGCAACCTACACACTGCACATAAGGGGACATAAAATTATTGTTTATCCAATACTAAATTAATATTTTAACAAGAACAACATAAATGAGTTACAAAAATGACTCTGAGAATGATGTCACATAAGATGGCAGATTGGAAGCTCCAGGATCCTATAACTCCACTGAAACAATTTTATGGGCAAAAATAAATAAATCTCAGAATGAACTATATTAAAACTCTGGAATTCAATCAAGCAATCATCCATGAATGTGCTGGATGAATTAAGATGCTGGTAAATTGCAGTAAATTTTGGCATTTTGCGTAACAGCTACTATTCCACATCACCATAGTGGGCACACGTGGAAAGGATAGACAAAATTTCTGGTGTGGCCTTCTGGTACAAAGGCAGGAAAAAGAACTTTGTCCTATAAAAGTCAGAGCTGTGTGTTTTTATGGGTCTTTTGGATTACTGAGGGACAAGCACAGGGTGGCTATTATTTTAATTCCCTCAGGCTGAAGTAATTTTTCCAGATAATATCTGTTGAAAGAATTTAGAGTGATCAAATATCTTTTTTTCTTATTTGATCCAGGTTTTCAAGGAAATTTCTGTAAGGTCACAGGTTGAGTGTGGGGATAATGGAACAGAGACTTCAATAACCACACACAACAAAGATTATAATCTTTGCAAAATAGTTTGATGAAGTCACTAACAAAATAGAAGACTACAGCACACAATAAGGAAAAACAGCAATCCTGGGGAAGATGAGAGAATCTGATTTCCTGAGTTACCACATTGCAATATTCAAAACATCCAACTCTCTGAAAAAAAACATGAAGCATAAAAAGAAACAGGAAACTGTGGTCATTTTATAAGATTAAAGAAATAAGCAGAAACCATCATTAAGGAAGCTCAGACTTTGGACTTACAAGACAAAAACTATAAATTAACTGTCTTAAATATGCTCAAAGAGATAAAGAAACCATGGACAAGTAATTAAAAGCAATCAGGAAAATGATGTGTGTATAAGTAGGGAAAATCAAAACAGAGATAAAAATTATAGAAAGAACCAAATACAAATTATGGAGCTTAAAAATATAACAGGTGACATGAAAAAAATCACTACAGAGGTTCAAAAGCATATTTCAGCAGGTAAAGGAAAATAAACTTTAAAAAGGCTAATAAAAATTATCCTGGACTGAGGATAAGAAAGAATACAGAAAAATGAACAAAGCCTAAGCTACAAATTTGACACAAACAGGTAAATCAATGCATGTATTATGGGAATCCCAGAAGGAGAAGAGTAAAAAGGGTCAAAAAAATTTGAGATAAAAATAGCTGAAAAATTTTCAAATTTGATTTAAAGACACAAATTCATACATCCAGGAAGCCCAATGAACACCAAATAAGATAAACTAAAGAGATTTACATTGAGACACACTATAATCAAACTGTTGAAGGCCAAAATGAAAGTAAGTTTTTTGAAAGCAGCAAGAGAGATGCAACCTGTCATATACATGGACTCTCAATAAGATTAACAGAAAATTTCTCATCAAAAAACACAGAGGTCAGAAGGCAGTGGGATGATATATTTAAAGTGCTCAAATAAAATTAAAAGAAAAATTTCTCAAAAGTTCAATATGGCAATACTATCCTTCAAAAATGAAGAGAAATTAAGATCTTCACAGATAAACAAAAGCTAAGTGCTCTTGTTGCTAGTATACCTACCCTACAAGAAAAGCTAAAGAGAGTTCTTAATGCTTAAGCAAAAAGACAATAAAAGGCAATCCAAAGCCACATAAATATCTCTGTTAAAAATAAAATAGATTAATATAAAATTTAGTGTTTTGGAGGTTTGTAATTTCTCTTTTTACTTACTATGTGAGTTAAAAAGAAAAATGCATAAGATAATAATCATAAATTGTATTAATGGGCACACAATGTATAAAGATATAGTTATTAACAATAATGACATAAAGGGGAGAATAGAGATGCATAGCAGCATAGGAGCTAACTTATGCTATTGAAGCTAAATTGGTATAGTTCAACTAGATTCCTAGAAAATTTAGGATACTAATGGTAATTCTCATGTTAACTACTAAGAACATAAATTTAAAATAGAAATAAAGAGGAAATAAAAATGGTACACCAGAAAAAAATCAAATACAAAACAAAGAAGTACAGGAGGAATTGAACAAAAAAAGACGTAGAAAAAAACAGAAAAGTGGCAGAACTAAATTCTTCATTAATGATAATCACTATAAATGTAAATAGATTAAACTCAATAATTAAAAGAGAAAATTGGTAGACTGGATTAAAGTATAAAAACGTGATCTACCTATATGTTCTTTAAAAGAGACTAACTTTATATGAAAAGACACAAATATGTTGCAAGTGAAAGAATATAAAAATATTCCATGAAATAATAAGCAAAATAGTGCTACAGTGAATATACTAATATAAGACATTACAAGAGACAAACAGAACATTGTATGTTTATTAAAGGGTGAATTCATCAAGAAGATACATCTATAAACATTTATAAATCAAACAACATAGCCCCATTATATATGAAGAGAATATTGGCATAATTGAAGGGATAAATAGAAAATTCTACAATATTTGGAGACATGCACACATCACTTTCCATGATGGCTAGAACATCTAGAGAGAAGATTAATAAAGAAGTAACTTGAACAATATTATAAAATAAGTAGACAATGTATATGTATAGTACACTCCAACTAACAATAGTAGAATAAATATTCATTTTGAAAGGAAATTTATAGCATCTAATCACTACATTATATACTAAAATCTCAAACCAAAAAATTAACTCTACAATTTTAAGAACTAGAGAAAAAATTGCAAACTGAACTCAAAGGCAACAGAAGGAAAGGAATGAAAAAGATTAGAGCAGAGATTTTAAAATCAAAGAGAGAATAGCAAAAAAAATCAAGAGAATCAACAAAACTAAAACTTGGTCCTCTGAAAAGGTAAAACTAGCTAGATGAAGAAAAAGAGAGAGAAGGCACAAACCACTAAAATCAAAAATGAAAGTGGGAACATTACTACTTACATTAAATTAAGTGTAGTATAAAAAATAGCATAAACAAGTGTACGCCAGGTAATAAGATAATTTATAGGAAATGAGAGAATTCCTAAAATCAAACAAATTACCAAAACTGATGCAGGAAGAAATAGAAAATATAAACAGGTATTGATCAAATGCAATTTTCCCAGGAATATGAGTGTATTTCAACATAAGAAACATAAGAAAATCAATCGATGTAATATACCATAATAATAGAATGAAGGGGAATAAACAGTATGAACATCTCAATAGATGCAGAAAGCTTTTTGACAAAATTTAACACTCTTATTCTTTCAGTGATAAAATCACTCAGAAAACTAGGAATAGAAGGAACTTCCTCAGCATAGTAAATGACATATATGAAAAAGCCACAGTTCACATGACATTCAAGCGTGAAAATTTGAAACTTTTCTGCAAACATCTGGAACGGACAAAGATGCTCACTTTAACCAGTGCTATCTAACATTGCATTGGAAGTCCTAGTCAGAGAAATTAGGCAGGTTGGGGGGAAGGAAGTAAAATGCATCCAAATTAGAAAAGAAGAAAAAAACTACTTGTATTTGCAGATGACAGGATCCTGTATATAGAAAAATTCCCCCAAGACAAATCCACAATAATACTAGAGATAATTTTAAAAATCAATGAAGACACACAGTAAAAAATTAACTTATAAAAATCATTTATGTGTCAATACACCACCCACAAACAATATGAAATAGAAAGTAAGAAAATTATTCTGTTTACAATAGCATCAAGAAAGATAAATATCTACAAATAAATCAAACTAAAAAGGTAAAAATCTGTGCTCTAAAACTAAAAAAGAAGCCCTGCAGGTAGTTGGCTCTCACCAGCAGGCTGTGCTAGTGCTCACCTGAGCAGAACCTGGCAACCCATGGTCCACTGACCACTCAGTAGCGCTGCCTTCATGACCCTCCAAAGAACGGGCAACCATGCCTTCTCCACAGTTTATGGGTGGTGAGCACGTTTGAGAGAGAACAGAGTCTGAACCCTTCTTTGCACCAAGAAGTTGAGCCCTGGCTCTGACATTCTGTGAGGACTTCCAATACCATATTGAATGAAAGTGGCAATTACTGATCACAGGCAAGATGGCAGGGTAAAAGGATGTGAGCTCACCTCTTCATATGGAAACACCAAAACACAATTAACTAGAACAGTCACTGACAGAAAAAAATAAAAGCCAGAATCTACCAAAAAAGATACCATATATCCAAAGATAAAAAAGAAGCCACACCAGGACAGGAGCAGACAGCAGAGGCAAGCAGAACTACAACCCTGAAGCTTGTGGAATGTAAACCACAATCACAGAAAGTAAGACAAAATGAGATGGCAGAGGAATACCTCCCAGATAAAGGAACAAGACAGACGCCAAAAGAACTATGTGAAGTGGAGACAGGCAATCTACCTGTAAAAGAACTCAGAGTAATGATAGTAAAGATGAGGCAATATCTCAGAAAAAGAATGGAGGCACAGATGAGAAGATACAAGAAATGTTTAACTAAGACCTAGAAGAACTAAAGAACAAAGAAACGAGGAAAATGCAAGAAATAATGTATGAGGGAAATCCCATAAGTTTATCGGGAAGAATCCTTTTCCATTGATTTATGTCTGTCTTTGTGCCACTACCATACTCTTTTGATTACTGTAGGTTTGTAGTATAGTCTGAATGCAGGGAGCCCTATTCCTCCAGCTCCATTTTTATTTCTCAAGATTGCTTTGGATATTTGGGGTCTTGTGTGTTTTTATAATTTTTTTAAATTTATTCCAATTCTGTGAAAAATGCCAATGGTAATTTGACAGGGATTGCACTGAAGCTGTAGATTACATTTGGTAGTATAGTCATTTGACAATATAGATTCTTTCAATCCAATAACATGGTATATCCTCCCATCATTTTGTGTCATCTTCTATTTCTTTCATTAGTGTCTAATAATTTTTGAAGTACAGGTTTTTGCCTCCTTAGGTGATTTGATTACTTGGTATTTTATTCTTTTTGATGAGATGGGATATGGGGTTATTTCTTTAATTTTGGTTTCTGATATTTCTTTGTTAGTATATAGAAATACAACCGATTTCTGTGTATTAATTTTGTATCTGACAAAATTACCAAATTCATTGATGAACTCTAATAGTTTTCTGGTAGCATCTTTAGGACTTTCTCTGTATAGAATCATGTAATCGGCAAGCAGTAACAATTTTACTTCTACTTTTCCAATATGGATTATTTATATTTAATTTTCTTCCTGATTGGCATGACTAGGACTTTCAAAACTATCTTGAGGGGCTTCCCTGGTGGCGCAGTAGTTGAGAGTCTGCCTGCCGATGCAGGGGACACGGGTTCGTGCCCCGATCAAGGGGGATCCCACATGCCACGGAGCGGCTGGGCCCGTGAGCTATGGCCTCTGAGCCTGCGCGTCTGGAGCCTGTGCTCTGCAACTGGAGAGGCCACAACAGTGAGAGGCCCGCGTACCGCAAAAAAAAAAAAAAAAAAAAACTATCTTGAATAAGAATGGTGAGAGTGAACATCCTTTCCTTGTTCCTGATCTTTAGGGAAATGTTTTCAGCTTTTCACTGTTAAGTATGATGCTAGCTGTGGGTTTGTCATATATGGCCTTTATTATGTTGAGGTAGGCTCCTTCCATGCCCACTTTCTGGAGGGCTTTTATCATAAAAGGGCGTGGCATTTTGTCAAAAGATTTTTCTGCATCTATTGAGATGACCATATGTTTGTTTATTTGTTTTTCACGTGGATAGATTTTTTTAATGTATTTTCTGGAGTTGTACAAGAGTAGGGTCCTCTGCTTCTTTGTTTTTCCCCTTTAACACTACACTTTGGGCATGATTCCTTTTCACTCTAATAGCCCTTGATGCTTGTATTTATTTATTTATTATTAAAAAATATTTTTACATCTTCATTGGAGTATAATTGCTTTATAATGGTGTGTTAGTTTCTGCTTTACAACACACTGAATCAGTTATATATATATATATATATATATATATATATATATATATATATATATATATATATATATATATATATATATACATATGTTCCCATATCTCTTCCCTCTTGTGTCTCCCTCTCTCACACCCTCCCTAACCAACCTCACTAGGTGGCCACAAAACACCGAGCTGATCTCCCTGTGCTATGCAGCTTCTTTCCACTAGCTATCTATTTTACGTTTGGTAGTGTATATATGTCCATGCCACTCTCACTTTGTCACAGCTTACCCTTCCCCCTCCCCATATCCTCAAGTCCATTTTCTAGTATGTTTGTGTATTTATTCCTGTCTTACTCCTAGGTTCTTCATGACATTTTTTTTTCTTAGATTCCATATATATGTGTTAGCATACAGTACTTGTCTTTCTCTTTCTGACTTACTTCACTCTGTATCACAGACTCAAGGTCCATCCACCTCACTACAAATAACTCGATTTCGTTTCTTTTTATGGCTGGGTAATATCCCATTGTATATATGTGCCACATCTTCTTTATCCATTCATCCGATGATGGACACGAAGGTTGTTTCCATCTCCTGGCTATTGTAAATAGAGCTGCAATGAATATTTTGGTGCATGACTAATTTTGACTTAGGGTTTTCTCAGGGTATATGTCCAGTAGTGGGAATGCTGGGTTATAGGGTAGTTTTATTTGTAGTTTTTAAGGAACCTCCATACTGTTCTCCATAGTGGATGTACCAATTCACATTCCCACCAGCAGTGCAAGAGTGTTCCCTTTTCTCCACACCCTCTGCAGCATTTATTGTTTGTAGATTTTTTGATGATGGCCATTATGACCAGTGTGAGACGATACTTCATTGTAGTTTGGATTTGCAATTCTCTAATGATTAATGATGTTGAGCATTCGTTCATGTGTTTCTTGCCAATCTGTATATCTTCCTTGGAGAAATGTCTATTTAGGTCTTCTGCCCATTTTTGAATTGGGTTGTTTGTTATTTTTGTTACTGAGCTGCATGAGCTGCTTGTAAATTTTGGAGATTAATCCTTTGTCAGTTGCTTCATTAGCAAATATTTTCTCCCATTCTGAGAGTTGTCTTTTGGTCTTGTTTATGGTTTCCTTTGCTGTGCAAAAGATTTGAAGTTTCATTAGGTCCCATTTGTTTATTTTTGTTTTTATTTCCATTTCTCTAGGAGATGGGTCCAAAAGGATCTTGCTGTGATTTATGTAACAGAGTGTTCTGCCTATGCTTTCCTCTAAGAATTTGATAGGTTCTGGCCTTACATTTAGGTCTTTATTGCATTTTGAGCTTATTTTTGTGTATAGTGTTAGGAAGTGATGTAATCTCATACTTTTACATGTAGCTGTCCAGTTTTCCCAGCACCACTTATTGAAGAGGCTGTCCTTTCTCCACTGAATATTCCTGCCTCCTTTATCAAAGATAAGAGGACCATATGTGTGTGGGTTTATCTCTGGGCTTTCTATCCTGTTCCATTGATCTATCTTTCTGTTTTTGTGCCCGTACAATACTCTCTTGATTACTGTAACTTTGTAGTATAGTCTGAAGTCAGGGAGCCTGATTCTTCCAGCTCACTTTTTCATTGACAAGATTGCTTTGGCTATTTGGGGTCTTTTGTGTTTCCATACAAATTGTAGACCTTTTTGTTCTAGTTCTGTGAAAAATGCCAGTGGTAGTTTGACAGGGATTGCATTGAATCTGTAGATTGCTTGGATAGTAGAGTTATTTTCACAATGTTGATTCTTCGAATCCAAGAACATGGTATACCTCTCCATCTATTTGTATCATCTTTAATTTCTTTCATCAGAATCTTATAATTTTCTGCATACAGGTCTTTTGTCTCCTTAGCTAGGTATATTCCTAGATATTTTATTCTTTTGTTGCAATGGTAAATAGGAGTGTTTTCTTGATTTCACTTTCAGATTTTTCATCATTAGTGTATAGGAATGCCAGAGATTTCTGTGCATTAATTTGTATCCTACTATTGTACCAAATTCATTTATTATCTCTAGTAGTTTTCTGGTAGCGTCTTTAGGATCCACTATGTATAGTATCATATCATCTGCAAACAGTGACAGCTTTACTTCTGCCCTTCCAATTTGGATTCCTTTTATTTCCTTTTCTTCTCTGATTGCTCTGGCTAAAACTTCAAAAACTGTGTTGAATAATGGTGAGAGTTGGCAACCTCGTCTTGTTCCTGATCTTAGTGGAAACGCTTTCAGTTTTTCACCATTGAGGATGATGTTGGCCGTGGGTTTGTCATATATGGCCTTTATTATGTTGAGCAAAGTTCCCTCTATGCCTATTTTCTGGATGGTTTTTATCATAAATCGGTGTTGAATATTGTCTAAAACTTTCTCAGCATCTATTGAGTTGATCATATGGTTTTTCTCCTTCAATTTGTTAATATGGTTTATCACATTGATTGACTTGTGTATATTGAAGAATCCTTGCATTCCTGGAATAAACCACACTTGATCATGGTGTATGAACCTTTTAATGTGCTGTTGGATTCTGTTTGCTTGTAATTTGTTGATGGTATTTGCATCCATGTTCATCAGTGATATTGGCCTGTAGTTTTCTTTCTTTGTGAAATCCTTGTCTGGTTTTGGTATCAGGGTGATAGTGGCCTCGTAGAATGAACTTGGTTGTGTTCCTCTCTCTGCTATATTTTTGAAGAGTTTGAGAAGAATAGGTGTTAACTCTTCTCTAAATGTCTGATAGAATTCGCCTGTGAAGCCATCTGGCCCTGGCTTTTTTTGTTGGAAGATTTTTAATCACAGTTTCAATTTCAGTGCTTGTGGTTGGTCTGTTATTATTTTCTATTTTTTCCTGATTCAGCCTTGGCACATTGTGCAATTTCTAAGAATTGGTCCATTTCTTCCACATTGTCCATTTTATTGGCATAGAGTTGCTTGTAGTAATCTCTCATGATCTTTTGTATTTCTGCAGTGTCACTTGTTACTTCACCTTTTTCATTTCTATTTCTACTGATTTGCGTGTTCTCCATTTTTTTCTGGATGAGTCTGTTTAATGGTTTATCAATTTTGTTTATCTTCTCAAAGAACCAGCTTTTAGTTTTATTGATCTTTGTTATTGTTTCCTTCATTTCTTTTTCATTTATTTCTGATCTGATCTTTATGATTTCTTTCCTTCTGCTAATTTATTTTCCTCTAATTGCTTTAGGTGCAAGGTTAGGTTGTTTATTTGAGATACTTCCTGTTTCTTAAGGTAGAAATATATTTATACAAACTTCCCTCTTAGAACTGCTTTTGCTGCATCCTATAGGTTTTGGGTTGTCGTGTCTCCATTGTCATTTGTTTCTAGGTATTTTTTGATTTCCTCTTTGATTTCTTCAGTGGTCACTCCCTTATTAAGTAGTGTATTGTTTACCCTCTATGTGTTTGTATTTTTTTACAGATCTTTTCCTGTACCTCATATCTAGTCTCGTAGCGTTGTGGTCAGAAAAACTACTTGATACAATTTCAATTTTCTTAAATTTACCAAGGCTTGGTTTGTGACCCAAGATATGATCTATCCTGAAGAATGTTCCATGAGCACTTGAGAAGAATGTGTTCTGTTCTTTTTGGATGGAATGTCCTATAAATATCAATTAAATCCATCTTGTTAAATGTATCATTTAAAGCTTCTGTTTCTTTCTTTATTTTCATTTTGGATGATCAGTCTATTAGTGAATGTGGGGTGTTAAAATCTTCTACTATGCATGTGTTATTCTTGATTTCCCCTTTTATGACTGTTAGTATTTGCCTTATGTATTGAGGTGCTCCTATGATGGGTGCATAAATATTTACAATTGTTATATCTTCTTCTTGGTTTGATCACTTGAACTTTATGTAGTGTCCTTCTTTTTCTCTTCTAATAGTCTTCATTTTAAAGCGTATTTTATTTCATATGAGAATTGCTACTCCAGCTTTCTTTCGGTTTCCATTTGCATGGAATATCTTTTTCCATCCCCTCACTTTCAGTTTGTATGTGTCTCTAGGTCTGAAGTGGGTCTCTTGTAGACTGCATATATATGGGTCTTGTTTTTGTATCCATTCAACCAATCTGTGTCTTTTGGTGGGAGCATTCAATCCATTTACATTTAAGGTAATTATCGACATGTATGTTCCTATTCCCATTTTCTAAATTGTTTTGTGTTTGTTATTGTAGGTCTTTTCCATCTCTTCTGTTTCTTGCCTAGAGAAGGTCCTTTAGCATTTGTTGTAAAGCTGGTTTGGTGGTGCTGAACTCTCTCAGATTTTCCTTGTATGTATAGGTTTATATTTCTCCTTCAAATATGAATGAGATCCTTGCTGGGTAGAGTAATCTTTGTTGTAGGTTTTTCTCCTCTTCACTTGAAATATGTCCTGCCAGTCCCTTCTGGCTTGCAGTTTCTCCTGAAAGATCTGCTTTTAACCTTATGGGGATTCCCTTGTGTGTTATTTGTTGTTTTTCCCTTGCTGCTTTTAATATGTTTTCCTTGTATTTAATTTTTGACAGTTTGATTAATATGTGTCTTGGTAGGTTTCTACTTTGATTTTTCTTCTATGGGACTCTTTGTGCTTCCTGGACTTGATTAACTATTTCCTTTCCCAAATTAGGGAGGTTTTCAACTATAGTATCTTCAAATACTTTCTCACTCACTTTCTTTTTCTCTTCGTCTTCTAGAACCCCTATATTTTGAATGTTGGTGCGTTTAATGTTGTCCCAGACGTCTCTGAGATTGTCCTCAGTTCTTTTCACTCTTTTTTCTTTATTCTGCTCTGCATTGGTTATTTCCACTCTTTTATCTTCCAGGTCAGGTTCTTCTGTCTCTGTTATTGTACTATTGACCCCTCTAGAGTATTTTTATTTATTTTGTTGTTCACCATTGCATGTTTTATCTTTAGTTCTTCTAGGTCCTTGTTTAAGGTTTCTTGCATTTTCTCTATACTATTTCCAAGATTTTGGATCATCACTATTATCATTATTCTGAATTATATTTCCTGTAGACTGCCTATTTCCTCTTCACTTGTTAGGTCTGGTGGGATTTTATCTTGCTCCTTCATCTGCTTTGTGTTTCTCTGTCTTCTTATTTTGCTGATCTTACTGTGTTTGGGGTCTCCTTTTTGCAGACTGCAGGTTCGTATTTCCCGTTGTTTTTGGTGTCTGTCCCCAGTGCCTAAATTTGGATCAGTGGGTTGTGTAGGCTTCCTAGTCGAAGGAAGTATTGCCTGTGTTCTGGTGGATGAGGCTGGATCTTGTGTTTCTGGTGGGGATGTCTACATCTGGTGGTGTGTTTTGGGGTGACTGTGGCCTTGTTATGATTTTAGGCAGCCTCTCTGCTAATGGGTGGGGTTGTGTTCCTGTCTTGCTAGTTGTTTGGCATAGGGTGTCCAGCACTGTAGCTTGCTGATCATTGAGTGAAGCTCGGTGTTGGTGTTGAGATGGAGATCTCTGGGAGATTTTCGCCATTTGATATTACATGGAGCTGGGAGGTCTCTTGTTGACCAGTGTTCCGAAGTTGGCTCTCCCACCTCAGAGGCACAGCACTGACTCCTGGCTGCAGCACCAAGTGCCTTTCATCCATACGGTTCACAATAAAAGGGAGAAAATGTAGAAAGAAAGAAAGAATGAGGCTAAAAGAAAATGAAGTGAAATAAAATAAAGTTATTAAAATAAAAATATATTGTAAGAAAAAAATTTTTTACAAATTAAAAAAAAAAAAAGAAATCAGACAGATAAGATCCTAGGACAAATGGTGAAAGAAAAGCTATAACGGCAAAATCTCACACAGACCATACACATACACACTCACAAAAAGAGGAAAAGGGGAAAAAATAATAAATCTTGCTCTCAAAGTCCACCTCCTCAATTTGGGATGGTTCGTTGTCTATTCAGGTATTCCACAGATGCAGGGTACATCAAGTTGATTGTGGAGCTTTAATCCACTGCTTCTGAGGATACTGGGAGAGCCTTCCTTTTCTCTTCTTTGTTCACACAGCTCCCGGAGCTCAACTTTGGATTTGGCCTCGCCTCTGCATTTAGATCACCTGAGGGCATCTATTCTTTGCTCAGACAGGATGGGCTTAAAGGAGCAGTTGATTTGGGGGCTCTGGCTCACTCAGGCCGAGAGGAGGGAGATGCGAGTTGCGGGGCAAGCCTGCAGCAGCAGAGGCCGGCAGGACGTTGCACCAGCCTGAGGCATGCCGTGCGTTCTCCCGGGGAAGTTGTCCCTGGATCCCGGGACCCTGGCAGTGGCGGGCTGCACAGGCTCCCCAGAAGGGAGGTGCAGATAGTGACGTGTGCTCGCACACAGGTTCCTTGGTGGTGGCAGCAGCAGCCTTAGCATCTCATCCCTTCTCTTTGGTCCATGCTGTTAGCCATGGCTCGTACCCGTCTCTTGAGCTTCTTTAAGCAGCGTGCTTAATCCCCTCTCCTTGTGCCCCAGGAAACAAAGAGGGAAGAAAAAGTCTTTTGTCTCTTCGGCAGGTCCAGACATTTTCCTGGACTCCCTCCCTACTAGCCATGGTGCACTAACCCCCTGCATGCTGTGTTCATGCCACCAAACCCAGTCCTCTCCCTGTGCTCTGCCTGAAGCCCAAGCCTCAGCTCCCAGACCCGCCCACCCTGGCAGGTGAGCAGACAAGGCTCTCGGGCTGGTGAGTGCTGGTTGGCACCTATCCTCTGTGCGGTAGTCACTCCACTTTGCCCTCGGCACCCCTTTTTCTGTGCTCTCCTCTGTGGCTCTGAAGCTCCCCCCTCCACCTCCTGCAGTCTCTGCCAGCAAAGGGGCTTCCTAGTGTGTGGAAACCTTTCCTCTTTCACAGTTCCCTCTCACTGGTACATGTCCCATCCCTATTCTTTAGTCTCTGTTTATTCTTTTTTCTTTTGTCCTACCCATGTACATGGGGAGTTTCTTGCCTTTTAGGAGGTTTGAGATCTTCTGGAAGGATTCAGTGGGTGTTCTGTAGGAGTTGTTCCACGTGTAGATGTATTTCTGATGTATCTGTGGGTAGGAAGGTGATCTCCATGTCTTACTCTACCAACATCTTCCTCCTTTCTCGATCATATGGTTTTATTCTTTAATTTTTAAAGAGGTGTATCACATCGATTTATTGGCAGATATTGAAAAATCCTTGCATCCCTGGCATAAATCCAGCTACATCACGTTGTATGTTTCTTTTAATGTATGGCTGCATTCAGATTGCTAATATTTTGTTGAGGATTTTTGCAACTATGTTCATCAGTGATATTAGTGTGTAATTCTCTTTTTTGGTATCTTTGGTTTTGGTATCAGGGTGACGGTGGCCTCATAAAATGAGTTCTGAAGTGTTCCTTCCTCTGTCAATTTTTGGAAGAGTTTCAGAAGGGTACTTTTTAACTCTTCTCTAAAAGTTTCATAGAATTCGGCTGTGAAGACTCCTGGTTCTGGGCTTTTGTTTGTTGGAAGTTTTTAAATGAGAGTTTTATTTTCAGGGCCTGTGATTAATCTGTTCATATTTTCTATTTCTTCCTGGTTCAGTCTTGCAAGGTTGTACCTCTCTAAGTATTTGTCCATTTCTTCTAGATTGTACATTTTATTGGCATATAGTTGTTTGTAGTAGTCTTTTATGATTCTTTGTATTTCTGTGGTGTGTGTTGTAATTTCTTTTTTATTTTTAAATTTATTTTATTTTAATATCTTTAACATCGTTATTGGAGTACAATTGCTTTATGATGGTGTGTTAGTTTCTGCTTTATAACAAAGTGAATCAGCTATACATATATCCGCACATCTCCTCCCTTGCACCCTCCCAGTCCCACCTCTCTAGGTGGTCACAAAGCACCGAGCTGATCTCCCTGTGCTATGTGGCTGCTTCCCACTAGCTATCTATTTTATATTTGATAGTATATATATGTCCATGTCACTCTCTCACTTTGTCCCATCTTACACTACCCCTCCCCATGTCTGCAGGTCCATTCTCTATGTCTGCATCTTTATTCCTGTTCTGAACCTAGGTGCTTCAGAAATGTTTTATTTTATTATTTTAGATTCCATATATATGTGTTGGCATACATTATTTGTTTTACTCTTCCTGACTTACTTCATGCTGTATGACAGTCTCTAGATCTATCCACCTCACTACAAATAACTCAGTTTCATTTCTTTTAATGGCTGAGTAATATTCCATTGTATATATAGGCCACATGTTCTTTATCCATTAATCTGTTGATGGACACAGAGCATGCTTCCATGTCCTGGCTATTGTAACCAGAGCTGCAATGAACATTTTGGTACACGAATCTTGTTGAATTATGTTTTTCTCAGGGTATATATCCAGTAGTGGGATTCCTGGGTAATATGGTAGTTTTATTTTTAGTTTTTTAAGGAACCTCCGTACTGTTCCCCATAGTGGCTTATCAAGTTACATTCCCACCAACAGTGTAAGAGGGTTCCATTTTCTCCACACCCTCTCCAGCATTTATTGTTTGTAGATATTTTCATGTTGGCCATTCTGACTGGTGTGAGGTGACACATCAATGTAATTTCGATTTGCATTTCTCTAACGATTAATGATGTTGAGCATCCTTTCACGTGTCTGTTGGCAATATGTATATCATCATAGCGGAAATGTCTATTTAAGTCTCCCACCCATTTTTTGATTGGGTTGTTCAGGCTTTTGATATTGAGTTGCATGTGCTGTTTGTAAATTTTGAAGATTAATCCTTTGTCAGTTGCTTTATTTGAAAATATTTTCTCCCATTCTGATGGTTGTTTCTGTCTTCTTTATATTTTCATTTGCTGTGCAAAATATTTAAGTTTTATTAGGTCCCATTTTTAAATTTTTTTTCATTTCCATTTTGCTAGGAGGTGGGTCAAAAAGGATCTTGCTGTGATTTATGTCAGAGAGTGTTCTGCCTATTTTTTCCTCTTAGAGTTTTATAGTGTCTTGTGTAACATTTAGGTCTTTAATCCATTTTGAGTTTATTTTTGTGTATGGTGTTAGGGAGTGCTCTAATTTCATTATTTTACATGTAGCTATCCAGTTTTCCCAGCATCACTTATTGAAGAGACTGTCTTTTTTCCATTGTATATTCTAACCTCCTTTATAAAAGATAAGGTAGAGGGAGTTGAGGAAGATAGAAGAAGCGAAAGAGGCAGAGATAACCTTCCTCCCCACAGATACATCAGAAATATCTCTACACGTTGAACTGCTCCTATATAACACCCACTGAATGCTAGCTGAAGACCTCAGACCTCCCAAAAGGCAAGAAACTCCCCACGTACCTGGGTAGGGCCACGGAAAAAAGGAAAAAGAGATACAAAAGAAGAGAGATGGGACTTGCACCAGTGGGAGGGAGCTCTGAAGGAGGAAAGGTTTCCACATCCTAGGAAGGCCCTTCACGTGCAGAAACCATGGGGGGTGGAGGGGAGAAGCTTCAGAGCCACAGAGGAGAGTGTAGCAACAGGGTTTGGAAGGGCAAAGCAGAGAGATTCCTGCATGGAGTATCAGTGTTGACCAGCACTCCCCAGCCTGAGAAGTTTGTCTGCTCACCCACTGTGGCAGGCGGGGTCTGGAAGCTGAGGCTTGGGCTTCAGTCAAATCCCAGGGAGGGAACTGGGGTTTGCAGCATGGGCACAGCCTGAAGGGGTTATTGCACAACTGCCAGCTGGGAGGGAGTCTGGGAATAAGTCTGGACCTGCCGAATAGGCAAGAGACTTTTTCTTCCCTCTTTGTTACCTGGTGCTCAAGGAGAGGGGATAAAGAGTGCTGCTTAAAGGAGTTCCAGAGATGAGCACAAGCCACAGCTAACAGCACAGACCCCAGAGACAGGAATGAGATGCTAAGGCTGCTGCTGCTGCAACCAAGAAGCCTGTGTGCAAGTACAGGTCACTCCCCACACCACCCCCGCCAGGAGCTTGTGAAGCCTGCCACTACCAGGGTCCCGTCATACAGGGATATCTTCTCCTGGAGAACGCACAGCTCGCATCAGCATGCTGCAATGTCATGCTGGCCTCTGCCACCGCAGGTACACACCACATCCATACCCCTTCCATCCCTGGCCTGAGTCAGCCAGAGGCACCAAATCAGCTACTCCATTAACCCCGTCTGGTCTGAGCGAAGAACAGACACCCTCAGGCGACCTACAAGCAGAGGTGTGTCCAAATTCAAAGCTGAACCCTGGGAGCAGTGCAAAAACAGAAGAGAAAGGGAAATCACTCCCTGCAGCCTCAGGAGCAACAGATTAAATCTCCGCAATTAACTTGATGCACTCTACATCTGTGAAATATCTGAATAGACAAGGAATCATCCCAAATTGAGGAAGTGGACTTTGGGAGCAAGATATATTATTTTTTCCCCTTTTCCTATTTTTGTGAGGGTGTATGTGAATGATTTTGTGTGAGATTTTGTCTGTATAGCTTTGCTTACATCATTTCTTCTAGGGTTCTGTCTGCCCGTTTTTTTTTTTTATTTATTAATTTTTTACTCTTAAAATTTTTTTAATAATTATTTGTTACTTTTTATTTTAATAACTATTTTATTTTATCTTATCTTATTTTATTTTATCCTCTTACTTTCATTCTTACTATATTTTCTCCCTTTTATTCTCAGCTGTGAGTTTGAAAGGCTCTTGTGGTTCCAGCCAGGAGTCAGTGCTGTGCCTCTGCGGTCGGAGAGTCAACTTCAGGACACTGGTCAACAAGAGACCTCCCAGCTCCACAAAATATCAAATGGCGAAAATCTTCCACAGATCTCCATCTCAACACCAGCACCCAGGTCACTCAATGATCAGTAAGCAACAGTGCGGGACACCCTATGTCAAACAACTAGAAAGACAGGAACAAAACCCCACCAATTATCAGAGAGGCTGCCTAAAATAATAATAAGTCCACAGACACCCCAAAACACACCACCAGACCTGGACCTGCCCACCAGAAAGACAACATGCAGCCTCAACCACCAGTACACATGCACTAGTCCCCTCGACCAGGAAACCTACACAACACACTGAACCAACGTTAGCCACTGGGAACAGACACCAAAAACAACGGGGACTATGAACCAGCAGCCTGCAAAGAGGAGACGCCAAAACAAAATAAGTTAATCAAAATGAGAAGACAGAGAAACACACAGCAGATGAAGGAGCAATGTAAAAACCCACCAGACCTAATAAATGAAGAGGAAATGGGCAGTCTACCTGAAAAGGAATTCAGAATAATAATAGTAAAGATGATCCAAAATCTTGGAAATAAGAGAGAAAATACAAGAAACGTTTAACAAGGACCTAGAAGAACTAAAGATCAAACAAACAATGATGAACAACACAATTAATGAAATTAAAAATTCTCTAGAAGTAATCAATAGGAAAATAACTGAGGCACAGGAACGAATAAGTGCCCTGGAAAATAAAATAGTGGAAATAACTACTGCAGAGCAGAATATAGAAAAAAGATTGAAAAGAACTGAGGGCAGTCTCAGAGACCTCTGGGACAACATTAAATGCAGCAACATCCCACTTTTAGGGGTCCCAGAAGAAGAAGAGAAAAAGAAAGGGACTGAGAAAATATTTGAAGATATTATAGCTGAAAACTTCCCTAACATGAGCAAGGAAATAATTAATCATGTCCAGGAAGCACAGAGAGTCCCATACAGGATAAATCCAAGGAGAAACACACCAGGACACATATTAATCAAACTACCAAAAATTAAATACAAATAAAACATACTAAAAGCATCAAGGGAAAAATACAAATAAAACACAAGGGAATCCCCATAATATTAAGAGATGATCTTTCAGCAGAAACTTTGCAAGCTAGAAGGGACTGGCAGGACCTATTTAAAGTGACAAAGGAGAAAAACCTATAACCATGATTACTCTACCCAGCAAGGTTTTCATTCATCATTGATGGGGAAATTAAAACCTTTACAGACAAGCAAAAGCTGCTAGAGTTCAGCACCACCAAACCAGCTTTACAACAAAGGCCAAAGGAACTTCTCTAGTCAAGAAAGAAAAGAGAAGAAAAAGACCTACAGTAACAAACCCAAAACAATTAAGAAAATGGGAATAGGAACATAAATATTGATAATTACTCTAAATGTAAATAATTAAATGCTCTCACCAAAGGACACAGACTGGCTGAATGGATACCAAAGCAAGAACCATATATAAGCTGTCCACAAGAGACCCACATCAGACCTAGTGACACATACAGACCGAAAGTGAGGGGATGGAAAAAGATATTCCATGCAAATGGAAATCAAAAGAAAGCTGGAGTTGCAATTCTCATATAAGACAAAATAGACTTTAAAATAAAGACTATTACAAGAGACAAAGAAGGACACTGCATAATGATCAAGGGATGAAGATATAACAATTGTAAATATTTATGCACCCAACATAGGAGCACCACAATACATAAGGCAAATACTAACAGCCATAAAAGGGGAAATCAACAGTAACACAGTTATGATAGGGGACTATAACACTCCATTTTCAACAATGGACAGATCATCCAAAATGCAAATAAATGAGGAAACAGAAGCTTTAAATGGTACATTAAACAAGATGGACTTAATTAATATTTATAGGACATTCCATTCAAAAACAGCAGAATAAACTTTCTTCTCAAGTGTTCATAGAACATTCTCCAGGATAGATCATATCTTGGGTCACAAATCAGGCCTTGTTAAACTTAAGAAAATTGAAATTATATTACGTCTCTTTTCCAACCACAATGCAATGAGAGTAGATATCAATTACAGGAAAAAATCTGTAAAAAATACAAGTAAATGGAGGCTAAACAACAAACTACTAAATAACCAAGCGAACACTGAAGAAATCAAAGAGGAAATCAAAAAATACCTAGAAACAAATGACAAAGAAAGCACGACAACCCAAAATCAATTTGATGCAGCAAAATCAGTTTTAAGAGGGAAGGTTACAGCAATACAATCCTACCTTAAGAAACAAGAAACATCTGAAATAAAAAAAAAACTAACCTTACACCTAAATGTATTACAGAAAGAAGAACAAAAATGTCCCAAAGTCAGAAGAAGGAAAGTAATCATAAAGATCAGATCAGAAATTAATGAAAAATAAATGAAGGAAACAATAGCAAAGATCAATAAAAGTAAAAGCTTGTTCTTTGAGAAGATAAACAAAATTGATAAACCATTAGCCAGACTCATCAAGAAAAAAAGGGAGAAGACACAAACCAATAGAATTAGAAATGAAAAATGAGATGTAACAACTGACACTGCAGAAACACACACTCTCATGAAAGATTATTACAAGCAACTATATGTCAATAAAATGGACAACCTGGAAAAAATTGCCAAATCCTTAAAATGCCCATCCTTATGAGGATGAACCAGGAAGAAATAGAAAATGTGAACAGACCAATCACAAGCACTGAAATTGAAACTGTTTAAAAACCTTCCAAGAAAGAAAGCCTAGAACCAGATGGCTTCACAGGCAAATTCTATCAAACAATTAGAGAAGAGTTAACACCTATCCTTCTCAAACTCTTCCAAAATATAGCAGAGGGAGGAACACTCCCAAACGCATTCTACAAGGCCACCATCACCTTGATACAAAAACCAGACAAAGGTGTCACAAAGTAAACTACAGGCCAATATCACTGATGAACATAGATGCAAAAATCCTCAACAAAATACTAGCAAACAGAATCCAACAGCACATGAAAAGGATCATACACCGTGATCAACTGGGGTTTATTCCAGGAATGCAAAGATTCTTCAATATACGCAAATCCGACAACGTGATGCACCATATTAACAAACTGAGGGAGAAAAACCAGATGATCATCTCAATAGATGCAGAGAAAGTTCTCAACAAAATTCAACACCTATTTATGATAAAAACCTGCAGAAAGTAGGCATAGGCGGAAATGTCCTCAACATGATAAAAGCCAACATCATCCACAATGGTGAAAAACTGAAACCATTTCCACTAATATCAGGAACAAGACAAGGTTGCCTACTCTCACCATTATTATTCAACAGTTTTGGAAGTTTTAGCCACAGCAGTCAGAGAAGAAAAAGAAATACAAGTAATCCATATTGGAAAAGAAGAAGTAAAGCTGTCACTATGTGCAGATTACATCATACTCTACCCAGAGAATCCTAAAAAGATGTCACCAGAAAACTACTAGAGCAAATCAATGAATTTGGTAAAGTAGCAGGATACAAAAATAATGCACAGAAATCTCTGGCATTCCTATACACTAATGATGAAAAATCAGAAAATGAAATTAGGAAAACACTCCCATTAACCATTGCAAAAAAAGAACAAAATATCTAGGAATAAACCTACCTAAGGTGACAAAAGACCTGTATGCAGAAAATTATAAGACACTGATGAAAGAAATTAAAGATGATACAAATAGATGGAGAGATATACCGTATACTTGGATTGGAAGAATCAACACTGTGAAAATGACTCTACTACCCAAAGCAACCTACAGATTCAATGCAATCCCTATCAAACTACCACTTGAATTTTTCTCAGAAGTAGATAAAAAATTTCACAATTTGTGTGGAAACACAAAATACCCCGAAGAGCCAAAGCAATCTTGAGAATGAAAAATGGAGCTGGAGGAATCAGGCTCCCTGCCTTCAGACTATACTACAAAGCTACAGTAATCAAGACAGTATGGTAATGACACAAAACAGAATTATAGATCAATGGAACAGGATAGAGAGCCCAGAGATAAACCCACACACATATGGTCACCTTATCTTTGATAAAGGTGGCAAGAATATAAAGTGGAGAAAAGAGCCTCTTCAATAAGTGGTGCTTGGAAAACTGGACAGGTACATGTTAAAGGATGAAATTAAAACACTCCCTAACACCATACACAAAAAATAAATTCAAAATGGATTAACGACCTAAATATAAGGCCAGACACTATCAAACTCTTTGAGGAAAACATAGGTAGAACACTTTACAACATAAATCACAGCAAGATCCTTTGGACCCACCTTCTGGAGAAATGGAAATAAAAACAAAAATAAACAAATGGGATCTAATGAAACTTAAAAGCTTTTGGACAGCAAAGGAAACCATAAACAACACCAAAAGACAACCCTCAGAATGGGAGAACATATTTTAAGTGAAGCAACTGACAAAGGATTAATCTCCAAAATGTACAAGCAGCTCAATAACAAAAAACAAACAAACAACACAATCCAAAAATGAGCAGAAGACCTAAATAGACATTCCTCCAAAGAAGATATACAGATTGCCAACAAACACATGAAAGAATGCTCAACATCATTAATCATTAGAGAAGTTCAGATCAAAACTACAATGAGATATCATCTCACACCAATTAGAATAGTCATCATCAAAACATCTAGAAACACTAAATGCTGGAGAAAGTGTGGAGAAAAGGGAACCCTCTTGCACTCTTGGTAGGAATGTAAATTGATACAGCCGCTATGGAGAACAGTATGGAGGTTCATTAAAAAACTAAAAATAGCGGCTTCGTTGGTGGCACAGTGGTTTAGAGTCTGCCTGCCGATACAGGGGACATGGGTTTGTGCCCTGGTTCGGGAAGATCCCACATGCCGCAGAGCGGCTAGGCCCATGATCCATGGCCACTGAGCCTGCACGTCCGGAGCCTGTGCTCCACAACGGGAGAGGCCACAACAGTGAGAGACCCACATACTGAAAAAAAAAAAAAAAAACTAAAAATAAAAAATATATAATATATTTTATATGTAAATAAAATATATATACCATATAACCCAGCAATCCAACTACTGGGCATATACCCTGAGAAAACCATAATTCAAAACGAATCATGTACCAAAATGTTCTTTGAACTCTATTTACTGTAGTCAAGACATTGTAGCAACCTAAGTGTCCACCAACAGCTGAATGGATAAAGAAGATGTGGGAGAGAGGGGGACAATGGCGGAAGAGTAAGATGCGGAGATCATCTTTCTCCCCACAGATGCATCAGAAATACATCGACACGTGGAACAACTCCTACAGAACACCTACTGAACGCTGGTAGAAGTCCTCAGACCTCTGAAAAGGATAGAAACTCCCCATATACCTGGGTAGGGCAAAAGAAAAAAGAATAAACAGAGACAAAAGAATAGGAACAGGACCTGTACCAGTGTGAGGGAGCTGTGAAGGAGGAAAGCTTTCCACACACTAGAAGCCCCTTCACGGGCGGAGACTGCAGGTGGTGGAGAGGGGGAGCTTCGGAGCTGTGGAGGAGAGCACAGCAACAGGGGCGCAGAGGACAAAGTGGAGAGATTTCTGCACAGAGGATCAGTGCCTACCAGCACTCACCAGCCTGAGAGGCTTGTCTGCTTACCCGCCCTTGCAGGCGAGGGTTTTAGCTGAGGCTCGGGCTTCTGTCAGAGCTCGCGGAGAGGACAGGCAGCGCGAACACAGACAGAAGGAGTCAGTGCACTATGGTTAGCTGGGAGGAAGTCCAGGAAAGTCTGGACTTGCCGAAGAGGCAAGAGACTTTTTCTTCCCTCTTTTTTTCCTGGTGCTCAAGGAGAGGGTATTAAGGGCACTGCTTAAAGGAGCTCCAGAGACGTGCGCGAGCCGCAGCTAACAGTGTGGACAGCAGAAAGGGGCATGAGACGCTAAGGCTGCTGCTTCTGCCACCACGAAGCCTGTGTGCAAGCACAGGTCACTATCTACACCTCTGTTCCAGGGAGCCTGTGCAGCCCGCCACTGCCAGTTTCCCGGGATCCAGGGACAACTTCCCTGGGTGAAAACACAGCACGCCTCAGGCTGGTGAAACGTCACGCTGGCCTCTGCTGCCACAGGCTCACCCCGCACTCCATACCCCTCCCTCCACCCTGGCCTGAATGAGCCAGAGCCCCCGAAGCACCGGCTCCTTTAACCCTACCCTCTCTGAGCAAAGAAAAGACACCCTCAGGCAACCTACATGCAAAGGCAGCACCAAATCCAAAGCTGAGCCCCAGGAGCTGTGCGAACAAAGAAGAGAAAGGGAAATCTCTCTCAGCAGCCACAGGAGCAGTGGATTGAATCTCCACAATCAAGTTGAAGTGCCTTGCAACTATGGAATACCTGAATAGGTAATGAATCATCCCAAATTGTGGAGGTGGGCTTTGTGAGGAAGATTTATTATTTTTCCCTCTTTTCCTCTTTTTGTGAGTGTGTATTTGTATGCTTCCGTGTGAGATTTTGTCTGTATAGCTTTGCTTTCACCATTTGTCCTAGGGTTCTATCCAAACATTTTGGTATTTTAAAAAAAAATTTTTTCTTAATAATTATTTTTTTTATTTTAATAACTTTATTTTATTTTACCTTACTTTATTTTATCCCCTTTATTTTGCTTTTTCTACTTTTTTCTCCATTTTATTCTGAGCCGTGTGTATGAAAGGCTATTGGTGCTGCAGCCAGGAGTCAGTGCTGTGCCTCTGAGTGAGAGAGCCAACTTCAGGACAGTGGTCCACAAGACACCTCCCAGCTCCACGTAATATCAAATGGTGAAAATCTCCCTGAGATCTCCATCTCAACACCAACATCCAGCTTCACTCAACGACCAGCAAGCTGCAATGCTGGATACCCTACACCAAACAACTAGCAAGAGAGGAACACAAACCTACCCATTAGCAGACAGGCTGCCTAAAATCATAATAAGGCCACAGACACCACAAAATATACCACCAGGAACGGAACTGTCCACCCAAAAGACAAGATCAAGCCTCATCCACAAGAACACAGGCACTAGTCCCCTCCACCAGGAAGCCTACACAACCCACTGAAACAATTTTAGCCACTAGGGACAAACACCAAAAACAATGGGAACTATGAACCTGCATCCTGCAAAAAGGAGACCCCAAACACAGTAAGATCAGCAAAATAAGAAGACAGAGAAACACAAAGCAGATGAAGGAGCAAGATAAAAACCCACCAGACCTGACAAATGAAGAGGAAATAGACAGTCTACCTGAAAATGAATTCAGAATAATGATAGTCGGATGATCCAAAATCTTAGAAACGGAATACAGAAAGTGCAAGAAACATTTATCAAAGACCTAGAAGAACTAAGGAGGAAACAAGCAACAATGAACAACACAATAAATGAAATCAAAAATACTCTAAAAGGGATCAATAGCAGAATAACTGAGGCAGAAGAATGGATAAGTGACCTGGAAGATAAAATAGTGGAAATAACTACTGCAGAGCAGAATAAAGAAAAAAGAATGAAAAGAAATGAGGACAGTCTCAGAGACCTCTGGGACAACATTAAATGCAAAAACATTTGAATTATACGGGTTCCAAAAGAAGAAGAGAAAAAGAAAGGGAATGAGAAAATATTTGAAGAGATTATAGTTGAAAACTTCCCTAATATGGGAATGGAAATAGTTAATCAAGTCCAAGAAGCACAGAGAGTCCCATACAGGATAAATCCAAGGAGAAACATGCCAAGACACATATAAATCAAACTGTCAAAAATTAATACAAAAAAACATATTAAAAGCAGCAAGGGAAAAACAACAAATAACACACGAGATTATCCCTATAAGGTTAACAGCTGACCTTTCAGCAGAAACTCTGCAAGCCAGAAGGGACTGACAGGAAATATTTAAAGTGATGAAGGAGAAAAACCTACAACCAAGATTACTCTACCCAGCATGGATCTTATTCAGATTTGATGGGAAAATTTGAAGCTTCAAAGAAAAGCAAAAGCTGAGAGTTCAGCACCACAAATCCAGCTTTACAACAAATGCTAAAGGATGTTCTCAAGGCAAGAAAGACAAGGTAAGGAAAAGACCTATAATAACAAACCCAAAACGATATAGAAAATGGGAATAGGAACACACATATCAATAATTACCTTAAATGTAAATGGATTAAATGCTCCCAACAAAAGACACAGATGGGCTGAATGGATACAAAAACAAAACCCATATATATGCAGTCTACAAGAGACCCACTTCAGACCTAGAGACACATATAGACTGAAAGTGAGAGGATGGAAAAAGATATTCCATGCAAATGGAAACCAAAAGAAAGCTGGAGTAGCAATTCTCATATCAGAAAAAATAGATTTCATAATAAAGAGTATTAGACGAGACAAAGAAGGACACTACATAATGATCAAGGGATCGGTCCAAGAAGAAGATATAACAACTGTAAATATTTATGCACCTAACAAAGGAGAACCTCAATACATAGGCAAATACTAACAGCCATAAAAGGGGAAATCGATAGCAACACATTTATTGTAGGGGGCTTTAACACCGCACTTTCACCAATGGACATATCATCCAAAATGTAAATAAATAAGGAAACACAAGCTGTAAATGATACATTAAAAAAGATGGACTTAATTGATATTTATAGGACATTCCATCCAAAAACAACAGAATACACATTTTTCTCAACTGCTCATGGAACATTCCCCAGGATAGATCACATTTTGGGTCACAAATCAAGCCTTGGTAAACTTAAGAAAATTGAAATTGTATCAAGTGTCTTTGCCGACCACAGTGCTATGAGATTAGATATCAATTACAGGAAAAGATCTGTAAAAAATACAAACACATGGAGGGTAAACAATACACTACTTAAAAACGAAGTGTTCACTGAAGAAATCAAAGAGGAAATTTAAAAATTCCCTAGAAACAAATGAAAATGGAGACACGACAACCCAAAACCTATGGGATGCAGCAAAAGCAGTTCTAAGAGGGAAGTTTATAGCAATACAATCCTACCTTAAGAAACAGGAAACATCTCGAATAAACAACCTAACCTTGCACCTAAAGCAATTAGAGAAAGAAGAACAAAAAAAACCCTCCAAAGTTAGCAGAAGGAAAGAAATCATAAAGATCAGATTAGAAATAAATTAAAAAGAAATGAAAGAAATGATAGCATAGATCAATAAAACTAACAGTTGTTTTTTTGAGAAGATAAATAAAATTCATAAAACATTAGCCAGACTCATCAGGAAAAAAGGTAGAAGACTCAAATCAATAGAATTATAAATGAAAAAGGAGAAGTAACAACTGACCCTCCAGTAACACAAAAGATCATGAGAGATTACTACAATCAACTCTATGCCAATAAAATGGACAACGTGGAAGAAATGGACAAATACTTAGAAAAGCACAAGCTGCCAAGACTGAATCAGGAAGAAATACAAAATATGAACACACAAATCACAAGCACTGAAATTGAAACTGTGATTAAAAATCTTCCAACAAACAAAACCCAAGGACCAGATGGCTTCACAGGCGAATTCTATCAAACATTTAGAGAAGATATAACAACTATCCTTCTCAAACTCTTCCAAAATATAGCAGAGGGAGGAACACTCCCAAACTCATTCTAGGAGGCCACCATCACCCTGATACCAAATTCAGACAAAGATGTCACAAAGAAATAAAACTACAGGCCAATATCACTGATGAACATAGATGCAAAAATCTTCAACAAAATTCTAGCAGAAAGAGTCCAACAGCACATTAAAAGGATCATACACCATGATCAAGTGAGGTTTATTCTAGAAATGCAAGGATTCTTCAATATACGAAAATCAAAAAATGTGATACACCATATTACCATATTGAAGGAGAAAAACCATGTGGTTTTCTCAATAGATACAGAAAAACTTTTGACAAAATTTAACACCCATTTATGATAAAAAACCTCCAGAATATAGGCATAGAGAGAACTTTTCTCAACAAAATAAAGGCCATGTATGACAAACCCAGAGCCAACATCATCCTCAACGGTTAAAAACTGAAAGCATTTCTATTAATATTAGGAACAAGACAAGGTTGCCAACTCTCACTACTATTATTCAACATAGTTTTGGAAGTTTTAGCCGCAACAGAGAAGGAAAGAAAATAAAAGGAATCCAAATCGGAAAAGAAGAAGTAAAGCTGTCACTGTTTGCAGATGACATGATACTATATATAGAAAATCCTAAAGATGTTCCCAGAAACCTACTAGAGCTAATCAATGAAGTTGGTAAAGTAGAAGGATACAAAATTAATGCACACAAGTCTTCGGCATTCCTATACACTAATGATGAAAAATTTGAAAGTGAAATCAAAAAAACACTCCCATTTACCACTGCAACAAAAAGAATAAAATATCTAGGAATACACCTACCTTAGGAGGCAAAAGACCTCTATGCAGAAAATTCTAAGACACTGATGAAAGAAATGAGGGATTATACAAACAGATGGAGAGATATACCATGTTCTTGGATTGGAAGTATCAACATTGTGAAAATGACTCTACTACCCAAAGCAATCTACAGATTCAATGCAATCCCTGTCAAACCACCACAGGCATTTTTCACAGAACTAGAACAAAAAATTTCACAATTTGTATGGAAACACAAAAGATCCAGAATAGCCAAAGCAATCTTGAGAATGAAAAACGGAACTGGAGGAATCAGGCTCCCTGACTTCAGACTATACGACAAAGCTACAGTAATCAAGACAGTATGGTTCTGGCACAGAAACAGAAAGATAGATCAATGAAACAGGATAGAAAGCCCAGAGATAAACTCACGAATATATGTTCACATTATCTTTGATAAAGGAGACTGGAAAGTACAGTGGAGAAAGGACAGCCTCTTCAATAAGTGGTGCTTGGAAAACTGGACAGGTACATATAAAGGTATGAGATTAGATAACTTCCTAACACCATACACAAAAAGAAGCTCAAAATGCAATAAAGACCTAAATGTAAGGCCAGAAACTATCAAACTCTTAGAGGAAAACATAGGCAGAACACTCTATGACATAAATCCCAGCAAGATCCTTTTGGACTCAACTCTTTAAGAAATAGAAATACAAACAAAAATAAACAAATGGGACCTAATGAAACTGCAAAGCTTTTGCACAGCAAAGGAAACCATAAACAAGACCAAAATACAACCCTCAGAATGAGAGAAAATATTTACAAATGAAACAACTGAAAAAGAATTAATCTCCAAAATTTACAAGCAGCTCATGCAGCTCAATAACAAAAAAACAAACAACCCAATCCAAAAATGCGTAGAAGACCTAAATAGACATTACTCCTAAGAAGATATACAGAGTGCCAGCAAACACATGAAAGAATGCTCAACATCATTAATCATTAGAGAAATGCAAATCAAAACTACAATGAGATATCTCACACCAGTCAGAATGGACATCATCAAAAAATCTAGAAACAATAAATGCTGGAGAGGGTGTGGAGAAAAGGGAACACTCTTTCACTGCTTGTGGGAATGTGAATTGGTACAGCCACTATGGAGATCAGTATGGAGGTTCCTTAAAAAACTATAAACAGAACTACCATATGACCCATCAATCCCACTACTGGGCATATACCCTGTGAAAACCATAAATCAAAAAGAGTCATGTACCAAAATATTCATTGCAGCTCTATTTATAATAGCCAAGAGATGGAAACAACGTAAGTGCCCATCATCAGATAAATGTATTAAGAAGATGTGGCACATATATACAATGGAATATTACTCAGCCATAAAAAGAAATTAACTTGAGCTATTGATAATGAGGTGGATGGACCTAGAGTCTTTCATACAGGGTGAAGTAAGTCAGAAAGAGAAAGTAAATACCGTATGCTAACACATATATGTGGAATCTAAGAAAAATAATGTCTTGAAGAATCTAGGGGTAAGACAGGAATAAAGACACAGACGTACTAGAGAATGGACTTGAAGATATGCGGAAGGGGAAGGGGAAGCTGTGACAAAGTGAGAGAGCGGCATAGACATATATACACTACCAAATGTAAAATAGATAGCTAGTGGGAATCAGCCGCATAGCACAGGGAGATCAGCTTGGTGCTTTTTGACCACCTAGAGGGGTGGGATAGGAAAGGTGGGAGGTAGCGAGATGCAAGAGGGAAGAGATATTTGAACATATGTATAAGTGATTCACTTTGTTATAAAGCAGAAACTAACACACCATTGTAAAGCAATTATACTCCAACAAAGATGTAAAAAATAAATAAAAAGATGTGGCACATATATGCAATGGAATATTACTCAGCCATGAAAAGAAACTGAATTGAGATATTTGTAGTGAACTGGATGAATCTAGAGTCTGTTATACAGAGTGAAGTAAGTCAGAAAGAGATAAACAAATACCGTATGCTAACACATATATATGGAATCTAAGAAAAACCAAAAAAATATATAAGGTAATGAAGACCCTAGGGGTAAGACGGGAATAAAGAGACCTAGTAGTGAATAGACTTGAGGATATGGGGATGGGGAATGGTAAGCTGTGACAAAGTGAGAGTGTGGCATGGACATATATACACTACCAAACATAAAATAGATAGCTAGTGGGAAGCAGCCACATAGCACAGGGAGATCAGCTTGGTGTTTTGTGACCCCCTAGAGTGGTGGGATAAGGTTTGTAGGAGGGAGGAAGACACAAAAGGGAAGAGATATGGGAACATATGTATATGTATAACTGATTCAATTTGTTATAAAGCAGAAACTAACACACCATTGTAAAGCAATTATCCTCCAATAAAGGTGTTAAAAAAAAAGATAAGGTGAACATAAGTGTGTGTTTACCTCTGGGATTCTGAGATTCTATGCTGTTCCATTTATCTATATTTCTGTTTTTGTGCCGGTACCATACTGTCTTGATTACAGTAGTTTTATAGTATAGTCCGAAGTCTAGGAGCCTGACTCATCCAGCTCCACTTTTCTGTCTCAAGTTTGCTTTGGCTATTCGGGGTCCTTTGTGTATCCATACAAATTCCGAAATTTTTTGTTGTAGTTCTGTGAAAAATGCCATTGGGAGTTTGATAGGGATTACACTGAATCTGTAGATTGCTTTGGGTTGTGTAGTCATTTTACACAATGTTGATACTTCCAATCCAAGGACATGGTATATCTCTCTATCACTTTGTATCATCTTTAATTATTTCATCAGTGTCATAGCTTTCTGCATACAGGTATTTTGTGTCCTTAGGTAAGTTTATTCCTAGGTATATTATTCTTTTTGTGGCAATGGTAATTGGGAGTGTTTCCTTAATTTCTCTTTCAGATTTTTCATCATTAGTGTATAGGGATTCAAGAGATTTCTGTGCATTAATTCTGTATCCTGTGCTTTACCAAATTCATTGATTCACTCTATTAGTTTTCTGGTAGAGTCTTTAGGATTATCTATGTATTGTATCATCTCATCTGCAAAAAGTGACAGCTTTACTTCTTTTCTGATTTGGATTCCGTTTATTTCCTTTTCTTCTCTGATTACAGTGGCTAAAACTTCCAAAACTGTGTTGAATAATAGTGGTTAGAGTGGACAACCTTGTCTTATTCATGAAATTTTAGGAACTGTTTTCAGGTTTTCACCATTGAGAAGGATGTTGGCTGTGGGTTTGTAACATATGGACATTATTATGTTGAGGTAAGTTCCCTCTATGCCTGCTTCTGGAGGGTTTTTACCATAAACGGGTGTTGAATTTTGTTGACAGTTTTTCTGGATCTATTGAGGCGATCAAATGTTTTTTCTCCTTCAGTTTGTTAATATGGTGCATCACATTGATTGATTTGCATATACTGAAGAATTCTTGCATTCCTAGGATAAACCCCACTTGATCATGGTGTATGATTCCTTTAAAGTGCTGTTGGCATCTGTTTGATAGTATTTTGTTGAGGATTTTTGCATCTATGTTCATCAGTGATATTGGCCTGTAGTTTTCGTTTGTTTTCACATCTTTTCTGGTTTTGGTATCAGGGTGGTGGTGGCCTCGTAGAATGAGTTTGGAGTGTTCCTCCCTCTGCTATATTTTGGAAGAGTTTGAAAAGGATAGGTGTTAGCTCTTCTGTAAATGTTTGAAGGAATTTGCCTCTGAAACCATCTGGTCCTAGGCTTTTATTTGTTGGAAGATTTTTAATAACGGTCTCAATTTCAGTGCTTGTGATTGGTCTGTTTATATTTTCTATATCTGACTGGTTCAGCCTCAGAAGGTTGTGCTTTTCTAAGAATTTGTTCATTTCTTCCAGGTTGTCCATTTTATTGGCATAGAGTTGCTTGTAGTAATCTCTCATTATCCTTTCTTTTTCTGCAGTGTCAGTTGTTACTTCTCCGTTTTTGTTTCTAATTCTATTGATTTGAGTCTTCTCCCTTTTTTTCGTGGTGAGTCTGACTAATGCTTTATCAATTTTGCTTATATTCTCCAAGAACCAGATTTTAGTTTTATTGATCTTTGCTATCGTTTCCTTCATTTGTTTTTCATTTATTTCTGATCTGATTTTTATGATTTCTTTCCTTCTGCTAACTTTGGGGTTCTTTTGTTATTCTTTCTCTAATTGATTTTGGTGTAAGTTTAGGTTCTTTATTTGAGATGTTTCTTGTTTTTTAAGGTAGGATTGTATTGCTATAAACTTCCCTCTTAGAACTGCTTTTTATACAAACCATAGGTTTTGTGTCGTCGTGTTTTCGTTGTCAATTTTTTCTAGTATTTTTTTGCTTTCCTCTTTCATTTCTACAATGATCTCTTGCTTATTTATTATTGTATTGTTTAGCCTCCATGTGTTTGTATTTTTTACAGTTTTTTTCTGTCATTAATACTTAGTCTCATAGAATTGTGTTCTGGAAAGTTACTTGATAGAATTTCAATTTTCTTAAATTTACTAAGGCTTGATTTGTGACCCAGGATATGATCTCTCCTGGAGAATGTTCCATGAGCACTTGAGAAGAATGAATATTCTGTTGTTTTTTGAATGGAATGTCCTATAAATAGCAATTAAGTCCACCTTGTTTAATATATCATTTAAAACTTGTGTTTCCTTATTTATTTTCATTTTGGATTATCTGTCCATTGGTTAAAATGGGGTGTTAAAGTCCCCTACTATGATTTTGTCACTGTTGATTTCCCCTTTTATGGCTGTTACCATTTGCCTTAAGTATTTAGTTGCTCCTATGATGGGTACATATTTACAACTGTTATATCTTCTTCTTGGATTGATCCCTTGATCAGTTGTAGTGCCTTTCTTGTTTCTTTTAATAGTCTTTATTTTAAAGTCTATTTTGTCTGATATGAGAATTGCTACTCCAGCTTTCTTTTGATTTCCATTTGTATGGTATATCTTTTTCCATCCCCTCACTTTCAGTCTGTACGTGTCCCTAGTTCTGAAGTGTGTCTCCTGTAAACAGCATACATATGGGTCTTGTTTTTGTATCCATTCAGCCAGTCTATGTCTTTTGGTTGGAGCTTTAATCCTTTTACATTTAAGGTAGTTATCGATATGTATGCTCCTATTACCATTTTCTTATTTGTTTTGGGTTTGTTATTGTAGGTCTCCTTCTCTTGTGCTTCCTGACTAGAGAAGTTCCTTTAGCATTTGTTGTAAAGCTAGTTTGTTGGTGCTGTATTTTCTTAGGTTTTGCTTGTCTGTAAAGTTTTTAATTTCCCCTTCGAATCTGAATGAAATCCTTCCTGTGTAGTTTATTGGTTGTAGGTTTTTCCCTTTCATCACTTTAAATATTTCCGACCACACCCTTCTGGCTTGCAGAGTTCTTCTGAAAATTCAGCTCTTGATGTTATGGGAATTCCCTTGTATGTAATTTGTTGCTTTTCCCTTGCTGCTTTTAATATATTTTCTTTGTATTTAATTTTTGCTAGTTTGGTTAATATGTGTCTTGGAAAGTTTCTCCTTGGATTTATTCTGTGTGATGCTCTCTGTGCTTCCTGGACTTGATTAACTATATTATTTCCCATATTAGGGAAGTTTTTAACTATAATCTCTTCAAATACCTCTGATATTTTCTCAGTCCCTTTCTTTTTCTCTTCTTCTTCTGGGACCCCTAAAAGTCGAATGTTGGTGCATTTAATGTTGTCACAGAGGTCTCTGTGAGTGTCCTCAATTCTTTTCATTCCTTTTTCTTTATTCTACTTTGCAGTAGTTATTTCCACTAGTTTATCTTCCCGGTCACTTATCCGTTCTTCTGCCTCAGTTATTCTGCTATTGATTCCTTCTAAAGAATTTTTAATTTCATTTATTGTGTTGTTCATCATTGTTTTTTTGCGCCATAGTTCTTCTAGGTCCTTGTTAAACTTTTATTTTGTTTTATCCATTCAATTTCCAAGATTTTGGATCATCTTTACTATCATTACTCTGAATTATTTTCCAAGTAGACTGCTTATTTCCTCTTCATTTATTTGTGCTGGTCAGTTTTTACCTTGCTCATTCATCTGCTGTGTGTTACTCTGTCTTCTCATTTGGTATAACTTACTGTTTGGGGGGGTCTCCTTTTAACAGGCTGCATGTTCATAATGCCTGTTGGTTTTGGTCTCTGCCCCCAGTGACTAATGTTGGTTCAGTAGGTTGTGTAGGCTTCCTGGTGGAGGGGACTAGTGCCTGTGTTCTGGTGGATGAGGTTGGATCTCGTCTTTCTGGTGGGCAGGTTCACATCCAGTGGTGCTGTTTTGGGGTGTCTGTGGACTTATTATGATTTTAGGCAGCCTCTCTGCTAATGGGTGGGGTTGTGTTCCTGTCTTGCTAGTTGTTTGGCATAGGGTGTACTGTCCTGTAGCTTGCTGGTCATTGAGTGGAGCTGGGGCTTAGCATTGAGATGGAGATCTCTGTGAGATCTTTCACCATTTGATGTTACATGGAGCCTGGAGGTCTCTGGGGCACCAATGTCCTGAACTCAGCTCTCCCACCTCAGAAGCACAGGTCTGACACATGGCCAGCACCAAAACCCTGTCAGTCATAGAGCTCAGAAGGGATAAAAAAAAGGAAAGAAAGAAAGAATAAAATAAAATAAATGTTATTAAAAATAAATTATAAATATTAATTTTTTAAAAAAAATTAAAAATAATAAAAAAATTTTAAAAAGGAATGAAAGAAGAGAGGAACCAAACCAAAAACAAATTCACCAATGATAATGAGCACTAAAAGCTATAATAATAAAAAAAAAAGGTACAGACAGACCCTAGGATAAGTAATAAAAGCACAGCTATACCGACAAAATCACAGAAAAAAGCATACACATACATCGTCACAAAAAGCGAAAAATGAAAAAATATATATATATATATATTTTGTTGCTCCCAAGTCCACTGCCTCAATTTTGGGATGATTCATTGTCTATTCAAGTATTCCACAGATGCAGGGTACTTCAAGTTGATTGAAGAGACTTAATCTGCTGCCTCTGAGGCTACTTGGAGAGATTTCCCTTTCTCTTCTTTGTTCGCACAGCTCCTGGGGCTCAGCTTTGGATTTGGCCCCACCTCTACGTGTAGGTCACCTGAGGGCGTTTTTTCTTCACTCAGACAGGACTGGGTTAAAGAAGCAGCTGATTAGGGGTCTCTGGCTCACTCAGGCCAAGGGGAGGAAACGGTACAGAATGTGGGGCGAGCCTGCAGTTGCAGTGGCCTGTGTGACGTTGCAACAGCCTGAGGCATGCTGAGTGTTCTCCTGAGGAAGTTGTCCCTGGATCACTGGACCCTGGCAGTGGTGGGATGCACAGACTCCCGGGAGGGGAGCTGTGGATAGTGACCTGTGCTTGTTCACAGGCTTCTTGCTGGCTGCAGTAGCAGCCTTAGCGTTTCATGCCTGTCTCTGGTGTCTGCGCTGATAGCCGTTGCTCGCGCCCATCTCTGGAGCTCATTTAGGCAGTGGTCTGAATCCCCTCTCCTCACACACTCATAAACAATTGTCTCTTGCCTCTTAGGCAGGTCCGGACTTTTCCCCAGACTCCCTCCCCTCTATCTGTGGTGTATTTGCCCCCTGCAGGCTGTGTTCACACAGCCAATCCCTGTCTTCTCCCTGGGATGTGACCTGCGAAGAGGTAGCCTCAGCTCCCAGGTCCCACTTTTCATGGCAGGTGAGCAGACAAGCCTTTCAGGCTGGTGAGTGCTGGTAGGCAGAGATCCTCTTTACGGGGATCTCTCCACTTTGCCCTCTGCACCCCTGTTGCTGCACTCTCCTCTGTGGCTCCGATGCTTCCCCACTCATCAACCCCCACTCCGTCTCTGCCAGTGAAGGGGGTTCCTAGTGTGGCATCTTTTCCTCCTTCACAGCTCCCTCTCATTGGTGCAGGTACCGTCCCTATTCTTTTGTCTCTTTTTTCTTTTGTCTTTTGCTATACCCAAGTATGTGTGGAGTTTCTTGCCTTTTGGAAAATCTGAGGTCTTCTGCCAGCGTTCAGTAGGTGTTCTGTAAGAGTTGTTCCACATGTAGATGTATTTCTGATGTATTTGTGGGTAGGAAGGTGATCTCTGCGTCTTACTCTTCTGCCATCTTGAATGTCTCTCTCTCTAACCCCTTTTTAAAAACATTGTTAAGATTCAGTAATATCTTTTTTTAAACATCTTTATTGGAGTATAATTGCTTTACAATGGATGTATACAATGGAAGGTTCAGTAATATAAAAACAGTTCTCATAGGTTATAGAGAAATTTCCCAGCACCACAGGTGATAAAACACTACTGTTCTATTTGGAGAAATAAGAAAAATTGTAAATTAAAATAGAACTACCATACGACCCAGCAATCCCACTACTGGGCATATACCCTGAGAAAACCGTAATTCAAAAAAAGTCATGTACCAATATGTTCTTTGCAGCTCTATTTACAATAGCCAGGACATGGAATCAACCTGAGTGTCCATCAACAGATGAATGAATACAGAAAATGTGGTGCATATATACAATGGAATATTACTCAGCCATAAAAAGAAATGAAATTGCATTATTTGTAGTGAGGTGGATGGACCTAGAGTCTGTCATACAGAGTGAAGTAAGTCAGAAAGAGAAAAGCAAATACCGTATGCTAACACACATATATGGAATCTAAGAAAAAAAAGGTCATGAAGAGTCTAGGGTTAAGATGGGAATAAAGAAACAGACCTACTAGAGAATAGACTTGAGGATATGCGGAGGGGAGAGGGTAAGCTGTGACAAAGTGAGAGAGTGGCATGGACATATATACACTACCAAACGTAAAATAGATAGCTAGTGGGAAGCAGCCGCAGAGCACAGGGAGATCAGCTTGGTGTTTTGTGACCGCCTGGAGGGGTGGGATAGGGAGGGTGGGAGGGAGGGAGACGCAAGAGGGAAGAGATATGGGAACATATGTATATGTATAACTGATTCACTTTGTTATAAAGCAGAAACGAACACACCATTGGAAAGAAATTATACTCCAATAAAGATGTTAAAAATAAAAAAAGACAAAAAAAGAGCTTTTAAATACAATGAAAACAATCAACAAGATATGAGCTCTTTCCTTGACCACTTAGAAAAGAATTTGACTTTACTTTTTATTCAAAAACTATTAGACTTATTTTCATTTTTTAATTAAAAAGGAGTATTGCTTAAAGAAAGTCTTTTTTTTATAATAGTCAGTACAATATTCAATTACTTTTCTCCATGTATGCAAGATTTCAATTATACAAGGCAAATGTTGCCTAAATATTTGGAAAATTTCTGTTTTTAATAGTTGTCCCCTAAACAATTTCATCCTCCTCATGTGTAAATGGTCCATGGCTATTTACCTATCATTACAAGTTCTGGACATTATTCCTATAAAGGAATATATGGCTTGATGGATTTAATCTCTGATTATCACTGTGAAAACATAAATTTATTAAATATATTTTGATTAAGTAGAAAAAGTCTCATAAGCCTCTGAGTCCACTCTCTCAATGTAAGGATATCTGCTACAGATTCTCTGACAGATTTTTCTGGCCTCTGCTTGAACACCTCAGTGAATTTTAATTTATTCAGTTCATTGCAGCCCGTCAGTCAGTTAAACACTTACTAAGTATCCACTCTTGGAGGATATGAAAATTAATAAACAGAAACCTCAATTAAAATAGATTCAGGAGGACAGAAAAGGGAGCTCTCAAGATCTACAACAATAGCTGAGCCCAACAGGAAAAAAGAAAGTCTTCCTCTTCTTGCCAGGCAAGAGCTCAGATAATGAGAGAATATCACAACTCAGCAAATGTAAAAGCCACTATACTTTGAACTCTCAACTCTCCCAATGAACTCTTTGTTCAATATAGCCTTTCCAACTCTCTTTTCCGCTCTTTAAAAGAGTTCTCCTCTCTTCACTGTGTGGAGACTTGCACATTGCTCACCATGGTTGCAGTCCCCTAATCGCCATTCTTTGTCGATCTGGAGTAAAACTATTTTTTTCCTGGAGAAATAACTCACTATTTTTTTTAAGTGAACAAAGAGCACGATGTGAATTAAATCCTATCTAAATTTAATCAAGGAGACTGACACACATGTCAGTTTCATACAAAGGTGAGTAGGATTAATGATATTTCAGAACTAAACAATGTAATTGGGGAGCTGTTTTAGAAGGAAAGATTCAATCTGAACAAAAAATCTGGGTTAGATTTTGAGGGAGGTGGGATTGAAATGGGGTGTTTGTTATATGAAATGGAGATATTTAAAGTAACTCAAGAATTAATGGAGTATGACTGAATCTGGATTAAAATGGAGAAGTCATCTGAACAGAAGCAGCTCTAGGATCTAGCTACAGGCATACATCGGAGATTTTGCAGGTTCAGTTCCAGACCCAGCAATAAAGTGAATATCATAATAAAGTGAGTCACATGAATTTTTTGAGTTTCCAAACATATAAAAATTATGTTTATACTATATTGTAGTCTATTAAGTGGGTATTATGCCTAAACAATGTACATGCTTAATTAAAAATGCTCTATGCTGAAAATTATCTGAGCCTTCAGCCAGTTGTAATCTTTTTTCTGGTGGAGGTTCTTGCCTCAATGTTGACAGCTGCTGACTGATCAGGGTGGTGGTTGCTAAAGGTTGAGGTGGCTGTGGCCATTTCTTAAACCAAGACAACAATAAAGTTTGCCATATTGATCAACTCTTCCTTTCATGAATGATTTATCTGAGCATGAAATGGTATTTGATACCATTTTACTCACAGTAGAACTTCTTTCAAAATTGGAGTCAATCCACTCAAACCCTTTCACTGCTTTATCAACCAAGTTTCTGTAATATCCTAAATCCTTTGTTGCCATTTCAACAATCTTCACAGCATCTTTTCCAGGAGTAGTTTCCATTTCCAGAAACCACTTTGTTCATCTATAAGAAGCAATTCTTCATCCATTAGTTTGAGATTGCAGCAATTCAGTCACAGCTTCATGCTACACTTCTAATTCTAGTTCTCTTGCTATTTCTACCACATCTGTAGTTACTTCCTCCACTGACATAACCTCTTCCCATGAATCAGAAGTGTTCTTAATGGTATATAGAATGGTGATTCTTTTCCAGAACCTTTTGTATTTGCTTTGCTCAGATCCACCAAAGGAATCACTATCTATGGCAGCTATAGCCTTATAAAAGGTATTTCTTAAATAACAATACTTGAAGTTGAAATTACTCCTTGAACCATGAGCTGCAGAATGCATGTTGTGTTAGCAGACATGAAAACAACATTAATCTCATTTTATATCTCCATCTGAGCTCTTGGGTGACCAGGTGCTTTGTCAATGAGCAGTACATAATATTTGGAAAGAAATCGTTTATTTTCTGAGCAGTAGATCTTAACAGTGGGCTTAAAATATTCAGTAAACTAAGTTGTAAACAGATGTGCTGTCATCCAAGCTTTGTTGTTCCACTTATAGAACATAGCAGAGTAGATTTAGTATAATTTTTATAGGCCTTAGGATTTTCTGAAAATAAAATGAACATTAGCTTTAACATTAAATCACCAGCTGCATTATTAGCCTGTACAAAGAGAGTCAGTCTGTCCTTTGAAGCTTTGAAGCCAGGCATTGACTTCTCTCTAGCTATGAAAGTCCTAAACAGAATCTTCTGCCAATAGAAGGATGTTTGTCTACATTTAAAATCTGTTGTTTAGTGTAGCCACTTAGTTAATTATCTTAGCTTGATCTTCTGGATAACTTGCTGCAGCTTCTACATCATCACTTGCTGCTTCACCTTGTACTTTTATGTTATGGAGATGGCTTCTTTCCTTAAACCTCATAAGCCAACCTCTGCTAGCTTCAAATTGTTTTTCTGCAGCATTCTCTCTTCTCTCAGCCTTTATAGAATTGAAGAGAGTTGGGGTCTTGATCTGTATTTGGCTTAAGGGAATGTTGTGGCTGGTTTGATCTCCTCTCCAGACCACTAAAACTTTATATCAGCAATAAGGCTGTTTCACTTTCTTATCATTCATGTGTTCATTAGAGTAGCACTTTTAATATTCTTCAAACACTTTTCCTTTGCATTTACAACTTGGCTAACTATCTGATGCAATAGGACTAGCTTTCAGCCTATCTTAGCTTTTGAATACTTTCCTCACTAAACTTAATCATTTCTAGCTTTTGATTTATAGTGAGAAACATGGCACTACTATTTTTACTTGAACACTTAGATGCCATTGTAGGGTTATTAACTGGCCTAATTTCAATATTGTTTTGTCTCAGGAAATAGGGAGGCTTGAGGAAAGGGAGAGAAACTGGTGAATGACTTGTCAGTAGAGCAGTCAGAACACACAAAATATTTATTGATTAAGTTCACCATCTTATATGGATGTGATTTTTGTCCTGCATAACAATTACAAGAGTAACATCAAAGATCACTGATAACAGATCACCATAACAAATATAATAATAACAAAAATGTTTGAAATATTGTAAGAATTATCAAAAGGTGACACAGAGACATGAAGTGAGTAAGTGCTGCTGGAATAATGGCATTGATATGCTTTCAGGACTGCCACAAACCTTTAATTTGTAAAAAGCACAATATATCTTTGAAGTACAATAATATGAAGCAAAATAAAACAAGTTATTCCTGTACTGTTTAAAATTCTCTAAGGAAACAGTTGGCCCTGGTTTCTTCTGGCATATCTCCTCTCAGTATAATTTTTTTTCTTTGCTTTCCATCCCAATCAACTAATTTTTCTTCTGCTTAGTTTTTGCCCACATGTAGCTTCATCTTTCATATGGCTCATCATGGCTACTCATGTTTATTTCTCCCTTCATTATCAATTTTTCCCCTTCTTACTGCCAGCTGGGAAATTCTCCACCATTTTATTAGTTCAAATTCTTAAAAAAACTAAAATATTTTGGACTGATTTTTTTTTGTTATAGGCCATAAGATATAATTGATAGCCCTACTGGATGCTCTAAAATATGATGGATACATAACCATCATACAAATAACTATGGTATGGTGCGAGATGGATGAGGAGAATAGGGTCACTTGACATGAATGAAATAGTGGCCACAGACTGGATAATTTCCCATTAAAGTGGATATGTGTGAAAATAAGGCAATTAAATATTTTCCTGTCCAGTGAGATATTATACATAATACAACTGGACAGATAAGCTGATATCAAACTGTAATGATTATTATATGGTAATCTAAGAAACATAGAATTTTTCTCTGTATATCAAAGGAAGTTTTCAGAATTATTTAGTTATTTGTGAAGGGGAATCATAATAATAGCCAACATTTATATACCACTTAATTGTGCTACAGGAACAATTTTAAGTGCTTTATGAGTTGTAATTCACCAAACATCATTAAGCTTACATCAAAGGAAGTTAGTTCTAGCTGCCTCAAGGCATGGCTTGAAAGAAAGAGCTAGAGATCTGGGGTGGGGGTGGGGCAAAGGGTGGAGGGTAGAAAACTGTTTTAATAGTTTTGAACACTAGTACTTAAACATGAGTACCTAAACCAGATCACTGACAAAATAGTAATTGTATGAATACAAGAAACTTTCATAGTTAAACCTGACACAATTATTATTTGACTTTATGTGAAAGGAGAATGGAAGATACTGCTGAGTTATAGACCTTAAGAGGCTTGACCTGGAGAAGATTATGATATTACTGAAGACACAAAGGGATGTGGGAAGAAGCGTAAGTTTACAGGTAAGATGAGTTTATTTGAGGTGTCTATGGGACATCAGGTGGAGAGGTTTGCATAAAGAGGTCTGGTATTTGGAAGAAAAGGTGACAGAGTTTTGAAAGTCATACCTTGTTATCAAATGAAAGCTTTCAGTGTGAACTAAGAAATCCCAGTAATAAATGCTGATTTAAGGTTGGGAAAATTATCATTAAAGGAAGTGATTATAGAATCATGATTCTCTAGAACTGGAAAGGACCTTAAATATGCACTTTGACATTCTAATTTTGAAGAATTCATTTCAGAGAGAAATGACTAGTCCAAGCTCATAGCATAAGCTATTGATAAAACTAAGGCAAGTGTCCTTATACACTGAAGAAGAAGAGCCAGAAAAGTCCCATATCACAGAAAAGTAGGGAGAACAAGGTTAATTACAAGGATATTGAGCAAATTTGAAAAGGACTTCCGCTTGACAAAAACTCAGAAAAGGCCACTGAATTAGGCAATTAGGGGTATACTGTTAGAAACTTTTCATTACTGAAATATTCTTTCTTGAACAAAAGTCACCCTCGACCCAGTAACTTCAAACCACCTGTCCTAGGTTTTTGTCCTTGAGCCAGTATTGCTCCCTTTTTTCTCTCTTCTTATCTTATACTTTTTATCTTTTCCTCCTCTCCCCTGTTTCCAACCCACATCTTTCTTTATCTTTTTCACAGCATAGAAGTGAGTGCAGTTTTGTGTTTTTCAATGCCTTACACTTTTAAAGTTGTGATCTATATATTATTTTTCTTTGTATTTCATCCAAAGCCCTAACTTCAAAACTTATTGCTCCTTTTGATTTCTGTTGATAATGTTATGCATAGTTATTCTATTGCAAAAGGTTTTTTCTTTTTGCCATTTAATATAATTTACCTTGTTTTATTTTATTGATTATCTTTCTCTATTAGACAGAATGGTTTAAATGCAAATAACACAGAACATTTATACTGAGTCCTGACCCTATCAACTATATCTCTGTAAGATCTTTAGTAGGTCACTTGACTTCTCTATCTCTTAGGTTCCTAATCTATCAATTGAGGATATTGACTTCCATGCCTCTTTTCAGGAAGAAATTGTTGGGAAAGTTTGGGGGTGTTTCAGATAACATTTGTGTATAAAATTATATGAAAATAGTTTGGAAAATAAAACAATACTGTGCAAAAAGTAGTTCTTACATTTATATAGAATTATATAATGGGTAAAACATGGTATTTGAACCCACATAGGGCCTAGTTTGAATCCTAACTCTAGCATTTACTAGCTTTATGATCTAGTGCAAGTTACCTAACTTCTGTAGGTTTCAGTTACCTTATCTGAATAAAGGGGATAATAAGAGTATTAACCTCCTAAAATGTTGTTGTAAGGATTACAAATTGCATATAAAGTGGACAAAGTGCTAGGTACACAGTAACTGTCCCATAAATATACTACCGTTTTTTTCTTTTCTTTCCACACCAAGACGTTTTGCTTACGCATAAAAGCTTTATGTCAAATCTTCTTGCAATTATCCCTCTTGGAAAGTAGCATAATCAAAGAGACCAGTGTATCCTGGAGTCTAATGAGTGTTCCATTAAATAGGTTAGATACAGATAATTGACTCAGCAAAAGTTAGGATGAACGCTTTTTTTTAAATGGGTATAATCTACAGAGGGTAGACCCTGCCATTTCTGATGTACTTTTTAAATAGTTCATGTTTTGTTTTTCTTTTTCTAACATCTTTACTGTATTATAATTGCTTTACAATGTTGTATTAGTTTCCGCTGTATAACAAAGTGAATCAGCTATATGTATACGTATATCCCCATATCCCCTCCCTCTTGTGTCTCCCTCCCACCTTCTCTATCCCACCCTTCTAGGTGATCACAAAGCACCAAGCTGATCTCCCTGTGGTATATGGCTGCTTCCCACTAGCTATCTATTTTACAATTGATAGTATATATATATGTCAATGCCACTCTCTCACAACGTCCTGGCTTACACTTCCCCCTCCCCATGTCCTCAAGTCCATTTTGTTCGTCTTCATCTTTATTCCTGTCCTGCCCCTAGGTTCTTCAGAACCATTTTTTTTTTTTAGATTCCATATATATGCGTTAGCATATGGTATTTGTTTTTCTCTTTCTGACTTACTTCACTCTGAATGACAGACTCTAGGTCCATCCACCTCGCTACAAATAGCTCAATTTCGTTTCTTTTTATGGCTGAGTAATATTGCATTGTATATATGTGCCACATCATCTTCAGTCATTCATTTGTTGATGGACACTTAGGTTGCTTCCATGTCCTGGCTATTTTATTTTATTTTATTTTTTTTTTTAATTTATTTTATTTTTTTTTGTCCTGGCTATTTTAAATAGTGCTGCAATGAACATTGTGGTACATGACATTTTTTTATATAAAATTTTATTTTTCTTTGTAAATTTTTAATATTTTCTTCCAGTTTTATTGACATATAATTGGTGTACAGCACTGTGTACATTTAAGGCATACAGCATAATTATTTGACTTACATAAATCATTTAATGATGATCACAATAAGTTTAGTGAACATCCAACATCTCATAGAGAGACAAAATTAAAGAAGTAGAAAACACATCCTTTTTCTTGTGATGAGAATTTATGGTTTACTCTCTTAACAGCTTTCATATGTAACACATAGCAGTGTTAATTATCTTTCTCAGGTTGTACATTACATCCCTATTAGTTATTTATCTTATAACTGGAAGTTTGTACCTTTTGACAACCTTCATCCAATTTCCTCTCCCCGCAGATAGGCTGTTGCTTTTTGAATATATAAATGAAGAGCATAATTCTTTATCTCCCATAATAAATGGAATAATTTGCCCAAGAAGAGGTAGATACTAATTTTAGAAGATATTGAGGAATTTTGTCAAACACCTACCTCCTCCAAAAGAACCTAATAAAAGACAGTTTTCAAGCAGTTTCTTTCTTTTTTTTTTTGAAACTGATAATTTCTATGTCAAGGACATACACAGATACGGAATACTTTTCCAGTTATTCTCTGAGTTGGCATTACTGTGATATTGCAAGTGGACTGGAGTAGTCCTCAAGAAAACCTAGGACCATTACAGATTAGAAAGGCTCACCTCTATTTCTTGAACCTCAAATTTCACGGCCCTTTAAAGTGAAGTGAAGAGAAAGGGTAAATATTTAGTCAATCTTGTAATTGGTATGGCTGGGAATTTGGATAAGTACTAGACAAGGGGTAGCTGCCAAAATTAATAACAAAAACCAGGAGCAGCCCAGCCAAATGTAAGGCACATACACCAGGACACATCACCCTGGGGAAAAACCAGGATCGCAAAAATAACCACATACAAGGTATCACTGACACTTGTCTCTGCCCAGGATATCATACCTTCCACTTCCATGAAAAATAATATTTTTCACATCCCTCATTATTTCTTGCATCACACAGACATCTCATGAGGGATCACACTCACCACTGCACTCTCTGTGATTAACAAGTGTCTGGCATACACTTAGTGTCCAATACATGTTTACCCAAATGAATGAGTGATATGAACAAGGATTGTTCACCAGTCACATACTTGCTGTTTGCTCCTTTGTTGCTTTGGTGTGCCCTCTGGTGAGCACATTGGGTAATTTCTGAAGCCCTGAAAACTGCTGCTTTTATTTATTTATTTTTAACATCTTTATTGGTATATGATTGCTTTACACTGGTGTGTTAATTTGTGCTTTATAAAAAAGTGAATCAGCTATACATATACATATATCCCCATATCTCTTCCCTCTTGCATCTCCCTCCCACCATCCCTATCCCACCACTCTAGGTGGTCACGAAGCACAGAGCTGGTCTCCCTGTGCTATGCGGTTACTTCCCACTAGATATCTATTTTACATTTGTTGGTATATATAAGTCCATGCCACTCTCTCACTTCATCCCAGCTTACCTTTCCCCTCCCCGTGTCCTCAAATCCATTCACTGCATCTGTGTCTTTATTCCTGTCCTGGTGCTAGGTTCTTCAAGACTTTCTTTTTTTTTTTTTTTTAAGATTCCATATATATGGGTTGGCATACAGTATTTATTTGCCTCTTTCTGACTTACTTCACTCTGTATGACGGTCTCTATGTTGATCCGCCTCAGTACAAACAACTCAATTTCATTTCTTTATATGGTTGAGTAACATTCCATTGTATATATGTGCCACATCTTCTTTATCCATTCATCTGTCAATGGACACTTAGGTTGCTTCCATGTCCTGGCTATTGTAAATAGAGCTTCAATGAACATTGTGGTACACGACTCTTTTTGAATTATGGTTTTCTCAGGGTATATGCCCAATAGTGGGATTGCTGGGTTGTATGGTAATTCTACTTTTAGTTTTTTTAAGGAACCTCCATACTGTTCTCCATAGTGGCTGTATCAATTTACATTCTCACTAACAGTGCAAGAGGTTCCCTTTTCTCCACACCCTCACTAGCATTTATTGTTTGTAGATGTTTGGATGATGGCCATGCTAACTTGTGTGAGGTGATACCTTTTCTTAGTTTTGATTTGCATTTCCTAATGATTAATGATGTTGAACATTCTTTCATGTTTTTGTTGCCAATCTGTATATCTTCTTTAGAGAAATGTCTATTAGGTCGTCTGGACATTTTTGGATTGGGCTGTTTATTTTTCTGATATTGAGCTGCATGAGCTGCTTATATATTTTGGAGATTAATCCTCTCTCAGTTGCTTCGTTTGCAAATATTTTCTCCCATTCTGAGGATTGTCTTTTCATCTTGTACATGGTTTCCTCTGCTGTGTAAAATATTTGTTTCATTAGTTCCCATTTGTTTATTTTTGTTTTTATTTCAATTTCTCTAGGAGGTGGGTCAAAAAGGATCTTGCTGTGATTTATGTCATAGAGTGTTCTGCCTATGTTTCCCTATAAGAGTTTGATAGTGTCTGGCCTTACATTTAGGTCTTTAATCCATTTTGAGTTTATATTTGTATACGGTGTTAGGGAGTGTTTTTATTTCATTCTTTTAATGTAGCTGTCCAGTTTTCCCAGCACCACTTATTAAAGAGGCCGTATTTTATGCATTGAATTTTCTTGCCACCTTTATCAAAGGTAAGGTGACCATATGTGCATGGGTTTATCTCTGGGCTTTCTATCCTGTTCTATTGATCTATATTTCTGTTTTTGTTCCACTACCATACTATCTTGATTACTGCAGCTTTGTAGTATAGTCTGAAGTCAGGGAGCCTGATTCCTACAGCTCCATTATTTTTTTCTCTCAAGATTGCTTTGGCTATTCGGGGTCTTTTTTTTCCATACAAATTGTGAAATTTCTGATTCTAGTTCTGTGAAAAATGCTATTGGTAGTTTGATAGAGATTGCATTGAATCTGTAGATTGCTTTGGGTAGTGTATTCATTTTCATAATGTTGATTCTTCCAATTCAAGAACATGGTATATCTCTCCATCTCTTTAATTTCTTTCACCAGTGTCTTATAATTTTCTACATACAAGTATTTTGCCTCCTTAGGTAGGTTTATTCCTAGGTAATTTATTCTTTTTGTTGCAGTGGTAAATGGGAGTGTTTCCTTAATTTCTCTTTCAAATTTTTCATCATTAGTGTATAGGAATGCTAGAGATTTCTTTGTATTAATTTTGTATCCTGCTATTTTACCAAATTCATTGATTAGCTCTAGTAGTTTTCTGGTAGCATCTTTAGGATTCTCTATTTATAGTATCATGTCATCTGCAAACAGTGACAGTTTTACTTCTTCTTTTCCAATTTGGATTCCTTTTATTTCTTTTTATTCTCTGATTCTTATGGCTAAAACTTCCAAAACTATGTTGAATAATACTGGTGAGAGTGAGCAACCTTGTCTTTTTTCTGTTCTTAGTGGTAATGGTTTCAGTTTTTCACCATTGAGAATGATGTTAGCTGTGGTTTTGTCATATATGGCCTTTATTATGTTGAGGTCAGTTCCCTCTATGCCTACTTTCTGGAGGGTTATTTTTCATAAATGCATGTTGAATTTTGTCAAAAGCTTTTTCTGCATATATTGAGATTATTATATGGTTTTATCCTTCAGTTTATTAATATGGTGTATCACATTGATTGATTTGCATATATTGAAGATTCCTGCAATCCTGGGATAAACTCCACTTGATCATGGTGTATGATCCTTTTAATTTGCTGTTGGACCCTGTTTGCTAGTATTTTGTTGAGGATTTTTGCATTTATGTTCACCCTCTCCTGATTCATTTTTTGTCTATCTGCAGATCCTCTGATTCACCTCACACTCCTCTGTAGTGAAATAAATAGAGCACAGGGCATGTTATCATAAAGCCTGAATTTGATTCTTCATTTTACCATTTAATATAGGTTTCCTTGGGAAAGCCATGAGGACTTTCTCAGGCTTAATTTCTTTATTGTGAAATTAGGATAATTCCTCTTTCTATCTTTACCTTGTGGAGTTGTGCATGAAGTATAGAAAAATATAGGTCAATGTGTCTTGGTAAAATATAATAATGTGAAGTAGTGTTATTATTCAGGGGTCTTTATAGTGGTTTGGGATACTTTTTTAGTCTGAGGATCTAAGCAATCTGGATTCTTTAAGGCCCATGTTTTAGGTTTCCATGGGTAAAATCAGAATCAGGTCTTATAAGGTCTGTGAGGCATGTTACAGTGAGGCTCTGGAGTTCCAGCATTTTCCTCATTTTTGCCACATATTTCTCATTTTTCTCTTTGTTTATAAACATGGCTTCTGAGAAAACCAGCGACCCTGGCAGTCACTTGGAGTCTAATTTATCTTCAATTATTCAACTTGTGAATCATCCACACTAATATTTCAATAAAACTGATCATTCTTTTTTTTTTTCCTGATTTTAGACTTTGACATATATTGTTCCACAAAAACTAAAAGGCGTAGGGAACATTAATGTTTTATTCATTTATACTTTCAGCTTTTGAGACAGGGAATGTGTATTAGTAAGAATAGAGAGTATTGCTGAAACAGAACTGCAGATGATTCCCTTATAATTGAATATTTTTGTTAAGTAAATCACTTCTTGTCTTGCCTGTTTTGAAAGAAGTTGTTTCTTTGGTGTCACTAAGCAGGGGAATAGATACTCATATTCCCTTATAATCACTCTCCTTGGTATGATTTTTCTCCAATTAAGAGGAAAAAAAATCAGAAAGAAAGAATCATATTACAAGGTTATTTCTTTGTAAGAAATTATACTGTATATGCCTGAAAAGATAATTTTGTAGAATATGGCCCTATAATTACTATAACCTCACTCTACCTCACCCAAGATTACTGTATAGGAAACTGTGTATTGAGGAGAAATTTTTAAAGCCTCATTACATAGGACGATTCCATGTTTACAACTGCTTCAGTTTTATTTTGTAAAATAATAATCCTTACTATAAAAATAATACCTGTACACACTACAGAGATTGAAGTAAAATTATGAAATGTATTAAGGTATAATATAGAAAACAAAAATAAGTTATAATCTGATCACATACTGTGCATATTTTTCTGAGATTATTTTTTATAAGTCAACCATTACACAGAATTTCAAACTCAGTCAAAGGTATTCTCAGACCACAACAAAGTAAGGCAAGTAAAGGCCATTTAATAATTTTGCCTGAGAACAGAGACTCAAGTTCATTGTGCCATACACAAAATACTAACTACCCATTTCTCAGCCAAAATAAGTGACTACCACTTCTTTACCAATTACAGCTTTGTCTTCATATTTGTCTCTCTCTTCCCTATAGGTAAGACTTACTGAGATACCTAATCATAGAATACCCCTCTTCTGCTTTCTGCCAGCATCTAATCTGGAGAAAAATTCCTTAAATACTCCCCCAATTTACCCAACCAAAGCCCAAACCCTATAATATGTTTCTTTTTAATACCCTGTTCCTGTGACACTCCATGCTTCTTCATGATGTATGTTCTCTCTTGCTGCAATGAGAAATAAATCCAACATTTTTAATTGCACACATCTATATTTTTCTGATGCTTTGACATCTGGAGCCTCACTGATCTTGGAGGAATTATCCCTCAAATGTTAGTCAATTTGTAGAGATAGTGAACAACTCAGCTGTGATTGTGTATTTCAGATGCAAACCAAACAATCTAAGCCTATACCCTAACCACCTCCTTTATTGGGTTTTCACACTCTGGGTCTCTATTCAAATGCCCTAAACACATCAGGGACAGGTACCAGACAGCTAGGGACAGCTCATAAACCCCCCATACTCCAGATCCTGCTGAAATTATTCTAACTGATCCTTAAGCTGCGTACTCTGCCTTGCTCATTCCTTCCCACAGAAAGCATAATAAAGGTTCTTGCCCATGTTTCCCCATTACATATGTTTCCTGACTGACCCTGGTGCTTACCTGGGTGTCCACCCCCGGTGGCATACCATGTTGCCTGTTACTAGGTATTTGTAAATATAAAAACTTCTTCCTTCATGACAGTTATTTCTGTGCCTGCAATGTCTTGCTATACCTGATTAAAATAAATCTCATGTATATTTTAAAACACTGTGTCCCTTTAGCTGGAGGGCAATATATATATTTTTTATTTGTTATTTCTGCCCGATGGCCTTCCTCAAGTGTCAGGGCAAACCTAGGGGGAATGATGACCACATGGGCTGCTGTTAGGTTCAAACTCCAGTGGCTTGGCTTTATTGGATGGACTGCATCTCCTACTGGCTAAAAACACAAAAACATTGGTAATTTGATGCGAATTGCATTGAACCTGTAGGTTTCTTTGGGTAGTACAGTCATTTTCACAATATTGGTTTTTCCAATCCAGAAGCATGGTATATCTCTCCATCTGTTTCTATCATCTTTGGTTTCTTTCATCAGTGTTTTATAGTTTTCTGAGTACAGGTCTTTTGCCTCCTTAGGTAGGTTTATTCCTAGCTATTTTATACTATTTGTTGTGATGGTAAATGGGAGTGTTTCCTTAATTTCTCTTTCTGATCTTTCATTTTTAGTGTATAGGAATGCAAGAGATGCCTATGCATTAATTTTCTATCCTGCAACTTTACCAAATTCATTGATTAGTTCTAGTAGTTTTCTGGTGGCATCTTTAGGATTTTCTATGTATAGTATCATGCCATCTGCAAACAGTGACAAATTTACAACTTCTTTTCCAATTTGGATTCCTTTTATTTCTTTTTCTTCTCTGATCACCATGGCTGGGACTTCCAATACTATGTTAAATAAGAGTGGTGAGAGTGGATATCCTTGTCTTATTCCTGATCTTAGAGGAAATGCTTTCAGTTTTTCACCATTGAGAATGATGTTTGCTGTAGGTTTGTCCTATATAGCCTTTATTATGCTGAGTTAGGTTTCCTCTATGCCCACTAAATGTCCATCAACAAATGAATGGATAAAGAAGATGTGGTACATATATATAATGGAATATTATTCAGCCATAAAAAGAAATGAGATTGGTTCATTCGTAGAGATATGAATGGACCTAGAGTCTGTCATACAGAGTGAAGTAAGTCAGAAAGAGAAAAACAAATATCATATATTAATGCATATATGTGGAATCTAGAAAAAGTGGTACAGATGTACCTGTTTGCAGGGCAGCAATAGAAAGGCAGATGTGGAGAACGGATGTGTAGACACGGGGGAAAGGGGAGGGTGGGACGAATTGGGAGATTAAGTCTGACATAAATACACTACCATGTGTAAAATAGATAGTGGGAACCTGCTGTATAGCACAGGGAGCTCAGCTTGGTGATATGTGATGGCCTAGGGTTTGCATAAATTTGATTCACTTTGTGGTGTGACAGAAATTAACACAACATTGTAAAGCAATTATACTCCAATAAAAAAATAAAAACATCAAAACATAGCTATGGGCGTCAAATTCAAGTCAAGAAAGAGAGTCAAGGTCAGTCTCAGAAGAGCAGTGTCAGGATCAGAAATAATGGGAAAGTGCTAGTGATGGAGCACTCAGGGTTCAGGAATGGACTGAAAAAAAAAAAAGAGAGGAACCAAAAGGATTAAGAAAATTAACCATGAGCAAAGCAACAGTGCTCATTATCTGGGGTGGGAGCTAAGGAAGTGTGAATAATCTACATCAATTTAAAAAATATTAATATGTTTTAACATATAGTGTATACTTATTGTTTGACTTTGCAGATTTCATACCTTTACTTTAGGAAGAGTTATTTTATTTCCTAATAAGTTAAATATAAAATGATCTAACTTTTAATTTAAAATTTTTCTTCTACTAATAAAGTGAGAATACTGAACTGTCTACTTTAATACTGAATACATGACAAACCTGATGGCATGAGATTGGGGGGACTGGCATAAAAGTGTAGAACTGAGCCAGATCAGATACCCTTAGAAAAAATGGTGCAGGTAACTTACTCTCCCCATACTGGTTAGAACAGGAAACTCTGAGGCTCAAGAAATGTTTGATTACAAATGAAATCATTTCCAAGCAATAGTCCATATATGAACACATAGAGTATTGCTTCTACATACACAAGACTCAAAAGTGAATTGTTACTCACACTTCTATTTGGGACTATGGGAAATAGTGGATTCTGCTAAGATATTTGAATTCGTGAGTTTTATTAATCTTGATTTTCAAGTTACTGAAAGTGTTTTTCTTACAAATAGTATGGATATATCCTTTTCAGGTTAGGAATTTTGTCTATAATATCCTGAATAACATTGCCAAGCTTTTCTCCGTTGGTCCCTTAGCAATCCTTCTGTTAATGGTGACTGTGTTGAGATATCATATACAGTAATTAATCTAAGCTCATTATTGTATCTCTCACATGAAAAATGGTAGAGAATGTCATATCAGTTGATTTGAATGAAATATAAGCTCTTTTGTATTGAAGTATAGTAGATTTACAACATTGTGTGTTTCTGGTGTACAGCAAACTGATTCAGTTATACATATATACATATTCTTTTTCATATTATTTTCCATTATGACTTATTTCAGGATATTGAATATGGTTCTCTGTGCTATACAGTAGGACCTTGTTGTTTATCTGTTTTATATATAGTAGTTTGTATGTGCTAATAACAAACTTCTAATTTATCCCTCCCTCACCACTTTCCCTTTGGTAACCATAAGTGTGTTTGCTATGTCTGTGAGTCTGTTTCTGTTTCATAAATAAGTTAATTTGTGACATATTTTAGATTCCGCATGTAAGTGATATCATATAGTATTTGTCTTTCTATTTCTGACTTAATTCACTTAGTATAATAATCTCTACGTCTATCCATGTTGCTGCAAATGGCATTATTTCATTCTTTTTTATGGCTGAGTAGTATTCCAATATGTATATATATACCACATCTTCTTTACCCAAAGTATAGGCTCTTAATAATTAAAAGCATGTTCCACAAATTTTTCATTTGCTCCCCAGAAATCTGTAGTGAGAAAGACGTTCTCTGAGGCCTCTTTCTTTCTTTAATATTGGGTTAGCCAAAAAGTTCGTTGGGGTTTTTCCATAAGATTTTACAGAATAATCTGAATGAAAATTTCATCCAACCCAATATATTAAAATAAAATAAAACTACCTCTCTCTTTTCTTCTCGTTTCTCACTTGCACTCTTTCAACTGTAAATACTTTTATATTTCACGGAACTGAGCATATTTCTTTAGGATATTTACAAAGATTGATGGCTTTTAAAAAATATCCTAAACTCCAAGAGGAAATATCATGTCAGGACAGTCCCACTATCTATTTGTGTAACATATAGGATCGTTGACTCCCTGAGTCAGAAGGCAGGCTGAAAAATTAGTGGAACATGCTGTATATCATCTACTCTAGTTCATATTTACATCCCAATCCCTTCTGCACAAGCCAGTCTTTCAAAGTTTGAAGACAGTTTTCACAGTCCCTCATGCAATTTAGGTACAGATTATTTTTGACCAACCCAGCTACCTATCTTTGGTTGTTTCGTTTATTTTTTAATTCATTTATTTATTTATTTTTGGCTGTGTTGGGTCTTCATTGCTGCACACGGGCTTTCTCTAGTTGTGGTGAGCAGGGGCTACTCTTTGTTCTGGTGAGTGGGCTTCTCGCTGCGGTGAATTCTCTTGTTGAGGAGCATGGGCTCTAGGCGCCTGAGCTTCAGTAGTTGTGGCATACGGGCTCAGTAGTTGTGGCTTGAAGGCTCTAGCGCCCAGGCTCAGTAGTTGTGGCACACAGGCTTATTTGCTCCGCAGCATATGGGATCTTCCCAGACCAGGGATCGAATCCATGTCCCCTGCATTGGCAAGCAGATTCTTAACCACTGTGCCACAAGGGAAGTCCTGTCTCAGTTTATTATTGTCCTTTTAAAAATGTGGCACAACATTCCAGATTTGATCTGAACTTTATACTTCTATTTATGTACCCTAAGATAGCATGAGCCTTGTAGAAAACCATGATATGCTGCTTGGTTCATATGAAGCTTGCTGTCAACTAAACTCCCCAATGGTTTTATAATGTCACTTCAATTCTGTTCTTGTAAAATTAATCTTTTTGAATTTAAATGCATGACTTAATTCCATTAAGCTTCATATTTTTAGTGTTAGCCCGGTATTTATTATAAATAATAACAATAATAATAATCTGATAATTATCTTCTTTTAGTCAGTAAACATTTTCTGGGGCCAGATGGTAAATGTCTTTAACTCTATCACCTATAGGGTCTGTGTTGCAACCACCCTGCTAGCATAGTGCAAAAGTAGCCATATAGAATTCATGAACTATTTGGTGTGACTGTGTCCCAGTAAAATTTTGTTTACAAAAACCAATGAACAACATTTGACCCATGGACTTTAGTTTGTCATCCCCTACTCTAACATGTACATATAATCCTTTCTTCAGTCTTTTGAGAGGACGGTCTATAGCTTTCCTCAGACTCTTAATGGAATTGAAGTCTTCAGTTATGATGATGAACATATACTCTGGGGACTCTGTCTAACTATGTTCTTGCTAAGTTTATATTCATTTACATATAGAACAACAGTGCCAGTTTACGCCTATTGTCTCAGTGTTCTGTCTGGTTAGTGCTATCTTTCACTCTCAAAAGTCTCCTAGTTTGGTTAAGAACTATATGGTAACTCTACTAATATGCCATATGGATATGATCTCTATTAGGTCCAGAGACATTTCTGAAACTTGGAATTACTTCAATATCTTTCTTCTAACCATTCAAGCAAGTAATCTTCCAAAGACAAGTACTTTGCTATTTTTTCTCTATTCAGTTTTAAAATGGCAGATTAAACAGATGATAAACAAAGGGCTATTTTGCTGAACTGAAGATGGTTTAAATTAGTAATATGTTGAGAAGAATTTAGGGGCAGACAATAGCACCATAACAGGAAAACAGGCACTGTGTTCAGAAAAATAATACTGAGACAGGAATAGAGAAGAGCATGCACACATGGTCGCTGTTTGTGAACACTACCACAAAATTCATGATTTTTTAGTCTCCTGATTTTATGTGCTAGAGAAGAAAATGCTTAAAATTTTTGAGATCCTCCTGAGAACTTCAGAAATTAAAAACAGAAGATTGCTTAGACTTTGAGGTGCAACTGTGGTGGGGGGATGGACTACTTGGGCCTTTGCACTTTTTTCAACACTACAACTCAATAATTCCTCTAGAAATGTGTTTTCTAAATAGAGGTTGAGATAAATCTGCTTCTAAGATCAATAGGGTTCTAGATCTGTTCTTCTATTAGCTAGCTATGTTGATTTCAAGTCATTTCCCCTCTCTGGGCATTTGCTGTCCCTTTTTTATTTTTCAAGTGGGATAATAATCTGTGTTTTGCCAGTAGAGACTTTGGGTATATATATAATTTTAACCTCTATTTATCTATTTTCCTGAATTTTGTGGGACTAAACTTATGGCAATGTCCTTAATTGCATATCTGACATAACTGCTGTTATTCTTTTTTATCCCCAGAAAGTAATGCTCAGTATAATCTGTTTGACTCCCTCCCTTATTTCAAATTGTAGGACAGTCTGGCCCCCAACTTCATGGAGCGATTCAAGACTATGAATCTTCCACTTTATGATGAAGACACATTTTTAAGACTTGAGTAGGTGCCTTACTCTCTTTTACAAAAGGAAATAAATGCAGTATGCCCAAGAATGCATGGACAATTTCTTTTCTTCTACCAGGTACTTGTGAATGTGAACTTGATATAAGCAGCTCTTTCCAGGTAGAGCTTAGGTGTGATTTTTTAAAGCATGCATGCAGGGGCTTTTCATCCCAATATAACTATTCCTTGTCTGATATCTATCTGAACTTTAAAAATTAGATGTTCCCCTAAAGACTTGAAATATTAGAGATGGGTTTAATGAAGAAATAATGTTAATTCCTTCTGTGTGTACTATGCTTTATCATTTACAAAGCCCTCTGAATCCGGCAGGGCAGGTGGTAGAATTCTCTCTTTACAGGTGGAGAAACTGAGGGTTTAAAAAATAATAAGATTTGTCGAAATTTAAACAGATTAATGGAATCACTGACACTAAAACCAAGATGAATTTTAAGGTATTTTAAAGTGTTTTTTCTTTCTTTTGCCTGATTCAGATAAATCTTACCCTCATGGCAACTTGGTGATGTAAATAAGAGTAATTTAAAGATAAAACTGTTAATTGTTACTATAATTAAAAATAGATATCTACATTTCACCTGATATTCTGCATTAAAAAAGATGGAATTTTTGCCTTAAAAAAAGTACCTGCTAAAACATCCAAGTTAAAGAGTTATTTTTATATATCTTAATCAACTCAATACATCATGACTTGTCAGTAGTGAAACTATAGTTTAAGGCCCAAAACTCAATAAATTGCAAAGCCTTGCATCAGGGAAGCAATGTTTAAGAAATATATTTATGTATTAACAATAACGTTCTGATAATTGCTGCCACCGATTTAGTCTTCTATGGAGATTTTTAAAAGAAGTTTTGTACCCATTGAAAAGAAATCAGTCATGACAGTTTGTTTCTTGGCATACTTCTCTCAACAACTAGTTATTGAGAATCAACACTGTACTAGTCTCTGTGGGGTACAGAAAACAAGTAGAAGTCACAATTCCTGACCTAGAGAAGCATATATCCTAGTTGGAAATTTATATAGCCCTTAGGGTGCAAAACAAAATATTACAAACAGAATATTTTCACTTTTTAGTATGTACTCTGAGGAACATCTTCTTTGGATAATATAGCCATTGTTCTGGTATGCACTGAGTAGCATGAATTTCTGAAGGTAGAAATGGACATTCCATTGCATCACAGTCCAAAAGGATTGTACACCATTAGGTTTTCAGAAGGATATAATGGTTAATACTAGAGGTTCTGGTAACTTTACCCAGGTTTCAATCTTGGATCAGTTACTTGCTAATTTGGGTTCAAGTTATTTGAGTCTCAGTACTTCATTTATAAGAAGTGACAACTAATAATACCTTATAAAGATTTTTACAAATTAAATAAGATACTCCATAGAACTGTTTTAGCATAGTGCTTGGGACATAGTAAATTAATGGTAACTATTATTACTACTTCCTAAGGTTACATATTGAATTTGCTATGTTACTTTTAATTCCTTCCCCAAATTTAATTTCCCTTAAAATTTGAATATTGAACGTCGAACCCACGGTATTAAGAATATGACTTAATTTAGAAATACGGTCATTGAGATATAATTAGTTAACTTAAGATGAGGTTAGATGGGGTAGGATGGGGCCCTAGTTCACTATGACTGGTGTCTTTACAAAAGGGAAGATTTGGACTCAGACTTGTAAACAGGAGAATGCCATGTAACTATTGGGGTTGTGTTGCCATAAACCAAGAAGCTACCAGAAGGTAGGAGACAGGCCTGGAATAGAAATTTCCCTAGTGCCTGTAGAGGAAGTATGGCCATCACAACACTTTGATCTTTGACTTCTAGCCTCCAGAAGCATGACACAATACATTTCTTTTGTTAAGCCACTCAGTTCGTGGCACCTTGTTACAGCAAACCTACAGTATGAATATATTACCTTATAGGGCTAGAACATTCATGAATCAGGTCTTTTACTCCTTGTAACCTGTAAAATACATATCAACTCCTCATCTCTGGATAGCAGGAATGAGGTAAACAAAGGAAGAAAAATTTTCTTTCCCTTTATGTTCTCCAGATCCAGTTTTTTTTTTTTTCTCAAAGAATATGTGTCTCTTATAGTTAAATGAAATATAACAGTATCCTCAGGTCAACACCAGAAACAATCTGTGCTCCTGAAGGACAAGGGTAAGAGGAAAGCAGAGAAAATGGTCTTTCAAGGCGTGGCCAAGTGGTATAAATATGAGCAAGAAAGTGTGTTGTATAATGGTGCATTCTTTATGGCATGTTGTTTCGTATAAGGATACCTTAATGCCTGTATACCAAGTACTTGCCTGCTGAGTGTCAATGCCCTTGGCCAAATAAAGTGTGATTACTCACACTTTAATTCTGTGAAATGACAGCATGTAATCTGAAAAGATCTTCATATACAACTGTAAATGGAAGACCATGCAATTAATAAAAGTTTTAATTCAAATACTAATTTCATATACAATATTTGAAGACTGATGAAGACAACTAATCTTTATTTCATTGTTTAAAGTTGAAAAAATATGTAGTGGCTATTTTTAATTGATTGATTAAATTAGCATTTAAATTCCCAAGAAAACTGAAAGCAATTAAAATATATATTCCGTTTTTGTGTTTTATATTTATTCTTCTTTTCTACTTGGAATTTAACATAGTCTTTTAACTAAAATCTTAGCATTTATTCAAAGATTTATTCAGGTCAAAACTTTAAACACATACACATTTTAAAGTTCATTTATATGAAGGGATGATGACTCATGATTTATAAATGACTTATAGGGTATATATGATTTTAATGTTGCTTTTTTTCTTTTGACTGGTTTGGGTTTATTTTATTTTATTTTATGTTTTTACATCTTTATTGGAGTATAATTGCTTTACAATGGTGTATTAGTTTCTGCTTCATAACAAGGTGAATCAGTTATACATATACATATATTCCCATATCTCCTCCCTCTTGCATCTCCCTCCTTCCCACCCTCGCTATCCCACCCATCCACGTGGTCATAAAGCACCGAGCTGATCTCCCTGTGCTATGCGGCTGCTTTCCACTAGCTATCTATTTTATGTTTGGTAGTGTATATATGTCCATGCCACTCTCTCACTTTGTCACAGCTTACCGTTCCCCCTCCTCATATCCTCAAGTCCATTCTCTAGTAGGTCTGTGTCCTTATTCACATCTTACCCCTAGGTTCTTCATGACACTTTTTTTTATATTCCATATATACGTGTTAGCATACGGTATCTGTCTTTCTCTTTCTGACTTACTTCACTCTGTATCACAGACTCTAAGTCCATCCACCCCATGACAAATAATTCAATTTCTTTTCTCTTTATGGCTGAGTAATATTCCATTGTGTATATGTGCCATATCTTCTTTATCCATTCATCTGGTGATGGATACTTAGGTTGCTTCCATCTCCTGGCTATTTTAAATAGAGCTGCAATGAACATTTTGGTACATGACTCTTTTTGAATTATGGTTTTCTCAAGGTATATGCCCAGTAACAGGATTGCTGGGTCATATGGTAGTTCTATTTGTAGACTTTTAAGGAACCTAGATACTGTTCTCCATAGTGGCTGTACCAACTCACATGCCAACCAGCAGTGCAAGAGTGTTCCCTTTTCTCCACACCCTCTCCAACATTTACTGTTTCTAGACATTTTGATGATGGCCATTCTCACTGGTGTGAGACGATATCTCATTAGAGTTTTGATTTGCATTTCTCTAATGATTAATGTTGTTGAGCATTCTTTCATCTGTTTGCTGGCAATCTGTATATCTTCTTTGGAGAAATGTCTATTTAGGTCTTCTGTCCATTTTTGGATTGGGTTGCTAGATGTTTTTGGTATTGAGCTGCGTGAGTTGCTTACAAATTTTGGAGATTAATCCTTTGTCAATTACTTCATTAGCAAATATTGTCTCCTATCCTGAGAGTTGTCTTTTAGTCTTGTTTATTGTTTCCTTTGCTGTACAAAAGCTTTGAAGTTTCATTAGGTCCCATTTGTTTATTTTTGTTTTTATTTCCATTTCTCTAGGAGGTGGGTCAAAAAGGATCTTGCTGTGATTTATGTCATAGAGTGTTCTGCCTATGATTTCCTCTAAGAGTTTGATAGTTTCTGACCTTACATTTAGGTCTTTAATCTATTTTGAGTTTATTTTTGTGTATGGTGTTAGGGAGTGATCTAACCTCATACTTTTACATGTACCTGTCAGTTTTTCCAGCACCACTTACTGAAAAGGCTATCCTTTCTCCACTATACATTCCTGCCTCCTTTATCAAAGATAAGGTGACCATATGTGTGTGGGTTTATCGCTTGGCTTTCTATGCTGTTCCATTGATCTATATTTCTGTTTTTGTGCCAGTACCATACTGTATTGATTACTGTAGCTTTGTAGTATAGTCTAAAGTCAGGGAGCCTGATTCCTCCAGCTCAGTTTTTCGTTCTCAAGATTACTTTGGCTGTTTGGGGGCTTTTGTGTTTCCATACAAATTGTGAAAATTTTTGCTCTAGTTCTGTGAAAAATGCCAGTGGTAGTTTGATAGGAATTGCACTGAATCTATAGATTGCTTTGGGTAGTAGAGTCATTTTCACAATGTTGATACTTGAAATCCAAGAACATGGTATATCTCTCCATTTATTTGTTTCATGTTTAATTTCTTTCATCAGTGTCATAACTTTCTGCATACAGATCCTTTGTCTCCTTAGGTAGTTTTATTCCTAGATATTTTTTTTTCTTACAATAGTAAATGGGAGTGTTTTCTTGATTTCACTTTCAGATTTTTCATCATTAGTGTATAGGAATGCCAGAGATTGCTGTGCATTAATTTTGTATCCTGCTGCCTTACCAAATTAATTGATTACCTCTAGTAGTTTTCTGGTAGCAACTTTAGGATTCTATATGTATAGTATCATGTCATCTGCAAACAGTGACAGTTTTACTTCTTCTTTTCTGACTTGGATTCCTTTTATTTCCTTTTATTCTCTGATTGCTGTGGCTAAAACTTCAAAAATTATGTTGAATAATAATGGTGAGAGTGGGCAACTTTGTTTTGTTCCTGATCTTAGTGGAAACGCTTTCAGTTTTTCACCATAGAGAGCAATGTTGGCTGTTGGTTTACCATATATGGCCTTTATTTTGTTGAGGAAAGTTCCCTCTATGCCTTCTTTCTGCAGGGTTTTTATCATAAATGGGTGTTGAATTTTGTCAAAACCTTTTGCTGCCTCTATTGAGATGATCATGTGGTTTTTCTCCTTCAGTTTGTTAATACGATGTACCACATTGATTAATTTGTATATATTGAATAATCCTTGCATTTCTGGAATAAACCCCATTTGATCATGGTGTATGATCCTTTTAATATGTTGTTGGATTCTGTTTGCTAGTATTTCGTTGAGGATTTTTGCATCTATGTTCATCAGTGATATTGGCCTGTACTTTTCTTTCTTTGTGACATCCTTGTCTGGTTTTGGTGTCAGGGTGATGGTGGCCTCGTAGAATGAGTTTGGGAGTGTTCCTCCCTCTGCTATATTTTGGAAGAGTTTGAGAAGGATAGTTGTTATATCTTCTCTAAATGTTTGATAGAATTTACCTGTGAAGCCATCTGGTGCTGGGCTTAGCTTTGTTGGAAGATTTTTATCACATTTTCAATTTCAGTGCTTGTGATTGGGCTGTTCATATTTTCTATTTCTTCCTGATTCAGTATTCGCACATTGTGCATTTCTAAGAATTTCTCCATTTCTTCCAGGTTGTCCATTTTATTGGCATAGAGTTGCTTGAAGTAATCTCTCATGATCTTTTGTATTTCTGCAGTGTCAGTTGTTCCTTCTCCTTTTTCATTTCTAATTCTATTGATTTGAGTCTTCTCCCTTTTTTCTTGATGAGTCTGTCTAATGGTTAATCAATTTTGTTTATCTTCTCAAAGAATCAGCTTTTAGTTTTATTGGTCTTTGCTATCATTGTCTTTTTCAATTATTTATGGTCTGAATTTTATGCTTTCTTTCCTTCTGCTAATGTTTTTTTGTTTTGTTTTGTTTTTCTTCTTTCTCTAATTGTTTTAGGTGCAAGGTTAAGTTGTTTATTTGAGATGTTTCCTGTTTCTTCTGTTAGGATTGTATTGCTATAAACTTCCCTTTAGAACTGCTTTTGCTGCATCCCATAGGTTTTGGGTCACCGTGTCTCCATTGTCATTTGTTTCTAGGTATATTTTTATTTCCTCTTTGATTTCTTCAATGATCCCTTCGTTATTAAGTAGCGTGTTGTTTAGCCTCCATGTGTTTGTATTTTTTACAGATCTTTTCCTGTAATTGATATCTAGTCTTATGTTGTTGTGGTCAGAAAAGATACTTCATACAATTTCAATTTTCTTAAATTTACCAAGGCTTGATTAGTGACCCTAGATATGATCTATCCTGGAGAATGTTCCATGAGCACTTGAGAAAAATGTGTATTCTGTTGTTTTTGGATGCAATGTCCTATAAATATCAATTACGTCCATCTTGTTTAATGTAACATTTAAAGCTTGTGTTTCCTTATTTATTTTCATTTTGGATGCTCTGTCCATTGGTGAAAGTGGAGTGTTAAAATCTCCTGCTATGGATGTGTTATTGTCGATTTCCCATTTTATGGCTGTTAGTATTTGCCTTATGTATTGAGGTGCTCCTATGTTGGGTGCATAAATATTTACAATTGTTATATCTTCTTCTTGGATCGATCCCTTGATCATTATGTAGTGTCCTTCTTTGTCTCTTCTAAAAGTGTTTATTTTAAAGTCTATTTTGTCTGATATGAGAATTGTTATTCCAGCTTTCTTTTGGTTTCCATTTGCATGGAATATTTTTTCCATCCTCTCACTTTCAGTCTGTATGTGTCCCTAGGTCTGAAGTGGGTCTCTTGTAGACAGCATATATATGTTTCTTGTTTTTGTATCCATTCAGCCAGCCTGTGTCTTTTGGTGGGCACATTTAATCCAGTTACATTTAAAATAATTATCGATATGTATGTTCCTATTCCCATTTTCTTAATTATTTTGGGTTTCTTATTGTAGGTCTCTTCTTTGTCTTGTGTTTCTTGCCTAGAGAAATTCCTTTAGCATTTATTGTAAAGCTGGTTTGGTGGTGCTGAACTCTCTCAGCTTTTGCCTGTCTGTAAAGGTTTTAATTTCTCTGTCAAACCTGAATGAGTTCCTTGCTGGGCAGAGTAATCTTGGCTGTAGGTTTCTCTCCTTCATCACTTTAAATATGTCCTGCCAGTCTCTTCTGGCTGCTGAAAGATCAGCTGTTAACCTTAAGGGGATTCCCTTTTGTGTTATTTGTTGTTTTTCCCTTGCTGCTTTTAATATGTTTTCTTTCTATTTAATTTTTGACAGTTTGATTAATATGTGTTGTGGAGTGTTTCTCCTTGGATTTATCCTGTATGGGACTCTCTGTGCTTCATACAGTTGATTAACTATTTCCTTTCCCATATTAGGGAAGTTTTCACCTATAATCTCTTCAAATATTTTATCAGTCCCTTTCTTTTTCTCTTCTTCTTCTGAAACCCCTATAATTTGAATGTTGGTGTGTTTAATGTTGTCCCAGAAGTCTCTGAGACTGTTCTCAGTTCTTTTCATTCTTTTTTCTTTATTCTGCTCTGCAGTGGTTATTTCCACTATTTTTTTTTTACATCTTTATTGGAGTATAATTGCTTTACAATGGTGTGTGAGTTTCTGCTTTATAACAAAGTGAATCAGTTGTACATATACATATGTTCCCATGTCTCTTCCCTCTTGCTTCTCGCTCCCTCCCACTCTCCCCATCCCACCCCTCCAAACAGTCACAAAGCACCGAGCTTGTTTCCCTGTGCTATGCAGCTGCTTCCCACTAGCTATCTACCTTAAGTTTCATAGTGTCACTTATCCATTCTCCTGCCTCAATTTTTCTGCCATTGATCCCTTCTAGAGTATTTTTAATTTCATTTATTGTGCTGTTCATCATTGCTTGTTTCATCTTTAGTTCTTCTAGGTCCTTGTTAAATGTCTCTTGCATTTTCTCTATTCTATTTCCACGATTTTGGATCATCTTTACTATCATTATTCTGAATTCTTTATCAGGTAGACTGCCTATTTCCTCTTCATTTGTTAGGTTTGGTGTGTTTTTATCTTGCTCCTTCATCTGCTGTGTGTTTTTCTGTCTTCTTATTTTGCTAATCTTACTGTGTTTGGGGTCTCCTTTTTGCAGGATGTAGGTTCATAGTTCCCGTTGCTTTTGGTGTCTGTCCCCAGTGGCTAAAGTTGGTTGAGTGGGTTGTGTAGGCTTCCTGGTGGAGGGGACTAGTGCCTGTGCTCTGGTGGATGAGGCTGGATCTTGTCTTTCTGGTGGGCAGGTCCACGTCTGGTGGTGTGTTTTGGGGTGTCTGTGGCCTTATTATGATTTTGGCAGCCTCTCTGCTAATGCATGTGGTTGTGTTCCTGTCTTGCTAGTTGTTTGGCATAGGGTGACCAGCACTGTAGCTTGATGGTTGTTGAGTGAAGCTTGGTCCTTGTGTTGAGATGGAGATGTCTGGGTGATTTTTGCCGTTTGATATTATGTGGAGCTGGGGGGTCTCTTGTGGACCAGTGTTCTGAAGTTGGCTCTCTCACCTCAGAGGCACAGCACTGACTCCTGGCTGCACACCAAGAGACTTTCTTCCACACGGCCCAGAATAAAAGGGAGAAAATGTAGAAAGAAAGAAAGAAAGAAAGAAAGAAAGAAAGAAAGAAAGAAAGAAAGAAAGAGGATAAAATAAAATAATATAATGTAAGATAAAATAAAGTTATTAAAATAAAAAATAATTATTAAGAAAAAAATTTTTTAAAGAAAAAGAAAAAAAAAACAGATGGTTAGAATCCTAGGACAAATGGTGAAAGCAAAGCTATACAGACAAAGTCTCACACAGAAGCATACACATACACACTCACAAAAAGAGGATAATGTGAAAAAAATAATAAATCTTTCTCTCAATGTCCACCTTCTCAATTTGGTATGATTCCTTGTCTATTCATGTATTCCACAGATGCAGTGTAGATCAAGTTGCTTGTGGAGCTTTAATCCGCTGCTTCTGAGCCTGCTGGGGGAGATTTCCCTTTCTCTTCTTTTTTCGCACAGCTCCCGGGGCTCAGCTTTGGATTTGGCCCCACCTCTGCGTGTAGGTCGCTGGAGGGCCTCTGTTCTTCACTCAGACAGGAAGGGGTTAAAGGAGCAGCTGCTTCGGGGGCTCTGGCTCATTCAGGCCAGCGGGGAGGGAGTGGTGCAGATGCGGGGAGAGACTGCGACAGCAGAGGCCGGCAGGACGTTACACCAGCCTGAGGCATGCTGTGTGTTCTCCCGGGAATGTTGTCCCTGGATCCCGGGACCCTGGCAGTGGTGGGCTACACTGGCTCCCAAGAGGGGCGAATGGAATAGTGACCTGTTCTCTCACACAGGCTTCTTGGTGGTGGCAGCAGCAGCCTTAGCATCTCATGCCCATCTCTGAGGTCGGCGCTGTTAGCCACAGCTCGTGCCTGTCTCTGGAGCTCCTTTAAGCAGCACTCTTAATCCCCTTGCCTTGAGCACCAGGAAACGAAGAGGGAAGAAAAAGTCTCTTGCCTCTTCAGCAGGTCCAGACATTTCTCTGGACTCCCTCCCGCCTAGCCGTGGTGCACTAACTCCCTGTAGGCTGTGTTCACGCCGCCAACCACAGTCCTCTCCCTGCGCTCCGACCAAAGCCGGAGCCTCAGCTCCCAGCCCGGCCCGCCCCGGCGTGTGAGCAGACAAGCCTCTCGGGCTGGTGAGTGCTGGTCGGCATCGATCCTCTGTTCAGGAATCTCTCCGTTTTGCCCTCCGCATCCCTGTTTTTGTGCTCTCCTCCACGGCTCCGAAGTTTCCCCCTCCGCCACCCGCAGTCTTCACCTGCGAAGAGGCTTTCTATTGTGTGGAAACTTTTCCTCCTTCACAGCTCCCTCCCACTGGTGCAGATCCCATCCCTATTCTTTTTTTTTTTTTTTTTCGCGGTACGCGGGCCTCTCACTGTTGTGGCCTCTCCCGTTGCGGAGCACAGGCTCCGGACGCCCAGGCTCAGCGGCCATGGCTCACGGGCCCAGCCGCTCCGCGGCATATGGGACCCTCCCGGACCGGGGCACGAACCCGTGTCCCCTGCATCGGCAGGCGGACTCTCAACCACTGCGCCACCAGGGAAGCCCCCATCCCTATTCTTTTGTCTCTGTTTATTCTTTTTCCTTTTGCCCTACCCAGGTACGTAGGGAGTTTCTTGCTTTTTGGGAGGTCTGAGGACTTCTGCCAGCGTTCAGTAGGTGTTCTGTAGGAGTTGTTCCACGTGTAGATATATTTCTGGTCTGTCTGTGGCGCAGAAGGTCATCTCTGCGTCTTACTCTTCTGTCATCTTCCCCGTCCTCAACCCCGTCTTCCCCCTCCTCAACCCATCCTCCCCCTCCTCAACCTTATTTTTAACATTAATGTAACATCAGCACGGTGCCAAGTTTTATATAAATTGGAACCAATATGGTGTCAAATTTACCAATTCATTCATTGGAAAATGAAATAAGAAAATAACAAATTGTTATTAATGTCACATTTCCAAAATCAGTTGTAATTAACAATTTTTCCCTATAACAAATAGATGTCATATAGTATAAAAAAGATATTGTGAGTTGCTGATTGCATTCTGACACTAATTCTCACATACCAGCTGGGTGTCCTATAATTTAATTCAATGCTGACACTATATGAGTATCAGATCCCAAAGGTGAAAGTGCAAGATCCCCAATAAGGCTACCTTTACTTCAGATGCCAGCCATAAGGAGGGTCCCCAGAGTACCCTCAGTTCTTCCAAGCTGACTACAAATTTGCAGTTTCCAACAGGTTTGATAATTTGTTTGATAATTCACTAGAAAATGCATAGAACTCAGGAAAGCACTATATTTATGATTACCATTTCATTATAAAGATTACAAATGAATAATCAGATGAAGAGATACATAGAGCAAGGCCTAGGAAGGTCCCGGTACAGTAGTTTATGTTTTCTTGGAATCAGGCTGTGTCACCCTTTCAGTATATTCACATATTCACCAACCAGGAAGCTCCCATGAGCTTCAATGTCCAGACATTTTACATGGGGTGTCATTACATAAGCATGATTGATTAAATAACTGACCATGTAAGTGAACTCAATATCCAGCCCTACTCCCCTCCTTGGATTTTGGGCAGCTGAAAGTTCCAACACTCTAATTATGCATTTGGCTTTTCTGACGACCAGCTCCCATCCTGAAGCTATGTAGCGGCTGCTATAGGTCATTTCATTAACATAGAAGACATAATCCTATCACCCTGAAAATTCCAAGGATTTTTGAAGCTCTGTGCCAAGAACCAGGGACTAGAAAATCAGATATAGTCTTTACTACTTCACATTAATTTTCTAGTGCCCAAAGTAGGACATAGTGGTAGTGTCTCTTCAACACCAAACTTCTGCTTCCTCTTGAGTATAACCCCTCAACCCACCCAGACTCAAACTTATTCTTTCTTTCTGTCCCTAAATTCTCTATCCACTCCACCATCATTAAGTGGATATGACTAATATCAGCTTCAAGTATGATAATCTCCCTTGGTGTTCATTGATTCGTTTGTTAACCCAAAATAATTATTTTAAAAGTGATATATGTATATAATAGGATATAACCCAGAAATAAAAAGAAGCAAATCTTGCCATTTGCTACAACATATATGAACTTTTAGGACATTATATAAGTGAAATAGGTTAGACAAAGAAACTCAAATACTGTATGATCTCATTTTCATGTGGAATCTAAAAAAACTGAACTCATAGAAATGAAGTAGTAGATTCTAGGGGCTGGAGGGTGGGGAATATGGGGAGATGTTGGTCAAAAGTACAAATATCCAGTTAGAAGATGAATAAGTTCTGAGGATCCAATGTACATCATGGTGACTATTGTTAAAAATACTGTATTATAATTGAAAATTGCTAAGAGAGTTCATCTTAAATGTTCTCACTACACACCAAAGTAACTCTGTGAAGTGATGGATGTGTTAACTAAACTTATTGTGGAAATCATTTTACAGTATATACATATACCAAATTATCACATTGCACACCTTAAACTTACACATCATATGTCAATTATATATCAATAATGCTGAAAAAATTATTATTATTATTATACCTACTATATATTAAGCATTATTCTTTGTGTCTCACAGCACTGTTCACTCTATGCCTTATAAGATAAAATTTCATGAATATCTTAATCTATCTTTGTATATTTATTTAACTTGGAGCTTGGTAATTATTTTTTATTGAATGTTGCCATCTACATACTAGAGGTTGCCATCTACCTATGAATTAATATATTAATTAAACAAATATTTATTTCTTATCTATAATATGCTGTGGGGCATGGCAGTGAATAAAGCACATGCCTTTTCGAGCTTATAATCTACAGGATATACAGACAACTAACAAATAAATGTAAAATATTAGGTTAAAATATAGGACAAGTACAAGTGATAATATGTGTCATTTTAATTAAGGAGGGTCATAAGAAAAAGCCCTTAAAAGATAAAATTATAACAAAGGAAGGAAGCCACTGGATCAGGAAATGAGACATGAAACAACCTGGGAGAAGAATATTATAACAAGGACAAAGACCTAGAAGTAACAATAAGTTTGTGGGTTTTAGCAACAGCAAGGTTAATGTAGTTAAGTCATAATGAGTTGGAGGATGGTAGGAGATGAGGTCAGTGAGCTAAAGAAGGGCCATATCATGTAGGGCCTTGTAAGCCATGACAAGGCGTTTATATATTTTTTTCTCAGTACAGTAGATAACCACTTGGTTTTATCTTTGAAGAATTTTGAGCATGAGAGTGACACAATTTAATGTATATTTTAAAAAATCCCTCTACCAGCACTGTGAAAGACTCACTATATGGGGGCAAGAATGGAGCCATGTAGACCACTTAAGATACTATTATTATAGTTTAGACCAGAGATCAGTGGCTTGGATAAGGTAGCAGTTGAGGAGCTGAGAAAATATACTTGAGATATATTTTTAAAAGAAGAGTGAATAGAATTTGATAATGGATTAGATGTAGAGTGGAAGGGAAAGAGAAAAATAAAATATGACCTCTGGGGTTTTGACCAAAGCAACCAAGTGAATGGTTTACTGACATGAGGAACGATTGATAAAGAACAAGATAGATGGAGAGTGGTGATGTAGTCAAGAGATGCATTTTACACATGTTAAATTTGATATGTTATTAGGCAACAAGTAGTGTAGTCCCAAGGCAGTTGGACATAGGAGTCTATAGCTTATGGAAGTTCAAAGGCTGGACAAATTTGGGGTCATCAGAACATAAATCCTATTTAAAACCATTAAAAATTAAATCACCAAGAATATGAAACTAAATAGAGATAAACAGAAAACATACAATATTTATTAAATGGGAAAGAAGAGTAGGAAAACTAAAATAAAGCTGAGAAGGAGATTCTAATGAGGTATGATGAAAACAAGGAGAATATCCTGCCCTAGATGAAACCAAGTCATAGCAGTGCTTCAACAACAGAAAAGTGATCAACTGTGTTAAATGCTGCTGAAAGATCAAATAAAATACAGATGAAAACTGACCATAGATTCGAAAAATATGGAGGTCACTGGGAATCACAATACAAGGTTTCAGTGCAGTTATGAGAACAAAATCTAATTAGAGTGTGTTTGGAAGACAATGAGATGTGGAAACTTTGAGAGACTAAGTGTAGACAACACTTTTGAATGGAGGTTTGCTGCATATATTATCATAGAAAAGGAGTAAGAAATGGTAAATTATAAGGGATTTGGGACCTACGGAAATTGTTTTTGTTGTTGGTAGTGTTGTTGTTTAAGATGCGAAATATTTCAACATGTTTGTTGGTTGAGAACCTAGCATACAGGGATAAATTGATGATGCAGGAAATAAGTTATTTTCAGGAGCAAAGTACATAATTGGAGTAAAGCAGATTATGTGGGTGCAGATACAGTGAGATGGGTAAATGTTTTAGTAGGAGCTTGTGATAGGCCTCTTCAGATACCTTCAACTTTATCAGTGAAATAACAGGCCAGTTAATCAGTTAAGGTGAGGAGAGGGAAGGCAATATTGGATGTTTGAGAAGAGGAGGTGTGAAATAGTTGCTAGGGCCATAGGAACAGAGGATAAAAATGGACTTGGAATTAAAGTAGGAACACCTGGAAGTACTGAAATATCACTTCAAATTTTAGTCATAAACTTAAAATGAGACCATACATGGAAGTCTTAAACAAATAAGATGTAAACTACATTTGGAACTACTTGACTTCAGCAAACAGAAGAGCAAACAGAAGATTTGGTATCAAAGAGCTACCTTCCAGTCATAATATTAAACCAAAATGGTCAATAAAATATACAGAGGCCAATGGGCACAAAGGGATCACTATTTGGGAAATTAGCTCTTGACACGAGCTTACTGCTTTTGGATACAGGGCTGGTGCTGTTGAAGGCAATAGTGATGGTGATGGTGATGATGCTGATGTTTTTGTTTCAAGATATAGATCCAGGGCCTCCAACCTCCTTCACAGAAGTAGAGAAGATACAGAGACAAGTTATTATGAGTGTCTCCATTTCATAGTATACAGTGTTTTTGAGCTTCAAAGATGATAAATTCCATCTATTTGTCCTCCTATTTCCACATTATCCATTATTCCCCACAATGGACACTCTATTTGCTTAGCTAAATTCATTACTCATAAAAGAAAGAGGAACACTCTTTTATTTTATTCAGAGATTTACTCTGAAGTGTGAGTGGAACTGCATATCAAATTTTGTATTAGGCCTTAGTTTTATTAATATCAACTCTGTTGCCTTCACAGTATCACTGAAACCATACCATGCAGATAAAGCCTCATAATGAGATCAGTTGTCAGCAAACTCTACTTGATATTATAGGAAGGATTCTGGTGGAACTCTACGTGTTACTTTGCTGATGCAACAAGACTATCCTGATTAGATCACAGTAAACCAGAAAAATGCTTGCCTTGATGCCATTTCTACATGAGGCACCTATGATAACACTCAGAGGACTTGTTATTCCTTGGCACTATATATTGTATCTGGTTTTAGCTTTAACACACAGCAGGGAACTTACAGCCAGAGATTTGTTGCAAAAAAAAAATGGTCAAGAGGAGGGAAATCAAGATGGTAGAGTAGGAGGATGCTGAGCTCACTTCCTCCCTTGAACACAAAATAAATAAATCTACATGTGGAGCAACTCTCATTGAAAACAAACTGGAGGTTGGCAGAAAGATTCACACAGAGTTGGGTAGGAAGGGAGGTGAAGCAATCAGGTAGGGATCTGCACCCCTAGCAGGGGAGACAGAAGAGAAGGGGCTATCACAGGCTTGGAGATCCACTCGGGAGGTGAGAGACTGGAGCCAAATATCAGCACACCAGCTCTGGGTTCTGATAACAAGAAGACAAGTCCCCTTAGCTGGTTTGAAAACCAGTGGGAGTTACAGGAAGGCTGTAAGAAACTGAGACTCCACTCATGAAGATCACACACACACACACACACACACACACACACACACACACACACACGCTTGCTTACTCCCTGGAACAAGAGGAAGAAGGTTGAAAATGACCCGGGGCTCTGGCCAGATTCCATCAATTGCTCCAATATTCACCCCAGCCCACACCGGGTGCTTGCTCCAGCCCCTCTAGCTCAAGCACAGCTCTCCACTAGGATGAAAGCTACCTTTGCCAAGGAGAATGTGCACATGGGTGGAATGGAGCCAGCTTGTACCTGGACCTGCATTTGAACACAGTGAAAACAACCATTATCAGAGTACACACAGAGGTGACAGATAGAAAGCTACCTGAGGATCTGACTGGAGTGCCAGGAGCATCTCAGTGGGTGCCCTGGCTTGCACTAGGCATCTGATTCATCCCTATTGCTCTGGCACTGATTTGTAGTAGAGCAGAAGTGCCATTGCTGGGAGGAGACCACACACTTGGAGTGGAACCAGCCTGGGCTGGAACCTTAGGGCTTCTGCTCTGGCAACATGAACCCAATCTCACTGGTGATAGGGCAGTGATGGCCACCGAGCATAGGAGAAACTGTGGATTCTACCTGGTTCTGGCTCTAACTCCTCCATATCCAGCCCAACCTCCCACTGAAGTGGTAGATGCTAGCATACAAATGGGGAAGATGTGACCCATGCTCACTTTAGATACAACCCTCCCACCAAAGCCACTGGGCACATGCAAACTGCATAGGAGCACTCCTACACAAAGACACACCTTCAAGACAGGGATAGGTAATTGTATCACACAATTCCATACAGACAAAGAAAATTAAACAAAATGGGAAAACAGAGAAATTTGTTTCAAATGAAAGAATACAAAAAAAAAAAAAACCCTGAAAAAGTCCCTAATGAAACAGAGATAAATAATTTATTAGATCAGGGGTTCAAAGCATCAGTAATACAAATACTAACTGAACTTGGGGCAAGAATAGATTAAAATAGTGATAATTTTAGCAGGGAACTATAAAATTAATAAAGAATCAGTCAGAATAGAATACAAAAATTAAAATGAAAAATACACTAGAAGGCATCAGTAGCAGACCAGGTGATACTGAAGAAGCCATAAGTGATCTGGAAGACAGAATAATGGAATTCATCCAATCAGAGCAGTAAAAAGAAAAACAAATTAAAAAAATGAAAATAGTGTAAGGGGCCTCTGGGACAATGATAAGCATAATCACATTCTTATTATAGGACTTCCAGAAGGAGAAGAGTGAGAGTAAAGAGTTGAAAATTCATTTGATGAAATTATAGCTGAAAACTTCCCAAAGATAAAGAAGGAAATGGATTTCCACATCCAAAAATCACAGAGAGTTCCAAACAAGGTGAACCCCAAAAGAGCTACACCAAGACATATCATCATTAGAATGGCAAAAGATAAAAAGAGAATTTTAGGGCTTCCCTGGTGGTGCATTGGTTGAGAGTCCACCTGCTGATGCAGGGGACACAGGTTCATGCCCCCTTCCAGGAAGTTCCCACATGCCACAGAGCAGCTGGGCCCGTGAGCCACGGCCACTGAGCCTGCGTGTCTGGAGCCTGTGTTCTGCAACAGGAGAGGCCACAACAGTAAGAGGCCCGCGTACCACAAAAAAAAAAAAAAAAAGTATTTTAAAAGCAGCAAGAGAAAAACAAAGAGCTATATAAAAGGGAACCCCCATAAGGCTATCAGCTGAATTTTCTGCAGAAACTTTCCATGCCAGTAGAGAGAGGCATAATATATTTAAAGTGCTGAAAGGGAAAACCTACAACCTAGAATATTCCACCCAGCAAGGTTATCATTCAGAGTTGAAGGAGAGATAAATAACATAGACAAGCAAAAACTAAGAGTTTATCAATACTAAACCAACCCTACAACAGGCATTAAAGGTTCTTCTTTAAGTGGAAAAGTAAAAAGGGTACAACAAGTAAAGAATTTATGGAAAAGGAAAATCCTACTAACAGAGGTAACTATTTAGTAATGTCTGTGCCTCAATCAATTAAATAAGCTAGTATAAAGATTAAAGACAAAAAATTGTAAAATCGAGCATAACTACAATGAAGAGTTAAGGGTTAGACAAGGAGATGTAATATATGACATTGAAAACACAAAATGTGGGGTAAGAGAGTAAAATCTATAGATCTTTTAGAATGTGTTTGAAAGATTATCAGTTTAAAATAAGTTGATATAGTTATAGATCAACATATATGAACCCCATGATAATCATAAAAAATAAACTACAATAGATACACAAAAACTAGGGAGAAAGTAAAACAAGCATACCATCAAAGAAAATCAGCAAACCACAAAGAAACAAAAAGAAGAATAAATGAACAGAGAAGAAAAAAAAAATAACGGAAAACAAGTTACACAATGGTAATGCATACATGCCTCTCAGTAATCACTTTAAATGTCAATGAACTAAATGTTCCAATCAAAAGATATATGGTGGCTGATTGGATAAAATAGCAAGACCCATTCATGTGTTGTATACAAGAGACTCACTTCAGAGCTAAAGACACACACAGACTGAAAGTGAGGGAATGGAAAAAGACATTTCATGCAAATGGACATGATGGAAAATCTGGGGTAGCAATACTCATATCAGACAAAGTAGACTTTAAAATAACATCTATTACAAAAGACAAAGATGGGCACTTTATAATGATATAGGGATAAACACAAGAAGAAGATACAATATTTGTTAACATAGGCACACCTAATATAGGAGCACCTAAATATATAAAGCAAATATTAACAGACTTAAAGGGAAAATGACAATAATAGTAGGGATTTTAACACCACTCTCACATCAATGGACAGATCATCAAGACAGAAAATTAATAAGGCAGCATTGGTCTTAAATGACATATTGGACCAGTTGGACTTAATAGATATCTACAGATATTCCATCCAAAACCATCAGAATACATATGTTTTCAAGTGCACATGGAAAAATCTCCAGGATAAAACACATACTAGGTCACAAACCAAGTCTCAACAAATTTAAGAAGATAGAAATTATATCAAGAATTTTTTTTCCTAATCACCACAACATGAAACTAGAAATCAATGATAGGAATAAAAATAGGAAAAACACAAATTTGTGATGAGTAAACAACATGCTACTAAAAAAAACTAATGGGTCAATGGAGAAATCAGAAAATACCTTGAGACAAATGAAAATAAAAATACAACTTTATAAAATCTCTTGGATACAGCAAAAGCATGCTAGGAGGAAGTTTGTAGCTATGCAAGCCTAACTCAAGGAGCTGGGAATATCTCAAATAAACAGCTAACTTACCAACTAAGGAAATTAGAAGTAGAAAACTAAAGGCCAAAGTTAGCAGAAGGAAGGAAATAATAAAAATCACAGAGTAAATAAATGAGATAAAAATAGAAAAGATCAATAAAACCAAGAGCTGTTTTTTTTTAATATAAACAAAATTAATAAGCCTTTAGCCAGGATCATTAAGAGAGAAAGAGAAAGGACCCAAATAAACTAAATGCGAAATGAAATAGGAGAAACCACAATTGATATCACAAAGATACAAAAAATAAGAGAATACTGTGAACAGTTATATGCCAACAAATTTGACAACCTAGAAGAAATGGATAAGCAAGTAGAGACATACAATCTTCCAAGACTGAATCAGGAAGAAAAAGATAAACTAAGAAGACTGATCCTTAGTAGTGAAATTGAAGCAATAATCACAAAACTTCCAGCAAGCAAAAGTTTAGGACTGGAGAGCTTCACAGGGGTATTTTACCAAACGTACAAAGAAGACCTAATACCCACCCTTCTCAAACTATTCTGAAAAGTTGAAGAAGAGGGAACACTTCCAAATGCATTCTATGATGCCACCATTACCATGATACCAAAACCAGACAAAGAAACTAAAAAAAAAAAAAAAAAGAATATTGCATGTCCTCTACAAACAGTATCAGTTTTCCTTCTTCCTTTCCAATTGGATTCATTTTATTTATTTTTCTTCTCTAATTGCTGTGACTAGGAATTCCAAAATTATGTTGAACTAAAGTGGAGAGAGTGGGCATCCTTGTCTTGTTCCTGATCTTGGAGGAAATGATTTCAGCTTTTCACTGTTGAGTATGATGTTAGATGTGGGTTTGTCATATATGGCCATTATTTTGTTGAGGTATGTTCCCTCTATGCTCACTTTCTGGAGAATGCTTTTGTTTTTAATCATAATTGAGTGTTGAATTTTATCAAAGGTATTTTCTGCATCTATTGAGATCATTATATTGGTTTTTATTCTTCAGTTTGTTAATGTGGTGTATCACATTGATTGATTTGCAGATATTGAAAAATCTCTACATCCCTGGGATAAATCCCACTTAATCATTGTGTATGATCCTTTTAATGTATTGTTGCATTGTGTTTGCTGGTATTTTGTTGAGGATCTTTGAACTATGTTCATCAATGATATTGGCCTGTAATTTTCTTTTTTGATATCTTTGTCTGGTTTTGGTATCTTGGTGGTGCTGGCATCATAGAATGAGTTTGGGAGTCTACCTTCCCCTGAAAATTTTTGGAATAGTCTCAGGATAGATGTTCAGAAAGATAGATTTTCTGCCTATGTTCCTAGAGGAAACAGGCAGAACATACTTTGACATAAATTGCAGCAATATTGTTTTGGATCTGTCTCCTAAAGTAAAAGAAATAAAACTAAAAATAATTAAATGGGACCTAATTAAACTTAAAAGGTGTTTCACAGGAAAGGAAACCATGAATAACATGAAAAAACAAGCTACTGAAAGGAAGAAAATATTTCCAAATGATATGACTGAAAAAGGATTAATATCCAAACTATATAAACATCCACTGTGGAAAACAGTATGGAGGTTTCTCAAAAAAACTAAAAATAGAACTAGCATATATCCAGCAGTTCCACTCTTTGGTATATATCCTAAAAAAAACAAAGACACTAATTTGAAAAGATATGTGCACCCTAATGTTCATAGCAGCATTATTTACAATTGCCAAGATATAAAAACAACCTAAGTGTCCATCTACAGAAGAATGGATAAAGAAGATGTGATATATGTGTGTGTGTGTGTGTCTGTGTGTCTGTGTTATATAACATATATATGTTATATATGTATAACAAATGAATATCACTCAGCCATATAAAAGAACAAAATTTTGCCATTTACAGCAACATGGATAGACTTGGAGAGCATTATGCTAAGCAAAATAAGTCAGACAGAGAAAGACAAATACTGTGTGATATCACTTATGTGTAGAATCTAAAAAATACAACACAATGATCTAGTGAATATAAGAAAAAGAAGCAGATTCACAGATATACAGCACAAAGTAGTGGTTACCAGTGGGGGCAGAGAGGCAATTTAGGGCTGGAGGAGTGGTAGACACAAACTGTTCGGTATAAGATATGCTCAAGGAATATTGTACAACACGGGGATTGTAGCCAATATTTTTTTAGTAACTGTAAATGGACAGCAACCTTTAAAAATTGTATAAAAGTAAAAAAAAAATAAGTAAAATAAAATAAACATAAAAAAGAATATGTGGGAAAAATTAAAAAAATTATTACAGGGCAATATCTCTGATAAATATAGATGAAAACAACCTCAAATGATAGTAGCAAACAGAATCCAACAATATGTACAAAGGATAACACACCATGATCAAGTGGGATTTATTCCAGACATGCAAGGGTGGTTTAATATCCACAAATCTATCAATGTGGTACACCACAGTAACAAAAGAAGGAATAAAAATCACAAGATCATCTCAATAGATGCCCAAAAAACATTTGACAAAGTTAAGCATCGATTTATGATAAAATCTCTTATCAAAGTTTGTGTACAGGAAACTTATCTCAACATATCTCAATATAATAAAGGCTATTCATGAGAAAACTGCACCAAAGAGTATACTCAATATTGAAAGGCTAAAATCTTTCCCTCTAAAATCAAGAGAAAGAAAAGGAGCCCACTCTTGCATCTTTTTTTTTTTTTTTTAAACATCTTTATTGGGGTATAATTGCTTTACAATGGTGTGTTAGTTTCTGCTTTATAACAAAGTGAATCAGCTATACATATACATATGTTCCCATATGTCTTCCCTCTTGCGTCTCCCTCCCTCCCACTCTCCCCATCCCACACTTCCAGGCTGTCACAAAGCACCGAGCTAATATCCCTGTGCCTTGCGGCTGCTTCCCCCCAGCTATCTACCTTACTACGTTTGTTAGTGTGTATATGTCCATGACTCTCTCTCGCCCTTTCAAAGCTCACCCTTCCCCCTCCCCATATCCTCAAGTCCGTTCTCCAGTAGGTCTGCGTCTTTATTCCTATCTTACCCCTAGGTTCTTCATGACATTTTTTTTCCCTTAAATTCCATATATATGTGTTAGCATACGGTATTTGTCTTTTTCTTTCTGACTTACTTCACTCTGTATGACAGACTCTAGGTCTATCCATCTCATTACAAATAGCTCAATTTCATTTCTTTTTAAGGCTGAGTAATATTCCATTGTGTATGTGTGCCACATCTTCTTTATCCATTCATCCGATGATGGGCGCTTAGATTGTTTCCATGTCCTGGCTATTGTAAATAGAGCTGCAATGAACATTTTGGTACATGACTCTTTTTGAATTTTGGTTTTCTCAGGGTATATGCCAAGTAGTGGGAATGCTGGGTCATATGGTAATTCTATTTGTAGTTTTTTAAGGAACCTCCATACTGTTCTCCACAGTGGCTGAACCAATTCACATTCCCACCAGCAGTGCAAGAGTGTCCCCTTTTCTCCACACCCTCTCCAGCATTTATTGTTTCTAGATTTTTTGATGATGGCCATTCTGACTGGTGTGAGATGATATCTCATTGTAGTTTTGATTTGCATTTCTCTAATGATTAATGATGTTGAGCATTCTTTCATGTGTTTGTTGGCATTCTGTATATCTTCTTTGGAGAAATGTCTATTTAGGTCTTCTGCCCATTTTTGGATGGGGTTGTTTGTTTTTTTGTTATTGAGCTGCATGAGCTGCTTGTAAATTTTGGAGATTAATCCTTTGTCAGTTGCTTCATTTGCAAATGTTTTCTCCCATTCTGAGGGTTGTCTTTTGGCCTTGGTTATGGTTTCCTTTGCTGTGCAAAAGCTTTGAAGTTTCATTAGGTCCCATTTGTTTATTTTTGTTTGTATTTCCATTACTCTAGGAGGTGGGTCAGAAAGGATCTTGCTGTGATTTATGTCATAGAGTGTTCTTCCTATGTTTTCTTCTAAGAGTTTGATAGTTTCTGGCCTTACATTTAGGTCTTTAATCCATTTTGAGCTTATTTTTGTGTATGGTGTTAGGGAGTGATCTAATCTCATACTTTTACATGTACCTGTCCAGTTTTCCCAGCACCATTTGTTGAAGAGGCTGTCCTTTCTCCACTGTACATTCCTGTCTCCTTTATCAAAGATAAGGTGTCCATATGTGCGTGGGTTTATCTCTGGGCTTTCTATCCTGTTCCACTGATCTTTCTGTTTTTGTGCCAGTACCATACTGTCTTGATTACTGTTGCTTTGTAATATAGTCTAAAGTCAGGGAGCCTGATTCCTCCAGCTCCTTTTTTCGTTCTCAAGATTGCTTTGGCTATTCGGGGTCTTTTGTGTTTCCATACAAATTGCGAAATTTTTTGTTCTAGTTCTGTGAAAAATGCCAGTGGTAGTTTGATAGGGATTGCATTGAATCTGTAGATTGCTTTGGGTAGTAGAGTCATTTTCACAATGTTGATTCTTCCCATCCAAGAACATGGTATATCTCTCCATCTATTTGTATCATCTTTAATTTCTTTCATCAGTGTCTTATAATTTTCTGCATACAGGTCTTTCGTATCCTTAGGTAGGTATATTCCTAGATATTTTATTCTTTTTGTTGCAATGGTAAATGGGAGTGTTTTCTTGATTTCACTTTCAGATTTTTCATCATTAGTATATAGGAATGCCAGAGATTTCTGTGCATTAATTTTGTATCCTGCTACTTTACCAAATTCATTGATTAGCTCTAGTAGTTTTCTGGTAGCATCTTTAGGATTCTCTATGTATAGTATCATGTCATCTGCAAACAGTGACAGCTTTACTTCTTCTTTTCCGATTTGGATTCCTTTTATTTCCTTTTCTTCTCTGATTGCTGTGGCTAAAACTTCCAAAACTATGTTGAATAAGAGTGGTGAGAGTGGGCAACCTTGTCTTGTTCCTGATCTTAGTGGAAATGCTTTCAGTTTTTCACCATTGAGGATGATGTTTGCTGTGGGCTTGTCATATATGGCTTTTATTATGTTTAGGAAAGTTCCCTCTATGCCTACTTTCTGGAGGGTTTTTATCATAAATCGGTGTTGAATTTTGTTGAAAGCTTTCTCTGCATCTATTGAGATGATCATATGGTTTTTCTCCTTCAATTTGTTAATATGGTTTATCACATTGATAGATTTGCGTATATTGAAGAATCCTTGCATTCCTGGAATAAACCCCACTTGATCATGGTGTATGATCCTTTTAATGTGCTGTTGGATTCTGTTGGCTAGTATTTTGTTGAGGATTTTTGCATCTATGTTCATCAGTGATATTGGCCTGTAGTTTTCTTTCTTTGTGACATCCTTGTCTGGTTTTGGTATCAAGGTGATGGTGGCTTCGTAGAAGGAATTTGGGCGTGTTCCTCCCTCTGCTATATTTTGGAAGAGTTTGAGAAGGATAGGTGTTAGCTCTTCTCTAAACGTTTGATAGAATTCACCTGTGAAGCCATCTGGTCCTGGGCTTTTGTTTGTTGGAAGGTTTTTAATCACAGTTTCAATTTCAGTGCTTGTGATTGGTCTGTTCATATTTTCTATTTCTTCCTGATTCAGTCTTGGCAGGTTGTGCATTTCTAAGAATTTGTCCATTTCTTCCAGATTGTCCATTTTATTGGCATAGAGTTGCTTGTAGTAATCTCTCATGATTTTTTTAATTTCTGCAGTGTCAGTTGTTACTTCTTTTTCATTTCTAATTCTATTGATTTGAGTCTTCTCCCTTTTTTTCTTGATGAGTCTGGCTAGTGGTTTATCTATTTTGTTTATCTTCTCAAAGAACCAGCTTTTAGTTTTATTGATCTTTGCTATTGTTTCCTTCATTTCTTTTTCATTTATTTCTGATCTGATTTTTATGATTTCTTTCCTTCTGCTAGCTTTGGGGTTTTTTTGTTCTTCTTTCTCTAATTGCTTGAGGTGCAAGGTTAGGTTGTTTATTCGAGATGTTTCCTGCTTCTTAAGGTGGGCTTGTATTGCTATAAAATTTCCCCTTAGAACTGCTTTTGCTGCATCCCATAGGTTTTGGGTCATTGTGTCTCCATTGTCATTTGTTTCTAGGTATTTTTTTATTTCCTCTTTGATTTCTTCAGTGATCACTTCATTATTAAGTAGTGTATTGTTTAGCCTCCATGTGTTTGTATTTTTTACAGATCTTTTCCTGTAATTGATATCTAGTCTCATGGCGTTGTGGTCGGAAAAGATACTTGATAAAATTTCAGTTTTCTTAAATTTACCAAGGCTTGATTTGTGACCCAAGATATGATCTATCCTGGAGAAGGTTCCATGAGCACTTGAGAAAAATGTGTATTCTGTTGTTTTTGGATGGAGTGTCCTATAAATATCAATTAAGTCCATCTTGTTTAATGTATCATTTAAAGCTTGTGTTTCCTTATTTATTTTCATTTTGGATGATCTGTCCATGGGTGAAAGTGGGGTGTTAAAGTCCCCTACTATGAATGTGTTACTGTTGATCTCCCCTTTTATGGTTGTTAGTATTTGCCTTATGTATTGAGGTGCTCCTATGTTGGGTGCATAAATATTTACAATTGTTATATCTTCTTCTTGGATCGATCCCTTGATCATTATGTAGTGTCCTTCTTTATCCCTTTTAATAGTCCTTATTTTAAAGTCTATTTTGTCTCATATGAGAATTGCTACTCCAGCTTTCTTTTGGTTTCCATTTGCATGGAATATCTTTTTCCATCCCCTTACTTTCAGTCTGTATGTGTCTCTAGTTCTGAAGTGGGTCTCTTGTAGACAGCATATATAAGGGTCTTGTTTTTGTATCCATTCAGCCAATCTGTGTCTTTTGGTGGGAGCATTTAGTCCATTTACATTTAAGGTAATTATCGATATGTATGTTCCTATTTCCATTTTATATATTGTTTGGGGTTCGCTACTATAGGTCATTTCCTTCTCTTGTGTTTCGTGTCTAGAGAAGTTCCTTTAGCATTTGTTGTAAAGCTGGTTTGGTGGTGCTGAACTCTCTCAGCTTTTGCTTGTCTGTAAAGGTTTTAATTTCTCCATCAAATGTGAATGAGATCCTTGCTGGGTAGAGTAGTCTTGGTTGCAGGCTATTCTCCTTCATCACTTTCAGTATGTCCTGCCACTCCCTTCTGGCTTGTAGGGTTTCTGCTGAGAGATCAGCTGTTAACCTTATGGGGATTCCCTTGTGTGTTATTTGTTGTTTTTCCCTTGCTGCTTTTAATATGCTTTCTTTGTATTTAATTTTTGACAGTTTGATTAATATGTGTCTTGGCGTGTTTCTCCTAGAATTTATCCTGTATGGGACCCTCTGTGCTTCCTGGACTTGATTAACTATTTCCTTTCCCATATTGGGGAAGTTTTCAACTATAATCTCTTCAAATATTTTCTCAGTCCCTTTCTTTCTTTCTTCTTCTTCTGGAACCCCTATAATTCGAATGTTGGTGCTTTTCATGTTGTCCCAGAGGTCTCTGAGACTGTCCTCAGTTCTTTTCATTCTTTTTTCTTTATTCTGCTCTGCAGTAGTTATTTCCACTACTTTATCTTCCAGGTCACTTATCCGTTCTTCTGCCTCAGTTATTCTGCTATTGATCCTATCTAGAGTGATTTTAATATCATTTATTGCATTGTTCATCATTGCTTGTTTCATCTTTAGTTCTTGTAGGTCCTTGTTAACTGTTTCTTGCATTTTGTCCATTCTACTTCCAAGATTTCGGATCATCCTTACTATCATTATTCTGAATTCTTTTTCAGGTAGATTGCCTATTTCCTCTTCATTTGTTAGGTCTGGTGGGTTTTTATCTTGCTCCTTCATCTGCTGTGTGTTTTTCTGTCTTCTCATTTTGCTAATCTTACTGTGTTTGGGGTCTCCTTTTTGCAGGCTGCACTTTCGTAGTTCCCGTTGTTTTTGATGACTGTCTCCAGTGGCTAAGGTTGTTTCAGTGGGTTGTGTAGGCTTCCTGGTGGAGGGGACTAGTGCCTGTGTTGTGCTGGATGAGGCTGGATCTTGTCTCTCTAGTGGGCAGGTTCACGTCTGGTGGTGTGTTTTGGGGTGTCTGTGGCCTTATTATGATTTTAGGCAGCCGCTCTGCTAATGGGTGGGGTTGTGTTCCTGTTTTGCTAGTTGTTTGGCATAGGTTGTCCAGCACTGTGGCTTGCTGGTCGTTGAGTGAAGCTGGATGCTGGTGTTAAGATGGAGGTCTCTGGGATATTTCCACCGTTTAATATTATGTGGAGCTGGGAGGTCTCTTGTTGACCAGTGTCCTGAAGTTGGCTCTCCTACCTCAGAGGCAGAGCCCTGACTCCTGGCTGGAGCACCAAGAGCCTTTCATCCACACAGCTCAGAATAAAAGGGAGAAAAAGTAGGGAGAATTAGTAGAAGTATGAGTAAAGAAAGAAGGAAAGGAGGAAAGGAAGGAAGGAAGAAAGAAGCAAAGAAGGAAAGAAAGGAGGGAGGGAGGGAGGGAGGGAGGAAGGAAGGAAGGAGGGAAAGAAGGAAAAAAGACAGAAAGAAAGATGATACAGTAAAAATAAAATAAAGTATAATATAGTTATTGAATTAAAAAATATTTAGAAAAAAAAAAAGGGACGGATAGAACCTTAGGACAAATGTTGGAAGCAAAGCTATACAGAGAAAATCTTACACAGAAGCATACACATACACCTTCACAAAAAGAGGTAAAGGAGGAAAAATCATAAATCCTGCTCCCTGAGACCACCTCCTCAATTTGGGGTGATTCGTTGTCTAAAGGAGGGAAGGAAGGAAGGAAAGAAAGAAAGAACGAAGGTAAAGTATAATAAAGTTATTACAATTAAACTTAATTATTAAGAAAAAGAATTTTTAAAAAAAAGTCATGGACGGATAGAGCCCTACGACAAATGTTGGAAGCAAAAGTGTACAGACAAGATCTCACACAGAAGCATACACGTACACATTCACAAAAAGAGGAAAAGGGAAAAAAATCATAGATCTCGCTCCTAAATTCCCCCTCTTCAATTTGGGATCATTCCTTGTCTATTCAGGTATTCCACAGATGCAGGGTATATCAAGTTGATTGTGGAGCTTTAATCCGCTGCTTCTGTGGCTGCTGGGAGAGATTTCCCTTTCTCTTCTTTGTTCTCACAGCTCACAGGAGCTCAGCTTTGGATTTGGCCCTGCCTCTGCGTGTAGGTCGCTGGAGGGCGTCTGTTTTTTCGCTCAGACAGGACGGGGTTAAAGGAGCTGCTGATTCGGGGCCTCCGGCTCACTCAGGCCGGGGGTTGGGGGATGGGGGAAGGAGGGGCACTGCGTGCCGGGCTGGTCTGCGGCGGCAGAGGCAGCGTGACGTTGCGGCAGAGGCCGGCGTGACGTTGCACCAGCCTGAGGCCCGCCGTGCGTTGTCCCGGGGAAGTTGTCCCTGGATCCCGGGAACCTGGCAGTGGCGGGTTGCACAGGCTCCGCGGAAGAGGGGTGTGGAGAGTGACCTGTGCTCGCACACAGGCCCCTTGGTGGCGGCAGCAGCAGCCTTAGCGTCTCCCGCCCATCTCTGGGGTCCGCGGTTTTAGCCGCGGCTCGCGCCCGTCTCTGGGGTTTGCGCTTTCAGCCGCGGCTCGCGCCCGTCTCGGGGTTCGCGCCCTCAGCCGCGGCTCGCGCCCATCTCTGGGGTTCGCGCTTTTAGCCGCGGCTCGCGCCCGTCTCTGGAGTTCCTTTAAGCAGCGCTCTTAAACCCCTCTCCTCGCGCACCAGGAAACAAAGAGGGAAGAAAAAGTCTCTTGCCTCTTCGGCCGGTGCAGGCTTTTCCCCGAACTCCCTCCTGGCTAGTCCTGGTACACTAACCCCTTCAGGCTATGTTCAAGCCGCCAACCCCAGTCCTCTCCCTGAGCTGCATCCAAAACCAAAACCCGAGCCTCAGCTCGCAGCTCCGCCTGCCCCGGCGGGTGAGCAGACAAGCCTCTCAGGTTGGTGAGTGCTGGTCGGCACCGATCGTCTGTGCAGGAATCTCCCCACTTTGCCCTCCGCACCTGTCGCTGTGCACTACTCCGCGGTCCCGAAACTCCCCCCTCTGCCTCCCGCAGTCTCCGCCCGCGGAGGGGCTTCCTAGTGTGTGGAAACTTTTCCTCCTTCACAGCTCCCTCCCACTGGTGCAGGTGCCGTCCTTATTCTTTTGTCTCTGTTTTTTCTTTTGCCCTACCCAGTTACGTGGGGAGTTTCTTGCCTTTTGGGAGGTCTGAGGTCTTCTGCCAGCCTTCAGTAGGAGTTCTGTAGGAGTTGTTCCACGTGTGGATGTATTTCTGGTGTATCCGTGGGGAGGAAGGCGATCTCCGCGTCTTACTCTTCCGCCATCTTCAAGGTCCCCCCTTGCATCTTTTATTTAACACAATATTAGATGTCTTAGCCACAGCATTTAGAGATGAAAAAAATTAAAGCCATACAAATAAGAAAGAAAAAGTAAAACTGTCACTATTTGCTGATGACATACTACATATAGAAAATCCTAAAGTCTCTACCAAAATAACTATTGGGAGTAATAAAAAAAATTCTGTAAAATTGCAGGATACAAGATTAACATACAGATATCTGCTGCTTTTCTATACACTAATTATCAGCTATCAGAAAGAGAAAGCAAGAAAAAAAATCCAATTTAAGATCACATCTAAAAGAATAAAATAATTAGAAATAAGATTACCAAGGAGATGAAAGACCTATACTCTAGAAACTATAAAAACTTTATGTAGGAAATTGAGGATGATGATAAAAAAGGAATTAAAATGTATTCTGTGTTCATGAATTGCAAGATTTAATATTGCTAAATTGTCCATACTACACAAAGCCATCTACAGATTTAATGCAATCCGTACCAAAACATCCATGACATTTTCCACAGTACTAAAACAAATAATCAAAAATTACATTGAACAAAGAAAGACCTTGAACACCCAAAGCAAAAGAGCAAAATGAACAAAGCTGGAAGTATCACATTCCCTGACTTCAGAATGTACTACAAAGCTACAGTAATCAAAGAATTATTTTACTGGCAGAAAAAGTAGTCACATAGATCAATGGAATAAAATAGAGAGTCCAGAAAAAAAAAATCCATGCACTTATGGCCAATTAAATTATGACAAAGGAGGCAAGAATATACAATGGAGAAAAGAAAGTCTGTTCAATAAGTGGTGCTGGGAAAAGCGAACACTTACATGTAAAAGAATAAAATTAGTACATTTACTTAAACCATTCACAAAAATTAACTCAAAATGGATTAAAGACCTAAATGTAAGACTGGAAAACATAAAATGTCTAGAAGAAATCTTAATTAGGACAATCTTTGACATAAATTGTAGCAATATTTCTTTGGATCTCCTAAAGCAAAGGAACAAAAGCAAAGGAACAAAAGAAAAATATACTGATGTTACTTAATTAAACTTAAAAGGTTTTGCAGAGCAAAAGAATCTGTCATCAAAATAAAAGCACAGAGGATGGGTTGGAAGATGGCGAAAGAGTAAGACGCGGAGATCGCCTTCCTCCCCACGGATACACCAGAAATACATCTACACGTGGAACAACTCCTACAGAACACCTACTGAAGGCTGGCAGAAGACCTCAGAGCTCCCAAAAGGCAAGAAACTCCCCACATACCTGGGTAGGGCAAAAGAAAAAACAGAGACAAAAGAATAAGGACGGCACCTGCACCAGTGGGAGGGAGCTGTGAAGGAGGAAAAGTTTCCACACACTAGGAAGCCCCTCCGCAGGTGGAGACTGCGGGAGGCGGAGGGGGGAGCTTCGGACCGCGGAGTGGCGCACAGCGACGGGTGCGGAGGGCAAAGCGGGGAGATTACTGCACAGACGATCGGTGCCGACCGGCACTCACCAACCCGAGAGGCTTGTCTGCTCACCCACCGGGGCGGGCGGGGCTGCGAGCTGAGGCTTGGGTTTCGGTGGACGGAGCGCAAGGAGAGGACTGGGGTTGGCGGCTTGAACATAGCCTGAAGGGGTTAGTGCACCACGACTAGCCGGGAGGGAGTTCGGGGAAAAGCCTGCACCTGCCAAAGAGGCAAGAGACTTTTTCTTCCCTCTTTGTTTCCTGGTGCGCGAGGAGAGGGGTTTAAGAGCGCTGCTTAAAGGAACTCCAGAGACGGGCGAGAGCCGCGGCTAAAAGCGCGGACCACAGAGACGGGCGGGAGACGCTGGGGCTGCTGCTGCCGCCACCAAAGGGCCTGTGTGCGAGCACAGGTCACTCTCCACACCCCTCTTCCGCGGAGCCTGTGCAGCCCGCCACTGCCAGGTTCCCGGGATCCAGGGACAACTTCCCCGGGAGTACGCACGGCGGGTCTCAGGCTGGTGCAACGCCACACCGGCCTCTGCCGCAACGTCATGCCTCCGCAGGCCCGCCCCGCACGCAGTGCCCCTCCTTCCCCCATCCCCCAACCCCCGGCCTGAGTGAGCCGGAGGCCCCGAATCAGCGGCTCCTTTAACCCCGTCCTGTCTGAGCGAAAAAACAGACGCCCTCCAGCGACCTACACGCAGAGGCAGGGCCAAATCCAAAGCTGAGCTCCTGTGAGCTGTGAGAACAAAGAAGAGAAAGGGAAATCTCTCCCAGCAGCCACAGAAGCAGCGGATTAAAGCTCCACAATCAACTTGATATACCCTGCATCTGTGGAATACCTGAATAGACAAGGAATGATCCCAAATTGAAGAGGGGGAATTTAGGAGCGAGATCTATGATTTTTTTCCCTTTTCCTCTTTTTGTGAATGTGTACGTGTATGCTTCTGTGTGAGATCTTGTCTGTGTACTCTTGCTTCCACCATTTGTCCTAGGGCTCTATCCGTCCATGTTTTTTTTTTTTGTTTTAATTTTTTTCTTAATAATTTTAATTTTAATAACTTTATTATACTTTACCTTCGTTCTTTCTTTCTTTCTTTCCTCCCTTCCTTCCCTCCTTTAGACAACGAATCACCCCAAATGGAGGAGGTGGTCTCTGAGAGCAAGATTTATGATTTTTCCCCCTTTACCTCTTTTTGTGAACGTGTATGTGTATGCTTCTGTGCAAGATTTTCTCTGTATAGCTTTGTTTCCAACATTTGTCCTAAGGTTCTATCCGTCCCTTTTTTTTTTTCTAAATATTTTTTAATTCAATACCTATATTATACTTTATTTTTACTGTATCTTCTTTCTTTCTTTTTTCCATCTTTCCCTCCCTCCTTCCTTCCTCCCTCCCTCCCTCCTTCCCTCCTTTCTTTCCTTCTTTGCTTCTTTCTTCCTTCCTTCCTTTTCTCCTTTCCTTCTTTCTTTCCTCATACTTCTACTAATTCTCTCTACATTTTCTCCTTCTTTCCCTCCTTCCTTCCTTCCTTCATCCCTGCCTCCCTCCCTCCTTTCTTTCCTTCTTTGCTTCTTTCTTCCTTCCTTCATTTCCTCCTTTCCTTCTTTCTTTCCTCATACTTCTACTAATTCTCCCTACTTTTTCTCCCTTTTATTCTGAGCCGTGTGGATGAAAGGCTCTTGGTGCTCCAGCCCAGGAGTCAGGGCTCTGCCTCTGAGGTGGGAGAGCCAACTTCAGGACACTGGTCAACAAGAGACCTCCCAGCTCCACATAATATTAAACGGTGGAAACCTCCCAGAGACCTCCATCTTAACACCAGCACCCAGCTTCACTCAACGACCAGCAAGCCACAGTGCTGGACAACCTATGCCAAACAACTAGCAAAACAGGAACACAACCCCACCCATTAGCAGAGCGGCTGCCTAAAATCATAATAAGGCCACAGACACCCCAAAACACACCACCAGACGTGAACCTGCCCACTAGAGAGACAAGATCCAGCCTCATCCAGCACAACACAGGCACTAGTCCCCTCCACCAGGAAGCCTACACAACCCACTGAAACAACCTTAGCCACTGGAGACAGTCATCAAAAACAACGGGAACTACGAAAGTGCAGCCTGCAAAAAGGAGACCCCAAACACAGTAAGATTAGCAAAATGAGAAGACAGAAAAACACACAGCAGATGAAGGAGCAAGATAAAAACCCACCAGACCTAACAAATGAAGAGGAAATAGGCAATCTACCTGAAAAAGAATTCAGAATAATGATAGTAAGGATGATCCGAAATCTTGGAAGTAGAATGGACAAAATGCAAGAAACAGTTAACAAGGACCTAGAAGACATAAAGAAGAAACAGGCAATGATGAACAATGCAATAAATGAAATTAAAAATACTCTAGATAGGATCAATAGCAGAATAACTGAGGCAGAAGAACGGATAAGTGACCTGGAAGATAAAGTAGTGGAAATAACTACTGCAGAGCAGAATAAAGAAAAAAGAATGAAAAGAACTGAGGACAGTCTCAGAGACCTCTGGGACAACATTAAATGCACCAACATTATAATTATAGGGGTTCTAGAAGAAGAAGAAAAAAAGAAAGGGACTGAGAAAATATTTGAAGAGATTATAGTTGAAAACTTCCCTAATATGGGAAAGGAAATAGTTAATCAAGTCCAGGAAGCACAGAGAGTCCCATACAAGATAAATACAAGGAGAAATACGCCAAGACACATATTAATCAAACTGTCAAAAATTAAATACAAAGAAAGCATATTAAAAGCAGCAAGGGAAAAACAACAAATAACACACAAGGGAATCCCCATAAGGTTAACAGCTGATCTCTCAGCAGAAACCCTACAAGCCAGAAGGGAGTGGCAGGACATACTGAAAGTGATGAAGGAGAATAGCCTGCAACCAAGACTACTCTACCCAGCAAGGATCTCATTCACATTTGATGGAGAAATTAAAACCTTTACAGAGAAGCAAAGGCTGAGACTGTTCAGCACCACCAAACCAGCTTTACAAAAAATGCTAAAGGAACTTCTCTAGACTAGAAACACAAGAGAAGGAAACGACCTATAATAACAAACCCAAAACGATATAGAAAATGGGAATAGGAACATACATATCGATAATTACCTTAAATGTAAATGGACTAAATGCTCCCACCAAAAGACACAGATTGGCTGAATGGATACAAAAACAAGACCCTTATATATGCTGTCTACAAGAGACCCACTTCAGACCTAGAGACACATACAGACTGAAAGGAAGGGGATGGAAAAAGATATTCCATGCAAATGGAAACCAAAAGAAAGCTGGAGTAGCAATTCTCATATGAGACAAAATAGACTTTAAAATAAGGACTATTAAAAGGGATAAAGAAGGACACTACATAATGATCAAGGGATCGATCCAAGAAGAAGATATAACAATTGTAAATATTTATGCACCCAACATAGGAGCACCTCAACACATAAGGCAAATACTAACAACCATAAAAGGGGAGTTCGACAGTAACTCATTCATAGTAGGGGACTTTAACACCCCACTTTCACCCATGGACAGATCATCCAAAACGAAAATAAATAAGGAAACACAAGCTTTAAATGATACATTAAACAGGATGGACTTAATTGATATTTATAGGACACTCCATCCAAAAACAACAGAATACACATTTTTCTCAAGTGCTCATGGAACATTCTCCAGGATAGATCGTATCTTGAGTCACAAATCAAGCCTTGGTAAATTTAAGAAAACTGAAATTGTATCAAATATCTTTTCCGACCACAACGCCATGAGACTAGATATTAATTACAGGAAAAGATCTGTAAAAAATACAAACACATGGAGGCTAAACAATACACTACTTAATAATGAAGTGATCACTGAATAAATCAAAGAGGAAATAAAAAATACCTAGAAACAAATGACAATGGAGACACAACGACCCAAAACCTATGGGATGCAGCAAAAGCAGTTCTAAGGGGAAATTTTATAGCAATACAAGCCCACCTTAAGAAGCATGAAACATCTCGAATAAACAACCTAACCTTGCACCTCAAGCAATTAGAGAAAGAACAACAAAAAAAAAACCCAAATGTAGCAGAAGGAAAGAAATCATAAAAATCAGATCAGAAATAAATGAAAAAGAAATGAAGGAAACAATAGCAAATATCCATAAAACTAAAAGCTGGTTCTTTGAGAAGATAAACAAAATAGATAAAGCACTAACCAGACTCATCAAGAAAAAAAAGGAGAAGACTAAAATCAATAGAATTAGAAATGAAAAAGGAAAAGTAACAACTGACACTGCAGAAATAAAAAAAATCATGAGAGATTACTACAAGCAACTCTATGCCAATAAAATGGACAATCTGGAAGAAATGGACAAATTCTTAGAAATACACAACCTGCCAAGACTGAATCAGGAAGAAATAGAAAATATGAACAGACCAACCACAAGCACTGAAATTGAAACTGTGATTAAAAATCTTCCAACAAACAAAAGCCCAGGACCAGATGGCTTCACAGGTGAATTCTATCAAACGTTTAGAGAAGAGCTAACACCTATCCTTCTCGAACTCTTCCAAAATATAGCAGAGGCAGGAACACTCCCAAATTCCTTCTACGAGGCCACCATCACCTTGGTACCAAAACCAGACAAGGATGTCACAAAGAAAGAAAACTACAGGCCAATATCACTGATGAACATAGATGCAAAAATCCTCAACAAAATACTACTAAACAGAATCCAACAGCACATTAAAAGGATCATACACCATGATCAAGTGGGGTTTATTCCAGGAATGCAAGGATTCTTCCATATTCGCAAATCTATCAATGTGATAAACCATATTAACAAATTGAAGGAGAAAATCCATATGATCATCTCAATAGATGCAGAGAAAGCTTTCGACAAAATTCAACACCCATTTATGATAAAAACCCTCCAGAAAGTAGGCATAGAGGGAACTTTCCTCAACATAATAAAGGCCATATATGACAAGCCCACAGCAAACATCATCCTCAATGGTGAAAAACTGAAAGCATTTCCACTAAGATCAGGAAAAAGACAAGGTTGCCCACTCTCACCACTCTTATTCAACATAGTTTTGGAAGTTTTAGCCACAGCAATCAGAGAAGAAAAGGAAATAAAAGGAATCTCAATCGGAAAGAAAGAAGTAAAGCTGTCACTGTTTGCAGATGACATGATACTATACATAGAGAATCCTAAAGATGCTACCAGAAAACTACTAGATCTAATCAATGAATTTGGTAAAGTAGCAGGATACAAAATTAATGCACAGAAATCTCTGGCATTCCTACATACTAGTGATGAAAAATCAGAAAGTGAAATCAAGAAAACACTCCCATTTACCATTGCAACAAAAAGAATAAAATATCTAGGAATAAACCTACCTAAGGATACGAAAGACCTGTATGCAGAAAATTATAAGACACTGATGAAAGAAATTAAAGATGATACAAATAGATGGAGAGATATACCATGTTCTTGGATGGGAAGAATCAACATTGTGAAAATGACTCTACTACCCAAAGCAATCTACAGATTCAATGCAATCCCTATCAAACTACCACTGGCAATTTTCACAGAACTAGAACAAAAAAATTCGCAATTTGTATGGAAACACAAAAGACCCCGAATAGCCAAAGCAATCTTGAGAACGAGAAAAGGAGCTGGAGGAATCAGGCTCCCTGACTTCAGACTATACTACAAAGCTACAGTAATTAAGAGAGTATGGTACTGGCACAAAAACAGAAAGATAGATCAGTGGAACAGGATAGAAAGCCCAGAGATAAACCCACGCACATATGGACACCTTATCTTTGATAAAGGAGGCAGGAATGTACAGTGGAGCAAGGGCAGCCTCTTCAATAAGTGGTGCTGGGAAAACTGGACAGGTACATGTAAAAGTATGAGATTAGATCACTCCCTAACACCATACACAAAAATAAGCTCAAAATGGATTAAAGACCTAAATGTAAGGCCAGAAACTATCAAACTCTTAGAGGAAAACATAGGCAGAACACTCTATGACATAAATCACAGCAAGATCCTTTTTGACCCACCTCCTAGTGAAATGGAAATAAAAACAAAAGTAAACAAATGGGACCTAATGAAACTTCAATGCTTTTGCACAGCGATGGAAACCATAAACAAGACCAAAAGACAACCCTCAAAATGGGAGAAAATATTTTCAAATGAAGCAACTGACCAAGGATTCATCTCCAAAATTAACAAGCAGCTTAATCAGCTCAGTAACAAAGAAACAAACAACCCAATCGCAAAATGTGCAGAAGCCCTAAATACACATTTCTCCAAAAAAGATATACAGACTGCTAACGAACACATGAAAGAATTCTCAACATCATTAATCATTAGAGAAATGCAAATCAAAACTACAATGAGCTATCATCTCACACCAGTCAGAATGGCCATCATCAAAAAATCTAGAAACAATAAATGCTGGAGAGGGTGTGGAGAAAAGGGGACACTCTTGCACTGCTGGTGGGAATGTGAATTGGTTCAGCCACTATGGAGAACAGTATGGAGGTTCCTTAAAAACTACAAATAGAACTACCATATGACCCAGCAATCCCACTACTGGGCATATACCCTGAGAAAACCAAAATTCAAAAAGAGTCATGTACCAAAATGTTCATTGCAGCTCTATTTGCAATAGCCCGGAGATGGAAACAACCTAAGCGCCCATCATCGGATGAATGGATAAAGAAGATGTGGCACATATACACAATGGAATATTACTCAGCCTTAGAAAGAAACGAAATTAAGCTATTTGTAATGAGATGGATAGACCTAGAGTCTGTCATACAGAGTGAAGTAAGTCAGAAAGAAAAATACAAATACCGTATGCTAACACATATATATGGAATTTAAGGGGAAAAAATGTCATGAAGAACCTAGGGGTAAGATAGGAATAAAGACGCAGACCTACTGGAGAACGGACTTGAGGATATGGGGAGGGGGAAGGGTGAGTTTTGACAGGGCGAGAGAGAGGCATGGACATATACACCCTAACAAACGTAGTAAGGTAGATAGCTAGGGGGAAGCAGCCGCAAGGCACAGGGATATTAGCTCAGTGATTTGTGACAGCCTGGAGGGGTGGTATTGTGAGAATGGGAGGGAGGGAGACGCAAGAGGGAAGACATATCGGAACATATGTATATGTATAGGTGATTCACTTTGTTATAAACCAGAAACTAACACACCATTGTAAAGCAATTATACCCAAATAAAGATGTTTAAAAAAATAAAAAAATAAATAAAAAATAAAAGCACAGCTTAATGAATGGAAGAAAATATTTGTGAATGATATGACCAGTAATATGTTAATATCCAAAAATATATACACAGCTCATGCAAATCAGTATCAAATAAAGTCCAAATTTTAAAAGAGCAGAAGGCCTGAATAGACATTTTTCAAAAAGACATGCAGATAGCTAATCGTCACATGGAATAATTCTCACTAATCATAAGAGAACTGTAAATCGAAAACACAATGACCTAGGGGCAGGACAGAACTAAAGATGTAGACGTAGAGAATGGACTTGAGGATATGGGGAGAGGGAAGGTTAAGCTGGGACAAAGTGAGAGAGTGGCATGGACATATATACACTACCAAATGTAAAATAGATAGCTAGTGAGAAGTAGCTGCATAGCACAGGGAGATCAGCTCAGTGCTTTGTGACCACATAGAGGGCTGGGATAGGGAGGGTGGGAGAGGAACACAAGAGGCAGGAGATATGGGGATATATGTATATATATAATTGATTCACTTTGTTATAAAGCAGAAACTAACACATTGCAAAGCAATTATACACCAATAAAGAAGTTAAAAAAAAAAACACGATATCACCTCACACCAGTCAGAATGGCTACATTCCAAACAAAAAAAAAATGAATAAATATAACAAAACAGACACACAGAAAGAGGAAAACAAATAAAACTAGTGCTATCCAAGTAGAAGAAGAACTGGGGAAGGGGCAAAATAAGGGTAGAGGATTTTTCTTTAATTTTTTAACATCTTTATTGGAGTATAATTGCTTTACAATGATGTGTTAGTTTCTGCATTATAATAAAGGGAATCAGTTATACATATACATATGTCCCCATATTTCTTCCCTCTTGTGTCTCCCTCCTTCCCACCCTCCCTATCCCACCACTCTAGGCAATCACAATTCACCGAGCTGATCTCCCTGTGCTATGTGGCTGCTTTTCCCTATCAATCTATTTTACGTTTGGTAGTGTATATATGTCCATGACACTCTCTCAATTTGTACCAGTTTACCCTTCCCCCTCCCCGTATACTCAAATCCATTCTATAGTAGGTCTGTGTCTTTATTCCTTTCTTGCAGCTAGGTTCTTCATGACCACTTTTTTTTAATATTCCATATATATATGTGTTACCATACGGTATTTGTTTTTCTCTATCTGACTTACTTCACTCTGTATGACAAATCTATGTCCATCCACCTCACTACAAATAACTCAGTTTCGTTTCTTTTTATGGCTGAGTAATATTCCATTGGATATATGGGCCACATCTTCGTTATCCATTCATCTGTTGATGGACACTTAGGTTGCTTCCATGTTCTGGCTATTGAAAATAGAGGTGCAATGAACATTGTGGTACATGACTATTTTTGAACTATGGTTTTCTCAGGGTATATGCCCAGTAGTGGGATTACTGGGTCGTATGGTAGTTCTATTTTTAGTTTTTAAGAAACTTCCATACTGTTCTCCATAGTGGCTGTATCAGTTTATATACCCACCAACAATGCAAGAGGGTTCACTTTTCTCCACACCCTCTCCAGCATTTATTGTTTGTAGATGTTTTAATGATATCCATTCTGACCTATGTGAGATGGTATCTCATTGTAGCTCTGATTTACATTTGTCTACTGATTAATGATGTAGAGCATTCTTTCATGTGTTTGTTGGCAATCTGTATATCTTCTTTGGACAAGTGTCTATTTAGGTCTTCTGCCCATTATTGGGTTGTTTTTTATGTTTTTGGGGTTTTTTTTTTTTTTGATATTGAGATGCATGCTTGTAAAGTTTGGAGATTAATCCTTTGTCTGTTGCTTTATTTGCAAATATTTTATCCCGTTCTGACGGTTCACTTTTCATCTTGTTTAAGGTTTCCTTTGCAGTGCAAAAGCTCTTAAGTTTCATTAGGTTCCATTTATTTATTTTTGTTTGCCTTTCCATTTCTCTAGGAACTGAGTCAAAAAGAATCTTGCTGTGATTTATATCATAGACGGTTCTGTCTTTGTTTCCTCTAAGATAGTGTCTGGCCATACATTTAGGTCTTTAATCTATTTTGAGTTTATTTTTGTGTATTGTGTTAGGGAGTGTTCTAACTTCATTCTTTTACATTTAGCTGTCCAGTTTTCTGAGCACCACTTATTGAAGAGGCTGTCTTTTCTCCACTGCATATTCTTGCCATCCTTATCAAAAGTAAGGTGACCATATGTGTGTGGCTTTATGTCTGGGCTTTCTATCCTGTACCATTGATCTATATTTCTGTTTCAGTGCCAGTACAATACAGTCTTGATTACTGTAGCTTTGTAGTATAGTCTGAGGTCTAGGAGACTGACTCCTCCAGCTCAGCTTTTCTTTCTCAAGACTGCTTTTGCTATTTGTGTTCTTTTGTGTTTCCATACAAATTATAAAATATTTTGTTCTAGTTCTGTGAAAAATGTCAGTGGTATTTTGATAGGGATTGCATTGAATTTATAGATTGCTTTGGGTAGTAGAGGCATTTTCACAATGTTGATTCCTACAATCCAAGAACATGGCATATCTCTCCATCTATTTGTATCATCTTTAATTTCTTTCATCAGTGTCTTATAATTTTCTGTATACAGGTATTTTGTCTCCTTAGGTAGGTTTATTCCTAGATATTTTATTCTTTTTGTTGCAGTGGTAAATGGGAGGGTTTTCTTAATTTCACTTTCACATATTTCATCATTAGTGTATAGGAATGCAAGAGATTTGTGTGCATTGTTTTTGTATCCTGCTACTTTACCAAATTCATTGATTAGCCCTAGTAGTTTTCTGGTAACATCTTTAGGATTATCTATTTATAGCGTCATGTCATTTGCAAACAGTCACAACTTTACTTCTTCTTTTCTGATTTGGATTCCTTTTATTTCTCTTTCTTCTATGACTGCTGTGGTGAAAACTTCCAAATCTATGTTGAATAATAGCGGTGAGAGTGGGCAACCTTGTCTTGTTCCTGATCTTAATGGAAATGGTTTCAGTTTTTCACCATTGAGGATGATGTTGGCTGTGGGTTTTTCATATATGGCCTTTATTAAGTTGAGGAAAGTTCTCTCTAAGCCCACTTTCTGGAGAGTTTTAATAATAAATCATTGTGGAATTTTGTGAAAAGCTTTTTCTGCATCTATTGAGATCATCATATGCTTTTCTCCCTCAATTTTTGAATATGGTGTATCACAGAGCTTGATTTGTGTAAATTGAACAATCCTTGCATTCCTGAGATAAACCCCACTTGATCATGTTGTATGATCCCTCTAATGTGCTGTTGGATTCTGTTTGCTAGTATTTTGTTGAGGACTTTTGCATCTATTTTCATTAAGGATATTGCCCTGTAGTGTTCTTTCTTTGTGAAATCTTTGTCTGATTTTGGTAACAGGGTGATGGTGGCCTTGTAGAATGAGTTGGAAGTGTTACTCCCTCTGTTATATTTTGGAAGAGTTTGAGAAGGATAGGTGTTAGTTCTTCTCTAAATGTTTGATAGAAGTCACCTGTGAAGCCATCTGGTCCTGGGCTTTTGTTTGTTGGAAGATTTTTAATTGCAGTTTCAATATCAGTGCTTGTGATTTGTCTCTTCATATATTCTATTTCTTCCTGGTTCAGTCTGATAAGGTTGGGCATTTCTAAGAATTTGTCCATTTTATTGGCATAGGGTTGCTTTTAGTAATCACTCATGATCCTTTGTATTTCTGCAGTGTCAGTTGTTACTCCTCCTTTTTCATTTCTAATGCTACTGATTTGAGTCTTCTCCCTTTTTTTCTTGTTGAGTCTGGCTAATAATGGTTTATCAATTTTGTTTATCTTGTCAAAGAACCAGCTTTTAGTTTTATGATCTTTGCTATAGTCTCCTTCATTTCTTTTTCATTTATTTCTCATCTGATCTTTATGATTTCTTTCCTTCTGCTAACTTTGGGGTTGTTTTGTTCTACTTTCTGTAATTGCTTTAGGTGTAAGTTTAAGTTGTTTATTCGAGATGTTTTTTGTTTCTTAAGATAGGATTGCAATGCTATAATCTTCCCTCTTGGAACTGTTTTGGTGAATCCCATAGTTTTTGGGTCATCGTGTTTTCATTGTCATTTGTTTCTAAGTATTTTGCTTCCCTCTTTGATTTCTTCAGTGAGCTCTTGGTTATTAAGTAGTGTATTGTTTAGCCTCCATGTGTTTGTATTTTTTACAGATTTTTTCCCTGTAATTCATATCTAGTCTCATAGAGTTGTGGTTGGAAAAGATAATACAATTTCAATTTATTATATTTATCACGGCTTAATTTGTGAACCAAGATATGATCTATCCTGCAAAATGTTCCATGAGCACTTGAGAAGAATGTGTATTCTGTTGTTTGGGGTTGGAATCTCCTAAAATATCAATTAAGTCCAACTTGTTTAATGTATCATTTAAAGCTTGTGTTTCCTTATTTATTTTCTTTTTGGATGATCTGTCCATTGGTGAAAGTGCGGTGTTAAAGTCCCCTACTATGATTGTGTTACTGTCCGTTTCAACTTTTATTGCTGTTAGTATTTGCCTTATGTATTGAGGTGCTCCTATGTTGGGTGCGTAAGTATTGACAATTTTTATATCTTCTTCTTGGATTGGTCCCTTGATCATTATGCAGTGTCCTTCTTTGTCTCTTGTAATATTTGCTTTAAAGTCTATTTTGTCTGAAATGAGAATTTCTACTCCAGCTTTCTTTTGATTTCCAGTTGCATGCAACATCTTTTTCCATCCCCTCAGTTTCCCTCTGTATGTATCCCTAGGATTGAAGTGGGTCTCCTGTAGACAGCATACATATGGGTCTTGTTTTTATATCCCTTCAGCCAGTCTATGTCTTTTCATTGGATCTTTTAATCCATTTACATTTACAGTAATTACCAATATATGTGTTCCTATTTCTATTTTCTTAGTTGTTTTGTGTTTGTTATTGTAGCTCTTTTCCTTCTCTTTTGTTTCCTGCTTAGAGAAGTTCCTTTAGCATTTGTTGTAAAGCTGGTTTAGTGGTGCTGATTTCTCTTAGCATTTGCTTGTCCATAAAGGTTTTAATTTCTCTGTCAAATGTGAATGAGAACCTGACTGCGTAGCGTAATCTTGGTTGTACGTTTTTCTCCTTCATCACTTTAAATATGTCCTGCCACTCCCTTCTGGCTTGGAAAGTTTCTGTTGAAAGATCAACTGTTAACCATATAGGGCATCCCTTGTGTGTTATTTGTTGTTTTTTCCCTCGTTTCTTTTAATATTTTTTCTTTGTATTTAATTTTTGATAGTTTGATTACTTTGTGATTTGGCCAGTTTCTCCTTGGATTTATCCTGTATGGGACTCTCTGTGCTTCCTGGACTTCATTAACTACTTCCTTTCCCATACTGTGGAAATTTTCAACTATTATCACTTCAAATATTTTCTCAATCCCTTTGTTTTTCTGGGACCCCTATAATTTGAATGTTGATGCATTTAATGCTTTCCCAGTGGTCTCTGTGAGTGTCCTCAATTCTTTTCATTCTTTTTTTCTTTATTCTACTCTGCAGTAGTTATTTCAAATATTTTATCTTCCAGGTCACTTATCCGATATTCTGCCTCAGTTATTCTGCTCTTGATCCCTTCTTGAGATTTTTTAAGTTCATTCATTGTGTTGTTCATCACTCTTTGCTTACTCTTTAGTTCTTCTAGGTCCTTGTTAATCATTTCTTGTATTTTCTCCATTCTGTTTCCAAGATTTTGGATCATCCTTACTAACATTATTCTTAGTTCTTTTTCAGGCAGAGTGCCTACTTCCTCTTCATTTGTTAGGTCTGGTGGGTTTTTGCCTTGCTCCTTCACCTGCTGTGTCTTTCTCTGTCTTCTCATTTTGCTTAAGTTACTGTGTTTGCAGTCTCCTTTTTGCAGGCTGCAGGACATCATTCCCGTTTTTGTTGGTATTTGTCCCCAGTGGCTAAGATTGGTTCAGTGGGTAGTGTAGGCTTCCTGGTGGAGGCGATTTTTGCCCTTGTTCTGGTGGATGAAGCTGCATCTTGTATTTCTGGTGGGCAGGTCCACGTCTGGTGTGTGTTTTGGGGTGTCTGTGGCCTTATGATGATTTTAGGCATACTGTCTACTAATGGATGGGTTTGTTTTCCTGTCTTGCTCGTTGTTTGGTATAGGTTGTCCAGCTCTGTAGCTTGCTGGTCATTGAGTGGAGCTGGGTCTGGGTGTTGAAATGGAGATCTCTGGGAGATTTTTGCCATTTGATATTACATGGAGGTGAGAGGTCTCTTGTGGACCAGTGTCCTGAACTTGGCTCTCCCACTTCAGAGGCACAGCTCTGATGCCTGGCTGGAGGACCTAGAGGATTTCATCCATATGAGTCAGAATAAAGGTGAGAAAAGAAAGAAAGAATAAAATAAAATAAAAATTATTAAAATAAACAATAATTATTAGAAATTTTTTTTCTTTGTAATTCTATTTTATTTATTTTTCTTCAAGTTTTATTGATTTAATTGACATACAGCACTATTTGTTTGAGTACAGCATAATGATTTGACTTACGTACATCATGAAATGATTATCACAGTAAGTTTAGTGAACATCTATCATCTCATATATATATAACATTTAAGAAATGGAAAAAATATTTTCTTTGTGATGAGAACTCTTAGGATTTACTCTCTTAATCACTTTCATATATAAAAAATAATGAAAGAAAGAAGAGTTCAACCAAAACAAATAACAAATCTACCAATGATAACAAGTGCTAAAAACTGTACTAAAAAAAAAAAAGAGAGAGACAGAACCCAGGAGAAATGCTAAATGCAAAGCTATACACACAAAATCACACAGAGAAGTATACACATACCCACTCACAAAAATAGAAAAAGGGGAAAAAAATATATCGTTGCTCCCAAAGTCCACCTCCTCAATTTGGGATGATTGTTGTCTGTTCAGGTATTCCATAGATGCAGGGTACATCAAGTTGATTGTGGAGATTTAATCTGCTGCTCCTGAGGCTTCTGGGAGAAATTTCCCTTTCTCTTCTTTGTTTGCACAGCTCCAGTGGTTCAGCTTTAGATTTGGACCCGCCTCTGTGTGTAGGTTGCCTGAGGGTGTCTGTTCTTCGCTCAGAGAGCATGGGGTTAAAGGAGTAGATGATTCAGGGGCTCTGGCTCACTCAGGCCGGGCATAGAGAGGATTACGGAGTACGGGGCAAGCCTGCGGCAGCAAAGGTTGTCATGACGTTGCACCAGCCTGACGCACACCGTGCCTTCTCCCAGGGAAGTTGTTCCTGGATCACGGGACTCTGGCAGTGGCAGGCTGCACAGGCTCCCGGGAGGGGATGTGTGGATAGTGACCTGTGCTTGCACACAGGCTTCCTGTTGGTTGCAACAGCAGCCTTTGCATCTCGTGCCTCTCTTTGTGGTCTGCCCTGGTAGCCATGGCTGGCGCCTGTCTCTGGAGCTCATTTAGGTGGCACTCTTAATCCCCTCTCCTTGCACACCAGGAAACAAAGAGGCAAGAAAAGGTCTCTTGGCTGTTCAGCAGCTCCAGACTTTTTCCCGGACTCCCTTCCAACTAGCTGTGATGCACTAGCCCCTTCAGGCTGTGTTCACACAGCCAACTCCAGTCCTCTCCCTGGGATCTGACCTCTGTAATCTGAGCCTCAGCTCCCATCCCCCACCCATCCCAGCGGGTGAGCAGACAAGTCTCTTGGGCTGCTGAGTGGTGGTCCTCTGTGTGGTAATCTCTCCACTTTGCCCTCTCCACCTCTGTTGTTGCACTCTCCTCCTTGGCTCTGAAGCTTCCCCCGTCTGCCTCCCACAGTCTCCGCCTGTGAAGGGACTTCTTAGTGTGTGGAAACCTTTCCTCCTTCACAGCTCCCTCACACTGGTGCAGGTCCCATCCCTATTCTTTTGTCTCTGTTTTTTCTTTTTTCTTTTGCCCTACCCAGGTACGTGTGGAGTTTCTTGCCTTTTGGGAGGTCTGAGGTCTTCTGCCAGAGTTCAGTAAGTGTTCTGTAGGAGTTGTTCCACATATAGATGTATTTCTGATGTATTTGTCAGGAGGAAATTGATCTCCACGTCCTCCTCTTCTGCCATCTTGAAACCCCCCCCCCCGTTTTTTTCTCCTTTTCTTTGTGCTTCCTCTAGTTTCACTTGCTGACAGGATGCCACACACAGACTTCTTGCACCAGGACGGCCCTACAGACCAGATTTCTTCCAGCCAAATGGGTGCTCTGGACACCTGCTGGGTAGAGAATTAAGAGGTATGATCTGCTATGTATAAAATAAATAAGATACAAGGATATATCGTAGAGTGCAGGAAATATAGTCAATATTTTATAACATTAAATGGGGTATAATCTTTAAAAATATTGAATTACTAATTTGTACACCTGAAAGTAATATAATTTTGTAAATCAGCTATGCTTTATTTTTAAAAGTGGGCATGATGACAAGAAGATGAATGAACTACTGTGCAACTGGGTATACTTTTAATATTATACTGCATTTTATTGTTTCCCAAGCATGTTTGTATACATTTGACTTTCACAGTCTTATAAGTTTGCCAGGAAAGTTTATTATTTATATTTTTCAGTAAGAAAATTGTAGCTTAAACTGAATTTCTGAAAGCTACATAAATAGTAAATAGCAGAGCCATAGTAAACTCACTTCTCCCAAAAGAGTGTTTTATCCACCACTATACAGTTTTTTTCAAATGACCCCAATTATATTTCAACCAGTTTTTCATGAATGCCTAATCTGTGCTAAGCAATATATTATATGTTAGGGATACAATTATTTTTACTTTTAATTCATTTGTTAAAAGTTTATTAGTTCATTTTTATTATATAAAAATGAACAATATGTATGAATTACAGGAGATTTGGGAAATACCAAAGTTATGGAAAAAATAATATAAAACAGTTCAATCATAATTTCTAGTACCATATAGCAGCTGTCCCCAACATTTTGCCACCAGGGACTTGTTTTTTGGAAGACAATTTTTCCACAGACCAGGAAGGGAGAATGGTTTTAGGATGATTCAAGTGTATTATATTTATTGTGCACTTTATTTTTATTATTATTACATTGTAATATATAATTACATAATTATACAGCTCACCATAATGTAGACAGGGGGCAGAGATCAGGCAGTAATGCCAGTGATAGGGAGTAGTTGTAAATACAAATTAAGTTTCTCTTGCTCACCCACCACTCACCTCCTGCTGTGTGACCTGGTTCCTAACAGGCTACAGACTGGTACTGGTCTCTGGCCCAGGGGTTGGGGATCCCTGTCATATAGTTTCATCTTCTTTCTCTTAAACCTTAAAAATTTGGCATGCCTACTTGAATGATGTAAGCAAAATCAAATGGAAAGTCATAGAAAAGGTTTTGGATGGGTTATTGAAGAAGAGGTGTTAAAGTATACCACTATGATTGTGGGTTGTCATACTCTCCTTGTAATTATTTCAATCTGCTTTAGATACTTTGAGGCTATGCTATTAAGTGCACTCAACTTTAGAACGGTTATCTTCTTAGAAGTTGCTTATTTTATCATTCTGTACTGACCCTCTTTATTACTAATAATATTTTTGCCTTATAATCTGTTTTGTCTGATATTAACATAAACACATTAGATTTCTGTTCCCATCTCTTTGCTTTGAATCTTTCTGTGTACTTATGTTTTAGATGTATTTCTCACAAATAATTTATAATTAATTTTTTAAAGTTTTCTATCTAGTCTATCTTTGCCATTTAATTGGAAAGATTAGTCTACTTATATGTGTTGTGATGACTGACACGTTTAGATTTTTCTACTGTCTTATCTTGTATTTTTAATAATTCTGCCTTTTCTATGCTTTCTTTAACTTCTTTTTCTGCCTTATATTACATGTTTCTTTTTCCTCTACTCATGTTGATATACATTTTATTTACATTTTTCTTTTGATTACCCTTAAAAATTGGCATACCTAGTTGACTTAACAATATCTAAAGTCATTCCATATCTTTATTTTCTACTATCCTTCTGAATATTATGAGTACCTTATAATAATTTAACTCCAGTCTTCCTTTACCATGTTACCACATTTTCCAGTACTTTTGTTTTGTCTTGTTTTTATACTATCTAATAAGTTGTTTTCTTGTTCTTGTTTCTGTTCTTTTTGTTGTTGCTCTCATTATTGTTATCTAGTTAATTCTTGTCCTCACTCTTGAATAATGATTTACCTGGATATAAAATTCTATATAGGAAGTTATTTATTCTGAAAGCTGAAAATGATTTGTGTGTGTGTGTGTGTGTGTGTTACGTGGGCCTCTCACTGTTGCAGCCTCTCCCATTGTGGAGCACAGGCTCTGGACATGCAGGCTCAGCGGCCATGGCTCACAGGCCTAGCTGCTCCATGGCATGTGGGATCTTCCCAGACCGGGACATGAACCCGTGTCCCCTGCATCGGCAGGCAGACTCAACCACTGCGCCACCAGGGAAGCCAACTGAAAATGATTTATTGATTAATGTCTATTATTGCTACTAATAAAGTCCCCAGTCTATTTTTATTTGTGAGGACTCTTTTCTCTCTGATTGCTTTTAGGATCTTCTTTTTATATTTTATGTGAAGTTTCTCTATAATGTGTATAGCATTGAGTTTGTTCTATTTATCCTTCTCTGTTTTAACTCTAATTATTTTTCTGTGTATATTAGTCTTTCTTCAATTCTGGAAAACTCTAAGTCACTCTTTCTTTGAATATTGCTTCTCCACTATTTTCTCTGTTCTCTCCTCTGTAACTCAGAATACATATATGCTAGACTTTTTAGTTCATCTGTCTATGTATCTGAACTTCTCTTTCATATTTTCCTTCTCTTTATTTACCTATAGTACACTATGGATAAATTTATTAGATTTACCTTTGAGATCATTAATATTCTCCTCAGTGGTTGTGATGCAAGGAACAGGATTGTATGGCACAGCATTATAAAATCTCTCTTAGCAATGCACTAGAGGTTTCTATGATATAAAATCTCTGAGGACTCTCACTGTTTCATGATTGTAATTTGATTTATTTTTCATCCTCCTACTCTTTCACTTCCTCTCTCTTTCCTCTATTTTATTTTTCTTAAATTTTTAAAAATTATTGATTTTATAAAATAAACATTGGTTGGAGGAAAAACTTGGAATCATGTTTTTGTCAGTTGTCAGATTTCAATTTGATTTGAAATTCAATTTTCCTGTAGAAAAAAGTGAATAAATTGAGTGAAAATGACTCTGCTTTGACAAACAGCTCACTGGAACCAGAGACTCCCTCTATTCCCAGAAAGGGAGTTTGCATCCAAGCCCAGCTTCCCCCTGGACCTGTGTTTCCTTCCACCAAACAGGGATCCCATTGACACCAAGTTCTTCATATTCTGGGAATATAGCATTACAAACAGCTCTTGCATACAAAAGATCCCCTAAATCAAGTCTGCCTAGTTACTAGCAGTCTATGTAGTTAGTTCTCTGCTGACAAGACTGCTTTTTTCACACTGGTCCCACAGGAGAAGTATGTTCATTTACTGGGTCACAGACCCATACTATTGGATAATATGTGCAGGACCTACTAAACTTTTCTAGGTGATGCTAGATCAAAGAGACCTATACTTTAGTTCTCTTGCATATGGAAATGTCCTTCGTTCATATAAGTCCTCTTAATAAAATCTATTCTTTAACTCATGCAGTGGGAAATTATGTTTTTCCCAAATCCTGATGTACATCTGATGGATTTGAGTTGCTTATCATATATTGTTTTCTGGAAAGCTTTATGACTTTGAATTGTAGGGATTTTGAGGCTAAATCCAGGTTTATTGTGAGAAATAATTTTATTTTTCATAATAACAACTATTAACAAATAACATTTTTATGTTTACAATGTGCCAGTCACTGTGATACATGCTTTACGTACATTATATTTCATCTTCACAACAACCCTGTGAGATCAATACTATAATTACTCCCACCACACAGATGAGGAAACTGTGGGTTATAAATGTTAAGTAAGTTGTCAAAGGTCACACAACAAGTTAGTGGTAAAACAATGATTAGAACTCAAATCTATATGACTCTATACCTCAAACTATTAACTGCCATGCCAAGATTTCTCAAACTTTATAAATGGTCCTTTTCAAAATCTAACATTACAGACCCCCAATGTTTATTTAAATTATTTTTCCCTTTACTTTGGTACTTAAATGAACACAGCATAAAGTATAAATTCCTTATTTTCATAACTTATACAAATAATGCAAAATTGCAAGACAAATTTTAAAATTAATTACAAACAAAACTATGAAATAAATTGTATAAAGTTAATACTATTAATTTAATGTCATAGATGATACTATTATCTTAAACTAAAAAATAAATTTGTTTTTAACAATCAATCCTCTTTATTGAAGAATTAATTGATTAGTATCATAAGATGTAATACTAAAAACTATAAAAAATAACATTTAATGAAGCATTCTTTATTGAATAATTTCTAAGTAGTTAATGCTTCATTACTTATTGTGAGTGAAGAATGGCTAGTTGGTATAGACAAAAATGAATATAATTTGAATATGTTAGTAAAAGTTACTGTCCAGCATTATTCAATTTTAGCATTGCAATATTACTGTGTGCTGTGATATTATTCAGTACTCCCATAAACTTTCTTTAATTGAACTACAGTAAAACCTTCATTTGCCATGAGGTCATTGGACATTCACTTGTGTAAATACATCATTTATGTGTGAAGTTCTCTCTGTTATTAATCTAATTACCTCCAGCAATTTTTATTGCTCCATTAGTTCATTTTTAGGGCATTGAATCAAAGTCTTATTTTACTGATAAATAAAACAATTGAAGCTCATGTTTTATGAAAATGTCCCTCAGTAGTGACACATCATACCAAAAGAAAGGTTTTATTTAAAGAATAATTGGAACAAAACCTCAAATTCTCTTGGAAATTTAAAGCATACCAATGATCTCAAGATTCAGTTTGAGGGGGACCTTCAATATGGTGAAGGAGTAAGAGGTTGAGATCACCTTCCTCCTCACAAATACATCAAACATACATGTACATGTGGAACAACTCCTACAGAACACCTACTGAACCTGGCAGAAGAACTCAGACTTCCCAAAAGATAAGAAAATCCCCATGTACCTGTGTAGGAAAAATAGAAAAAGAAAAAAACAGAGGCAAAAGAATAGGGACAGGACTTGCACCTTGGGGAGAGAGCTGTGCAGGAAGAAAAGTTTCCACACCTAGGAAGTGCCTTCACTGGCAGAGACAGGGAGTGGGTCGGGGGGAAGCTTCAGAACCATGGAGGAAAGCGCAGCAACAGCGGTGTAGAGGGAAAACCATAGAGATTCCCTCACAGAGGATCAGTGCAGACCAACACTCACCAGCCTGAGAAGCTTGTCTGCTCACCACTGGGGCGGGTGGGGACTGAGAGCTGAGGTTCGGGCTTCAGAGATCAGATCCCAGGGAGAGGACTTGTGTTGGCTGTGAGAACACAGCCTGAGGGAGGGCTTTTGCATCACAGCTATTTGGAAGGGAATCTGGGGGTCCAGCAGGTCTGGACCTGCCTAATAGACAAGAGACCATTGTTTCAGGGTGTGTGAGGAGAGCAGATTCCTTCGCTGTCTGTCCACAGAAGGCAGAGCACCACTTAAATGAGTCCATAGATGGGCATGAGCCATGGCTATCAGCTCGGACCACAGAGATGGGCATGAAATGCTAACACTGCTGCTACAGCCACCAAGAATACTGTGTGCAAGCACAGGGCACTATTCACACACCCCCTGGAGCCTGTGTAACACACCACTGTCAGGGACCCAAGATCCAAGTACAAGTTCTCCAGAAAAACACACAGTGCACCTCAGGCTGTTGCAATGTCACACAAAGTTCTGCTGCCACAGGTTTCCCCCGTATTCCAATTATAACTACCATACCCCTCCCACACACAGGCATGAGTGAGAAAGAACCCCCTAATCATCAGCTGCTTTAACCCCATCCTGTCTGGGTGGGAACAGATGTCTGAGGATGACCTACAGAGATGGGACCAAAACCAAATCTGAACCCCAGGAGCTGTGCAAACAAATAAAAGAAATTTAAATTTCTCTGTACAGCCTCAGGAGAAGATGATTAAATCCCACAATCAACTTGATGCACTCTGCAAATATGGAATACACTGAATAGACAATGAATCATCCCAATATTGTGGTGGTGTACTTTGAGAACAACTGTAGACTTGGGGTCTGCTGGCTGCTACTGATTTGTTTCTGATTTTTATGTTTATATGAGTATAGATTTTAGCACTTGCTATAAATGGTGGAATTGTTTATTGGTTTGGTTGTGCTCTCCTTCTTTATTATTCTTTTTTTAAATAACTGTTGTATTAAATTTTTTTTCTTTCTTCTTTTTCTCACTTTCCTTCTGAGCCACATGGCTGACCGGGTCTTGGTGCTTTGGCTTAGTGTCAGTCTGAGTCTCTGAGGTGGGAGAGGTGAGTTCAGGACATTGGATGACCAGAGACCTCCAAGCCCCATGGTATATCAATTGACAAGAGTTCTCCTAGAGATATCCATCTCAACACTATGACCCAGCTCCACCCAATGGCCAGCAAGCTCCAGCACTGAACACCCCATGCCAAACAACTAACAAGACAGGAACACAACCACACATTAGCAGAGAAGCTGCCTAGAATCATACTAAGCTCACAGACACCCAAAAACGCACCACTGGGGGTGGCTCTGCCTACCAGAAAGAAAAGATCCAGTCCAACTCACCAGAACACAGGCACTAGTCCTCTCTACCAGGAAGCCTAAACAAGCCACTGAACCAAACTCACCCACTGGGGGTATACACCAAAAACAATGGGAACTATGAACATGCAGCCTGTGAAAAGGAGATCCCAAACACAGAAAGCTAAGAAAATGAGACCATAGAAAAATATGTAGCAAATGATGTAGCAAGGTAAAAACCCACTGATCAAACAAATGAAGAGGAAATAGGCAGTCTACCTGAAAAATAATTCAGACTAATGACAGTAAAGATAATCCAAAATCTTGGAAATAGAATGGAGAAGATACAAGGAATGTTTAACAAAGAACTAGGAGAACTAAAGAGCAAACAAACAATGATGAATAACACAATAAATGAAATGAAATATTCTCTAGAAGGAATCAATAGCAGAATAACTGAGGCAGAAGAACAGATAAGCAACATGGAAGATAAAATAGTGGAAATAACTACCACAGAGCAGTATAAAGAAAAAATAATAGAAAAGAATTGAGGACAGACTGAGAGACCTCTAGGACAACATTACATGAGTCAACATTCAAATTATAGGGGTCACAAAAGAAGAAGAAACAAAGAACGTGTCTAAGAAAATATTTGAAGATATTTGAGTTGCAAACTACCCTAACATGGGAAAGGAAATAGTCAGTAATGTCCAGGAAGTGCAGAGAATCCTATACAGGAAAAATCCAAGGAGAAACACGCCAAGACACATATTAATCAAACTATCAAAAATTAAATACAAAGAAAAAATATTAAAAGCAGCAATGGAAAAACAACAAATAAGATACAAGGGAATTGCCATAAGGTTAACAGCTGATCGTTAAGCAGAAACTCTGTAAGCCAGAAGGGTGTATTTAAAGTGATGAAAGGGAAAACACTACAACCAAGATTACACTACCCAGGAAGAATCTCATTCAGATTTGATGGAGAAATTAAATCGTTTACACAAAAGCAAAAGTGAAGAGAATTCAGCACCCCCAAACCAGCATTACAACAAATATTAAGGGACCTGATCTAGGCAGGAAAACCAAGAGAAGGAAAAGACAAAAAAAAAAAAAAATGAAGAAAATGGCAATAAGAACATACATACCAATAATTACCTTAAAAGTATATGGACTAAATGCTCCAACCAAAAGACATAGACTGGCTAAATGGATACAAAAACTAGACCCATAGATATGCTGTCTACAAGAGACCCACTTCAGACCTAGGGACACACACAGACTGAAATTTAGGGAATGGAAAACGAAATTCCATGCAAATGGAAATCAAAAGAAAGCTGGAGTAACAATTCTCATATCAGACAAAATAGACTTTAAAATAAAGACTTTTACAAGAGACAAAGAAGGACACTACATAACGATAAAGGGATCAATCCAAGAAGATATAAAAATTGTAAAAAATTTTGCACTCAACATAGGAGCACCTCAATACATAAGGCAAATGCTAACAGCCATAAAGGGGAAATTGACAGTAACTCAATAATAGTAGAGGAATTTAACACACACTTTCACAAATGGACAGATCATCCAAAATGAAAATAAATTGGGAAACACAAGCTTTAAATGACACATTAAACAAGATTGACTTAATTGATATTTAAAGGACATTCCAACCAAAAACAACAGAAGACCCGTTCTTTTCAAGTACTCATGGAATATTCTCCAGGATAGATCATATCTTGGGTCACAAATCAAGCCTTGGTAAATTAAAGAAAATTGAAATAGTACCAAGAATCTTTTATGATCACAACGCTATGAGACTAGTTATTAATCACATGAAAAAAAAACCTGTTAAAAATACAAACACACGGAGACTAAACAACACACTACTAAATAACCAAGAGGTTATTGAAGAAATAAAAGAGGAAATCAAAAATAAATTAGAAAAAAATGAAAATGAAAACACGATGTCCCAAAACCTATGGGATGCAGCAAAAGCACTTCTAAGAGGGACATTTATAGCAAAACAGTACTACCTCAAGAAACAAGAAAAATCTCAAATAAACAACCTAATCTTACACATAAAGCAATTAGAGAAAGAATAACAACAACAACAACAACAAAAAAAAAAAAAGTTGGCAGAAGGAAAGAAATCAAAGATCAGATCAGAAATAAAGGGGAAAAAATGAAGAAAATGATAGCAAAGATCAACAAAACTAAAAGCTGGTTCTTTGAGAAGATAAACAAAATTGATAAACCATTAGCCAGACTCATCAAGAAAAAAAAGGGAGAAGACTCAAATCAATAGATTTAGAAATGAAAAAAGAGAAGTAACAACTGAAAGCAGCAGAAATACAAAGGATCATGAGAGATGACTACAAGCAACTATATGCCGATAAACTGGACAAACTGGAAGAAATGGACAAATTCTTAGGAAGGCAAAATCTTCTGAGACTAAACCAGGAAGATAGAGATAATATAAACAGACTAATCACAAACACTGAAATTGAAACTGTGATTAAAAATCTTCCAACAAACAAAAGCCCAGGAGCAGATGGCTTCACAGGCGAATTCTATCAAATACGTAGAGAAAACACCTATCCTTCTCAAACTCTTCCAAAACATGGCAAAGAGAGGAACACTCCAAAACTCATTCTATGATGGTACCACCATCCTGATACCAAAATCAGACAAATATGTCAAAAAAAAAAGAAAACTACAGTCCAATATCACTAATGAACATAGATACAAAATTCCTTGACAAAATGCTAGCAAACAAAATCGAACAGTACATTAAAAGTATCATACACCATGATCAATTGAGGTATATCAGAAGAATGCAAGGATACATCAATAGGCAAATAAATCAATGTAATACAAAATACTAGCAAATTGAAGGATAAAAAACATAAGATTATATCAATAGATGCAGAAAAAGCTATCAACACTATTCAACACCCATTTATGAAAAAACACTCCAGAAAGTAGGCATATAGGGTACCTACCTCAAGATAATAAAGGCTATAATATGACAAACCCAAAGACAACATCGTTCTGAATGGAGAAAAACTGTAATCATTTCCTCTAATATAAGGAACAGGCAGAGTTACCACTCTCACTGCTATTATTCAACATAGTTTTGGAAGTTTTAGCCACAGCAATCAGAGAACATAAAGAAACAAAAGGAATCCAAATAGGAAAAGAAAGTAAAACTGTCACTCTTTGCTGATGACATGATACTATGCATAGAGAATCCTAAAGATGCTACCAGAAAACTCCTAGAGCTAACCAATGAATCTGATAGAGTAGCAGGATTCAAAATTAATGCATAGAAATCTCTTGCATTCCTTTACACTAAAGATGAAAATCTGAACAAGAAATTAAGGAAACACTCCCATTTCCCATTGCAATGAAAAGAATAAAACACCTAGGAATAAACCTACCTAAGGAAACAAAAGACCTGTATGCAGAAACTAAAGGACAATGATGAAAGAAATTAAATATGATACAAATAGATGAAGAGATATGCAATGTCATTGGACTGGAAGAATCAACATTGTGAAAATGACTCTACTACCCAAAGCAATCTACAGATTCAATGCAATTCTTATCAAGCTAACAATGACATTTTTCAAAGAACTAGAACAAAATTTTTCACAATTTGTATGGAGACACAGAAGACCTTGAATAGCCATAGTTATCTTGAGAAAGAAAAACGGAGCTGGAGGAATCAGGCTCCCTGACTTCAGACTATACTACAAAGCTACAGTAAGCAAGACAGTATGGTATTGACACAAAAACAGAAATATAGATCAATAGAACAGGATAGAAAGCTCAGAGATAAACCCACACACATATGGTCACCTTATCTTTGATAAAGGAAGCAAGAATATATAATGGAGAAAGATAGCCTCTTCAATAAGTGGTGCTGGGAAAACTGGGCAGCTACATGTAAAAGAATGAAATTAGAACACTCCCTAACTCCATATACAAAAATAAACTCAAAATGTATTAAAGACCTAAATGTAAGGCCAGACACTATAACTCTTAGAGGAAAACATAGACATAGCACTCTATGACATAAATCACAGCAAAATCCTTTTTGACCCACCCGTTAGAGAAATGGAAATAAAAATAAACAAATGAGACCTAATGAAACTTAAAAGCTTATGCACAGCAAAGGAAACCATAAACAAGATGAAAAGGTAACCCTCAGAATGGGAGAAAATATTTACAAATGAAGCCACTGACAAAGGATTAATCCAAAATATACAAGCAGCTCATGCAGCTCAATATCAAAAAAAAAAAAAAAAAAAAACAAACAACCTAATCCAAAAATGGGCAGAAGACCTAAATAGACATTTCTCCAAAGAAGATATACAGATTGCCAGCAAACACATGAAAGTATGCTCAACATCAGTAATTATTAGAGAAATGCAAATCAAAACTACAATGAGGTATCACCTCACACAGGTCATTATGGCTATCATCAAAAAATCTACAAACAATAAATAGTGGAGAGCGTGTGGAGAAAAGGCCACCCCCTTGTACTGTTGGTGGGAATGTAAATTGATACAGCCATGGTGGAGAACAGTATGGAGGTTCCTTAAGAAACTAAAAATAGAACTACCATATGACCCAGCAATCCCAGTACGGGGCATATACATTGAGAAAACCATAATTCAAAAAGAATCGTACCAAATGTTCATTGCAGCACTATTTACAGTAGCCAGGACATGGATGCAACATAAGTGTCCATCAACAGGTGAATGGCTAAAGAAGATGTGGCTCATATATAGAGTAAGATATTACTCAGCCATAAAAAGAAACGAAACTGAGTTATTTGTAGCCAGGTGGATGGAAAGAGAGTCTGTCATACAGAGTGAAGTAAGTCAGAAAGAGAAAAACAAGTATCATATGCTAACACATATATATGTATTTAAAAATATGGTTCTGAAGAACTTAGTGCCAGGAGAGTAATAAAGATGAAGATGTAGAGTATGGACTTGAGGATATAGGGAGGGGGAATGTTAAGCTGGGACAAAGTGAGAGAGTGCCATGGACATATATATACTACCAAATGTAAAATGATAGCTAGTGGGAAGCAGCCACATAGAACAGGGAGTTCAGCTCGTTTTTTTGTGACCACCTAGAGGAGTGGGTTAATGAGGGCAGGAGGGAGATGGAAGAGGGAGGGGTATGGGGATATATGTATACATGTAGCTGATTCACTTTGTTATACAGTAGAAACTAACACAACTTTGTAAAGCAATTATACTCCAGTAAAGATGTTAAAAAATACAGAAAAAGATCCTGTTTGAATTTAACTTAGGGAGTGACATTGACACAATGGCAGAGTACAAGATACAGACATTTAAATACCCACAAAAACAACAATTAAACAGCTGTTCACAAAAGAAAATAGCCCTCAGGGGGCAGAAGTGTTCAATTAATAATGTATGGCAACATAGTAGAGCAAAAAAATGGAGAATAACCAGACAGAAAATATCTCTGGGAAGGTCACCATAGCCAAGACCTCTGAAGATGACTAGAAACAAAGAATAAGGGCAGGGGCTATCAGTATCATATACACAGCAGGTATCAATGTAGTCCCCAATAGTCTTCTCTCTAGAGGACTTGGAAAGCCTTTGCCACTTAGGACCTTAGCCACAATGACAACCATATACTCCTTGTTGCTTCTGAAGTGGAGAACCCTGCAGTGTTCATCAGTGTGGAACACACAAGGCTGTTCTGCAAAGGACACAGGCAGATTTTGCCACTGAGCTAACCAAAAGGCATCACCAATGTGGACCTCCTAAGGATGAACATATTGCTGATGGAACTGCTATTTTGTTTCCCCAGGACCAAAGCTGTCAGATCCTCCCCCCAAACCCATGCATGCTCCATAGTTCAGAGCCCCACCCATTTTATGTGCAAAAACATCTCAGGTATGAGAGAAACTTCTATTGCAGTATAAAGAAAGTCTCAGATCCTGGAGATGCTATTGTTCCACAGGTATATTTGCCCGAGTCCCTGGCTCCAAGGCTGCTCCACAGACACTTATAAACCCCATTCCATTATCATTCTTGTATTCACCCACAGGTGAAGGTCTTTCTCCAACAAAACCAGTTTGTAAATTCTGGAAGAAGTGACTGTTCCATCAAATGCTCAGAGTATAGGAAACATGAAAATTAAGGAAACATGATATAATCAAAAGAAAACAATTTTCCAGTAACCAACCACAAAATAGTGGAGATTTTACAAATTGCCATAGAAAAAAATTCAATATAATTGTTATAAAGAAGTTCAGCAAGTTATAAGAGAACGCAGATAGACAAAGCGGTGAAATCAGGAAAACAATACATGAACAAAACTAGAAGTTTAACGTGGAAATAGAAATAATAAAAAATGAACCAAACAGATTCTGGAGCTCAGGAATAAAATGAATGAAATGAAAATTTTAATAGAGAGCATTAGCATCAAATTTGGTCAAGCAGAAGAAATAATCTGTGAACTCAAAGGTCTTTTGAAATTATACAGTCAAAGGAGAAAAAAGAAAAAAAAAAAAGAATAAAGAGAATGAATGCTTACTTGAATTATGTGTCACCATCAAGCAAAAATATAATCAGTATTATAGACGTGATGGAAGAACAAGAGAAAGAGAAGGGGCAGAAAGATTATTGAAAGAAATAAAGACTGAGATCTTCCCAAATCTGAGAGGAGACATAGACAGCTAGGTACATGGAGCACATATGTCCTCATCCAGATTTAACCCAAAGAAGACTTCACCAGAATATATATTAAAAAACAATTGACAATCAAATACAAAGAATTTTGAAAGTAGCAACAGAAAAACAGCTCATCTCATACAAGGGAACTGCTATACGGACATCAGCAAACTTCTCAGTAGAAACCTGAAAAGCCAGGAGAGAGTAGGAAGATACATTCTAAGTGGTGACAGAAAACAAACAAAAAACACTTTATCTGGCAAAGTTGTCCCTCAGAGATAAAGAAGAGATAAAGACTACCCGAGACCAAAAAAATAAACAAATAAAAAGCTGAGGAAGTTCATCACAAGTGATCTCTTTACAAGAAATTCTGAAATGAGTCCTTCATGCTGTAATGAAAGGACACTAATTAGTACCACGGAGATATACAAAAGTATAAAACTCACTAGTAAATTTCAGTATATAGTCAAATTCAGAATATTCCAATATTGTAAATGTAGTGTGTAAATCATTATTTCTAGTATAAATGTTAAAAGACAAAAGTATTGAAAATAAATTTAGCTACAATAATTTGTTAAAGATGCATCCTTTAAAAATATGACATTTTGATATCAAAACCATAAAATGTGTGTGGGAGGGGATAAAAGTGCACAGATTTTTTATGTGATTGAAGTTGTTATCAGCTTAAAATAGATTTATAATATGTATTATATAACTTTCATGGTAAAGAGAAAGCAAAATTTATAGTAGACACAAAAAAGATTAAGAGAAACAATCAAAGCATACCACTACAGAAAATAATCAAATCACGAAGGAAGATAGTAAAAGGGGAATAAAATAACAAAATAATTACAAAAGAGACAGAAAAAATGATCACATTGACAATAGTGAGTTTCTACCTGTTAATAATTACTTTAAGTGTAAATGTATTAAATTCTCCAACCAAAAGGCTTAAAGAGGCTGAGTGAATAAAAACACAAAACCCAACTATAGGCTACCCAGAAGATTCTCACTTCAGCTTTAAGGACACACATAAGCTCTTGCCTCACATGTAGGTGTTTAATCCATTTTGAGTTCATTTTTTTGCATGGTATTATGGAGTTTTCTAATTTCATTCTTTTACATGTAGCTGCCAGTTCTCCCAACACCACTTATTGAAGAGACTGTCTTTTCTCCATTGTATATTATTACCTCCTTTGTAATAGATTAGGTGACCACAGGTGTATGGGTTTATCTCTGGGCTTTCGATCTTGTTCCATTGATATACATTTTCTGTTTTTGTGCCAGTAACATATAGTCTTGATGACTGTAGCTTTGTAGTATAGAGAGGGGCATCTGATTCTTCCAGCTCCATTTTTCTTCCCCAAGACTGATTTAGCTATGTGTGGTCTGTTTTGTGTTTCCATACAAACCGCAATTTTTTTTGTTCTAGTTCTGTGAAAATTGTCATCGATAATTTGATAGGGATTGCACTGAATCTGTAGATTGCTTTTGGTAGTATTATCATTTTCACAATATTGATTCTTCCAATCAAAGAACATGGTGTATCTCTCCATCCATTTGTGTTGTCCTTGATTCCTTCATCACTGTCTTATAGTTTTCTGACCCATATTCTAGAGTAATGAAAATAAAAATAAAAATAAACAAATGGGACCTAATTAAACTTAAAAGGTTTTGCACAGTGGGCAGAGGGGAAGATGTCAGAAGAGTAAGATGTGGAGATCACCTTCCTCCCCATAGATACACCAGAAATACATCTACACGTGGAGCAACTCCTACAGAACACCTACTGAATGCTGGCAGAAGACCTCAGACCTCCCAAAAGGCAAGAAACTCCCCAGCTACCTGGGTAGAGCAAAAGAAAAAAAGAAAAAACAGAGACAAAAGAATAGGGATGGGACCTGCAACAGTGGGAGGGAGCTGTGAAGGACAAAAGGTTTCCACACACTAGGAAGCTCCTTCACAGGCGGAGACTGTGGGAGGCGGAGGGAGGAGCTTCAGAGCCTCGGAGGAGAGCACAGCAACAGGGGTGCGGAGGGCAAAGCGGGGAGATTCCCACACAGAGGATCGGTGCCAACCAGCACTCACCAGCCTGAGAGGCTTGTCTGCTCACCAGCCAGAGCAGGCGGGGCTGCGAGCTGAGACTCTGGCTTTGGTCGGAGCACAGGGAGAGGTCTGGGGTTCGCTGTGTGAACACAGCCTGAAGGGGTTAGTGCACCACGGCTAGCCGGGAGGGAGTCCGGGAAAAAGTCTGGAGCTGCCGAAGAGGGAAGAGACTTTTTATTCCCCCTTTGTTTCCTGGTGCAAGAGGAAAGGGGTTTAACAGCACTGCTTAAAGAACTCCAGAGACGGGCGTGAGCCGCGGCTAAAAACGCAGACCCCAGAGACGGGCACGAGCCGTGGCTAAAAGCGCAGACTCCAGAGACAGGCATGAGCCGCGGCTAAAAGCACGGACACCAGAGACGGGTGGGAGACGCTAAGACTGCTGCTGCCGCCACCAAGGGGACTGTGTGCGAGCACAGGTCACTATCCACACCCCTCTTCCGGGGAGCCTGTGCAGCCCGCCACTGCCAGGTTCCCGAGATCCAGGGACAACTTCCACGGGAGAACGCACGGCAGGCCTCAGGCTGGTGCAACGTCACATAGGCCTCTGCTGCTGCAGGCTCGCCCCGCACTCCGTGCCCCTCTCTCCCCCTGGCCTGAGTGAGCCAGAGCCCCTGAAACAGTGGCTACTTTAACCCCGTCCTGTCTGAGCAAAAAACAGACGCCCTCCAGCGACCTACACACAGAGGCGGGGCCAAATCCAAAGCTGAGCCACTGTGAGCTGTGAGAACAAAGAAGAGAAAGGGAAATCTCTCCCAGCCGCCTCAGAAGCAGCGGATTAAAGCTCCACAATCAACTTGATGTACCCTGCATCTGTGGAATACATGACTAGACAACGAATCAACCCAAATTGAGCAGGTGGACTTCGAGACCAAGATTTATGATTTTTTCCCCTTTTCCTCTTTTTGTGAGTGTGTATGTGTATTCTTCTGTGTGAGATTTTGTCTGTATAGCTTTGCTTCCACCATTTGTCATAGGGTTCTATCCATCCATTTTTGGGTTTTTTTAATTTATTTTTTCTTAGTAATTCATTTTAATTTTAATAATTTTATTTTACTTTACTTTCTTTCTTCCTTCCTTCCTTTCTTTCTTTCTTCCTTTCCTTCTTTCTTTCTTTCTCTCTATCTTTCCTTCCTTCCCTCCTTAGACCACGAATCATCCCAAAATGAGGAGGTGGACTTTGAGAGCAAGATTTATGATTTTTTCCATTTTACCTCTTTTTGTGAGGGTGTATATTTCTGTGTAAGATTTTGTCTGTATAGATTTGCTACCACCATTTGTCCTAAGGTTCTATCCATCCTTTTTTTTTTTCTAAATAATTATTTTTTAATTTAATAACTTTATTATATTTTCCTTTATTTTATTCTACTGTATCTTCTTTCTTACTTTATTTTTCCTTCCTTCTCTCCTTCCTTCCTTCTCCCCTCCCTCCCTCCTTTCTTTCCTTCTTTCCTTCTTTCTTTCTTTCTTCCTTCCTTCGCTCCTCCCTCCCTCCCTCCTTTCTTTCTTTCTTTCCTTCTTTCTTTCTTTCTTCCTCCCTCCCTTCCTTTCTTTCTTTCTTTCTTTCTTTCTTTCTTTCTTTCTTTCTTTCTTACTGCTTCCACGAATTCTTTCTCTCTACTTTTTCTGCCTTTTATTCCAAGCCGTGTGGATGAAAGTCTCTTGGTGCTGCAGCCAGGAGTCAGTGCTGTGCCTCTGAGGTGGGAGAGCCAACTTCAGGACACTGGTCAACAAGAGATCTCCCAGATCCACATAATATCAAACGGTGAAAATCTCCCAGAGATCTGCATCTCAACACCAGCACCCAGCTTCACTCAATGACGAGCAAGCTACAGTGCTGGAAAACATATGCCAAACAACTAGCAAAACAGAAACACAAACCCACCCATTAGCAGAGAGGCTGCCTAAAATCATAATAAGTCCACAGACACCCCAAATCACACCACCATAAGTGGATCTGCACACTAGAGAGACAAGATCCAGCCTCATTCACTAGAACACAGGAACTAATCCCCTCCACCAGGAAGCCTACACAACCGACTGAACCAACCTTAGCCACTGGGGACAGACATCAAAAACAATGGGAACTACAAACATGCAGCCTGCAAATAGGAGACCCCAAACACAGTAAAATAAGCAAAATGAGAAGGCAGAAAAACACACAGCAGATGAAGAAGCAAGATAAAAACCCACCAGACCTAACAAATGAAGAGGAAATAGGCAATCTACCTGAAAATAAATTCAGAATAATGATAGTAAAGATGATCCAAAACCTTGGAAATAGAATGGACAAAATGTAAGAAACATTTAACAAGGACCTAGAAGAACTAAAGATGAAACAAACAATGATTAACAACACAATAAATGAAATGAAAAAGACTCTAGATGGGATCAATAGCAGAATAACTGAGGCAGAAGAACGGATAAGTGACCTGGAACATAAAATAGTGGAAATAACTACTGTAGAGCAGAATAAAGACAAAAGAATGAAAAGAACTGAGGACAGTCTCAGAGACCTCTGAGACAACATTAAACGCACCAACATTTGAATTATAGGGATTCAAGAAGAAGAAGAGAAAAAGAAAGAGACTGAGAAAAATATTTGAAGAGATTAGAGTGGAAAACTTCCCTAATATGGGAAAGGAAATAGTTACTCAAGTTTAGGAAGCACAGAGAGTCCCATACAGGATAAATCCAAGGAGAAATATGCCAAGACACATATTAATCAAACTGTCAAAAATTAAATACAAATAAAGCATATTAAAAGCAACAAGGAAAAAATAACACACAAGGGAATCCCCATAAGGTTAACAGCTGATCTCTCAGCATAAACTCTGCAAGCCACAAGGGACTGGCAGGTCATACTGAAAGTGATGAAGGAGAAAAACCTGCAACCAAGATTACTCTACCCAGCAAGGATCTCATACAAATTTGATGGAGAAATTAAAATCTTTACAGACACGCAAAAGCTAAGAGAGTTCAGCACCACCAAACCAGCTTTACAACAAATGCTAAAGGAACTTCTCTAGGCAAGAAGCACAAGAGAAGGAAAAGACCTATAATAAGGAACCCAAAACAATTTAGAAAATGGGAATAGGAACATACATATCGATAATTACCTTAAATGAAAATCGACTAAATGCTCCAACCAAAAGACAGAGATTGGCTGAATGGATACAAAAACAAGACCCATATATATGCTGTCTACAAGAGACCCACTTCAGACCAAGAGTCACATACAGACTGAAAGTAAGGGGATGGAAAAAGATATTCCATGCAAATGGAAACCAAAAGAAAGCTGGGGTAGCAATTCTCATATCAGACAAAGTGGCCTTTAAAATAAGGGCTATTAAAAGAGACAAAGGACACTACATAATGATCAAGGGATCAATCCAAGAAGAAGATATAAAAATTGTAAATATTTATGCACCCAACATACGAGCATCTCAATACATAAGGCAAATACTAACAGCCATAAAAGGAGAAATAGACAGTAACACATTCATAGTAGGGGACTTTAACACCCCACTTTCACCAATGGACAGATCATCCAAAATGAAAATAAATGAGGAAACACAAGCTTTAAATGATACATTAAACAAGATTGACTTAATTGATATTTATAGGGCACTCCATCCAAAAACAACAGAATACAATTTTTTCTCAAGTGCTCATGGAATATTCTCTAGGATAGATCATATCTTGGGTCACAAATCAAGCTTTGGTAAATTAAAAAAAAAATTGAAATTGTATCAAGTAACTTTTCCAACCAGAATGCCATGAGACTACATATCAATTACAGGAAAAATCTGTAAAAATACAAACACATGGAGGCTAAACAATACATTACTTAATAACGAAGTGATCACTGAAGAAATTAAAGAGGAAATAAAAAAATACCTAGAAACAAATGAAAATGGAGACACAAAGACCCAAAACCTATGGGATGCAGCAAAAGCAGTTCTAAGAGGAAGTTTACAGCAGTACAAGCCCACCTTAAGAAGCAGGAAACATCTTTAATAAACAACCTAACCTTGCACCTAAAGCAATTCGAGAAAGAAGAACGAAACACCCTAAAGTTAGCAAAAGGAAAGAAATCATAAAAATCAGATCAGAAATAAATGAAAAAGAAATGAAAGAAACAATAGCAAAGATCAATAAAACTAAAAGCTGGTCCTTTCACAAGATAAAAAAAATTGATCCACCACTAGCCAGAATCATCAAGAAAAAAAGGGAGAAGACTCAAATCAATAGAATTAGAAATGAAAAAGGAAAAGTAAAACTGACACTGCAGAAATAAAAAAAGATCATGAGAGATTACTACATGCAACTCTATGCCAATAAAATAGACAACCTGGAAAAAACGGACAAATTCTTAGAAATGCACAACCTGCCAAGACTGAATCAGGAAGAAATACAAAATATGAACAGACCAATCACAAGCACTGAAATTGAAACTGTGATTAAAAATCTTCCAACAAACAAAAGCCCAGGACCAGATGGCTTCACAGGTGAATTCTATCAAATATTTAGAGAAGAGATAACACCTATCCTTCTCAAACTCTTCCAAAATATAGCAGAGGGAGGAACACTCCCAAATTCCTTCTACAAGGCCACCATCACCTTGATACCAAAACCAGACAAGGATGTTACAAAGAAAGAAAACTACAGGCCAATATCGCTGATGAACATAGATGCAAAAATCCTCAACGAAATACTAACAAACTGAATCCAACAGCACATTAAAATGATCATACACCATGATCAAGTTGGGTGTACCACAGGAATGCAAGGATTCTTCAATATACGCAAATCTATCAACGTGATTAACCATATTAACAAATTGAAGAAGAAAAACCATATGATCATCTCAATAGATGCAGAGAAAGCTTTTGACACAATTCAACATCCATTTATGATAAAAATCCTGCAGAAAGTAGGCATAGAGGGAACTTTCCTCAACATAATAAAGGTCATATATGACAAGCCCACAGCCAACATTGTCCTCAATGGTAAAAAACTGAAAGCATTTCCACTAAGATCAGGAACAAGACAAGGTTGCCCACTCTCACCACTCTTATTCAACATAGTTTTGGAAGTTTTAGCCACAGCAATCAGAGAAGAAAAGGAAATAAAAGGAATCCAAATCAGAAAAGGAGAAGTAAAGGTCTCAATGTTTGCAGATGACATGATACTATACGTAGAGAATCCTAAAGATGCTACCAGAAATCTACTAGAGATGATCAATGAATTTGGTAAAGTTGCAGGACACAAAAATAATGCACAGAAATCTCTTGCATTCCTACACAGTAATGATGAAAAATCTGAACGTGAAATCAAGAAAATACTCCCATTTACCATTGCAAGAAAAAGAATATAATACCTAGGAATAAACCTACCTAGGGAGACAAAAGACCTGTATGCAGAGAATTATAAGACACTGATGAAAGAAATTAAAGATGATAGAAATAGATGGAGAGATATACCATGTCCTTGCATTGGAAGAATCAACATTGTGAAAATACCTCTACTAACCAATGCAATCTATATATTCAGTGCAATTCCTATCAAACTACCACTGGCAATTTTCACAGAACTAGAACAGAAAATTTCACAATTTGTGTGGAAACACAGAAGACCCCGAATAGCCAAAGCATTCTTGATAACGAAAAACGGAGCTGGAGTAATCAGGCTCCCTAACTTCAGACTATACTACAAAGCTACAGTAATCAAGACAGTATGGTACTGGCACAAAAACAGAAAGATAGATCAATGGAAGAGATAGAAAGCCCAGGAATAAACTCATGCACATATGGTCACCTTATCTTTGATAAAGGAGGCAGGAATGTACAGTGGAGCAAGGGCAGCCTCTTCAATAAGTGGTGCTGGGAAAACTGGACAGGTACATGTAAAAGTATGAGATTAGATCACTCCCTAACACCATAAACAAAAATAAGCTCAAAATGGATTAAAGACCTAAATGTAAGACCAGAAACTATCAAACTGTTAGAGGAAAACATAGGCAGAACACTCTATGACATAAATCACAGCAAGATCCTTTCTGACCCACCTCCTAGAGTAATGGAAATAAAAACAAAAATAAACAAATGGGACCTAATGAAACTTCAAAGCTTTTGCACAGCTAAGGAAACCATAATCAAGACCAAAAGACAACCCTCAGAATGGGAGAAAACATTTGCAAATGAAGCAACTGACAAAGGATTAATCTCCAAAATTTACAAGCAGCTCATGCAGCTCAATAACAAAAAAACAAACAACCCCATCCAAAAATGGGCAGAAGACTTAAATAGACATTTTCCAAAGAAGATATACAGAATGCCAACAAACACATGAAAGAATGCTCAACATCATTAATCATTAGAGAAATGCAAATCAAAACTACAATGAGATATCATCTCACACCAGTCAGAATGGCCATCATCAAAAAATCTAGAAACAATAAATGCTGGAGAGGGTGTGGAGAAAAGGGGACACTCTTGCACTGCTGGTGGGAATGTGAATTGGTTCAGCCACCGTGGAGAACAGTATGGAGGTTCCTTAGAAAACTACAAATAGAATTACCATATGACCCAGCAATCCCACTACTGGGCATATACCCTGAGAAAACCAAAATTCAAAAAGAGTCATGTACCAAAATGTTCATTGCAGCTCTATTTACAATAGCCCGGAGATGGAAACAACATAAGCGCCCATCATTGGATGAATGGATAAAGAAGATGTGGCACATATACACAATGGAATATTACTCAGCCTTAAAAAGAAATGAAGTTGAGCTATTTGTAATGAGATGGATAGACCTAGAGTCTGTCGTACAGTGTGAAGTGAGTCAGAAAGAAAAAGACAAATACCGTATGCTAACACATATATATGGAATTTAAGGGGAAAAAATGTCATGAAGAACCTAGGAGTAAGACAGGAATAAAGACACAGACCTAGTGGAGAACGGACTTGAGGATATGGGGAGGGGGAAGGGTGAGTGTTGACAGGGCGAGAGAGAGTCATGGACATATACACACTAACAAACGTAGTAAGGTAGATAGCTAGGGGGAAGCAGCCGCAAGGCACAGGGATATTAGCTCGGTGCTTTGTGACAGCCTGGAGGGGTGGGATGGGGAGTGTGGGAGGGAGGGAGACGCAAGAGGGAAGACATATGGGAACATATGTATATGTATATCTGATTCACTTTGTTATAAAGCAGAAACTAACGTACCATTGTAAAGCAATTATACCCCAATAAAGATGTTTAAAAAAAAAACTGCAAATAGAACTACCATATGACTCAGCAATCCCACTACTCGGCATATACCCTGAGAAAACCAAAATTCAAAAAGAGTCATGTACCAAAATGTTCTTTGCAGCTCTATTTACAATATCCCAGAGATGGAAACAACCTAAGTGCCCATCATTGGATGAATGGATAAAGAAGATATGGCACATATATACAATGGAATATTGCTCAGCCATAAAAAGAAATGAAATTGAGCTATTTGTAATGAGGTGGATAGACCTAGAGTCTGTCCTACAGAGTGAAGTATGTCAGAAAGAATAAGACAAATACCGTATGCTAACACATATACATGGAATTTAAGAAAAAAAAATGTCATGAAGAACCTAGGGGTAAGACATGAATAAAGACACAGACCTACTGGAGAACAGACTTGAGGATATGGGGAGGTGGAAGTGTGAGCTGTGACAAAGCGAGAGAGAGTCATGGACATATATACAGTAACAAACGTAAGGTAGATAGCTAGTGGGAAGCAGTCGCATAGCACAGGGAGATCAGCTTGGTGTTTTGTGACCCCCTAGAGCGGTGGGATAAGGTTTGTAGGCGGGAGGAAGATACAAAAGGGAAGAGGTATGGGAACATATATATATGTATAACTGATTCACTTTGTTATAGAGCAGAAACTAACACACCATTGTAAAGCAATTATAGCCCAATAAAGATGTTAAAAAAAGAAACTTTTGCACAGCAAAAGAAACCATAAACAAGATGAAAAGACTCACTCAAAATTGGAGAAAATATTTGCAAACGAAGCAATGGACAAGGGATTAATGTCAAAAATTTACAAACAACTCATGGAGCTCAATATCAAAAAAACAAAAAAATAAAACAATCCACAAATGAGCAGAAGACCTAAATAAACATTTCACCAAAGAAGACATACAGATGGCCAACAGACACATGAAAAGATGCTCAACATCACTAATTATTAGAGAAATACAAATCAAAACTACAATGAGGTATCATCTCATACTGGTCAGAATGGCCATCATGAAAAAATCTACAAACAACACATGCTGGAGGGGGTGTGGAGAAATGGAAACCCTCTTGCACTGTTGGTGGGAATGACAGCTGATACAACCACTGTGGAGAACAGTATGAATATTCCTCAGAAAACCAAAAATAAAACTGCCATATGACCCAGCAATCCACTACTGAGCATATATCCAGAGACACATGCACCACAAAAGACACATGCACCCCAAAGTTTATTACAACACTATTTACAATAACCAGGACCTGGATGCAACCTAAATATCCTTCAACAGATGAATGGATAAAAAAGATGTGGCACATACATTCAATGGAATATTACTCAAATATAAAAAGAAGCATAATTGAACTATTTGTAGTGAGGTGGATGGACCTAGGATCTGCCATACAGAGTGAATTAAGTCAGAAAGTGAAAAACAAATATCATATGCTAACACTTTTATATGGAATCTAAAAAGAAAATGGTTGTGATGAACCTAGGGGCAGGACAGGAATAAAGATGCAGAAGTACAGAATGGACTTGAGGACACGGTGTGCGGAGGGGAAGCTGGGACAAAGTGAGAGAGCAGAATTAACCAAATGTAAAATAGGTTGCTAGTGGGAAGCAGCTGCATAGCACAGGGAGATCAGCTTGGTGCTTTGTGATCACCTAGAGAGGTGGGATAAGGCAGGTGAGAGGGAGGTGTAAGATATCTGTATACATATAGCTGATTCACTTTGTTATGCAGCAGAAACTAACACAACATTGTAAAGCAATTATACTCCAATGAAGATGTAAGAAAAAAAAGGATTAGGGCTTCCCTGGTGGCGCAGTGGTTGAGAGTCTGCCTGCCGATGCAGGGGACCCGGGTTTGTGCCCTGGTCCAGGAAGATCCCACATGCTACAGAGTGGCTAGGCCCATGAGTCATGGCCGCTGAGCCTATGCATCCAGAGCCTGTCCTCTGCAATGGGAGAGGCCACAACAGTGAGAGGCCTGCATACCACAACAACAACAAAAAAAGGAGTATAGTACAGCATTACTGATTATATATATATATATATATATATATATATATATATATATATATATATACATATATAGAACACATCTTAATTTTTTCTCTTCAAAAAACAAAAAAAAAGAAAGAAGATGTGGTACATATATACAATGGAATATTACTCAGCCATGAAAAGGAGCAAAGCATGTTCATCTGTAGAGATGTGGAAGGAAATAGAGACTGTCATACAGAGTGAAGTTAGTCAGAAAGAGGAAAACAAATATCATATACTAATGTATGTATCTGGAATACATTAAAATGTATAGATGATCTTATTTGCAAAGCTGGAATAGAGACACAGACATAGAGAAGAAACGTATAGATACCAATGGGGAAGCGGAGCTGGGATGAATTGTGAGATAGGAATTGACATATATACACTATTGATACTATGTATAACATAGATAACTAGTGATAACCTACTGTACAGCACAGGGAACTCTACTCAGTGCTTTGTGGTGACCGAAATGGGAAGGAAATAAAAAAAAGTGGGGATATATGTATACATACAGCTGATTCACTTTGCTGTACAGTAGAAACTAACACAACATTTTAAAGCAACTATACTCCAATAAAAAAATAGTGTATAAAGAATGAGAAAAAAGGACACACATACACTCAAAATAAAGGGATGGAAAACAATATGCCATGCAAATGAAAATGAAAAGTGAACAGGGTAACTATACTTATATCAGAAAAAAATGATTTTGAATCAACAACTTTAATAAAATACAAAGATCATTATATAATAATAAGGAAAAATTTATCAAGAGAGGATAGTAATTGTATATATATCCAATACCAGGGTAGATAATTAAGAACATATTAACATATCATTAGAAAGAATCAGCCAGGTATACAATAGTAAGTGACTGCAATACCCAACATTCAGCCATGGATAGGTTATCTAGACATAAAATTAAGAAGGAAATACCGGACTTACATTACAATTTATACAAGCTGGATCTAATAGACATATAGAGAACATTCCATCCAAAAGCAGCAGTATACACGTTCCTTTTGTGCACAAAGGGAAGGTTCTTCAGGATAGATTATATGTTAGTTTATAAATCCGGTCTTAACAAATTTAAGAGGATTGAAATAATATCAAGCACTTTTTCTGACCACAGTGATAAGAAATTGTAAATAAATAACAGAAGGGAAACTGAAGAATTCACAAATATGCAGAAATTAGACAACACATGTCTGAACAACCAATAGGTCAAAGAATAAATTGAAAGGGAAATCAAATAGTATCTTAAAGCAAACGAAAGTGGAAACACAACATACTGAAATGTATAAGATGCTGGCTAAGCACTTCTAAGAAGAAAGGTTTTAGTGGTAAATGCCCACATTAAGAAAAAACAAGATCTCGAACAACCTAACTTTACACCTCAAGGAATGAGAAAAATAAGAACAAACTAAGAAAAAAGCAGAAGGCAGGAAATAATAAAGGTCAGAGCTGAAATAAATGAAATAAAGAATAGAAAAACAGTAAAAATGATCAAAAATACTAAGAGCCACTTCTTTGAAAAGAGAAATAAAATTAACAAATGTTGGTGAAGATGTGGAAGGAAAGGAATGCTTGTACACTGTTGATGGACATGTAAATTGGTAGAGCCATTATGGAAAACAGTACAGAAGTTCCTACAAAAATAGAATCACCATATGTTCCAGCAAGTCCCCCTTCTGAGTATATAGGTAAAGGAAATTAAATCAGGGTCTCAAAGAGATATCTGCAATAGCATGTTGATTGCAACATTTTCTCTAATATTCAAGATATGAAAATAATGTAAGTGTCCATTGGTGGGTGAATGAATAAAGAAAATGTGAGATCTACATAAAAAGAAGGAAAGTCTGCCCTATGTAACTAAATGGATGATTTGGAGGACATTATAGTATGTGAAATAAGGCAGACAAAGGCAAAGACTGTATGGTATCACTCATATGTGGAGTCTTTTTTAAAAAGTTGATGTCAGATAAACAGAGTTGGTGGTTTCCAAGGGCTGGGGGATGGTTTGCTAAATGGTATAAACTTTCAGTTATAAGGTGAAAGAGTTCTGAGAATCTGACGTGCAGCATGGTGAGTATAGTTAAAAACACTGTATTATATGCTTGAATTCTGCTAAGAGATTACATTTTAAGCATTCTCACAACAGGTTGAACAGGTTGAAAGAGAATGAAGAAGACAAGGTACTGCATACAAATAGTAATAAAAAAGAGGTTTGAGGCAGCTGCATTAATATCAAACAATATAGTTTTAAGTCAAAAACTGTTACAAAAGACAAATAAAAACATTATATGTTGATAAAGGGTCAAATCTTCAAGAAGATATAACAATTATAAACATGCACCAAACAACAAATCCCCCAAATATATGAAGCAACATTGACCAGATTGAAGTGAGAAATAGTCCTGCAATAATTGGAGATGTCAAAGCATTAATTTAAATAATGGGTAGAACATCTAGCTAGATGATCAATAAAAAACAAAAGACTTGGACAACACTCTAAACTATTAGACCTAATAAATATGTATAAAACAATTTACTGAACAATAGCAGAGCACACATTTTTCTCATGTGTACATTGGACCTTCTCCAGGATAGACCATATGTTAGGCCACAAGTATCAATAAATTTTAAATGATTGATATCATACAAGCATCTTCCAGGACCACAATGGAGTAAAGCTATAAAAATATCAGAAAAATGAAAAACATTTAAAAATGTGTGGAAATTAGATAGCAAACAACTAAATAACAAATAGGTTAAACAAGAAATCACTAGATAAATTAGAAAATAATTTGAGGTGAATAAAACTGAAAACACAGTATATCAAAACTTATGGGATGCAACAAAGGCAGTGCTCAGAGGGAAACTTATAGCAGTAAATGACTACATTATAAAAGAGAGAAAATCTCACATCAAAAATCTAAATTTATACTTGAAAGAACTAGAAAAAGAAGAGCAAAGCAAAACTAAAACTAGCAAAAAGAAGAAAATAATTAGATCAGAGATTTTTAAACTAGAGAATAGAGAATGTCAACAAAATCAAAGATGGTTCTTTAGAAAGATCAACAAAAATTGACAAATCTTTAGGCAGACTGATTAAGAAAAAGGAGGGAATACACAAAAATCTAAAATTAGATATAAAAGTGGACATTACTACCAACCTTAAAAAAATAGAAAAAACTATAAAAGAACACTATAAACAGTTTTACACCAATAAGTCAGATAACCTAGATGAAATGGACAATTTTCTAGAAACATTCAAATTATCAAAGTTGACTGAAGAAGAAATAGAAAATCTGAACAGACTTATAAAAAGTAATAAGATTAAATTAGTAGTCAAAAACATCCCAATAAAGAAAAACTCAAGGCCATGTGACTTCACTGCACTGTTAAATTCAACCAAATATTTAAAGAAGAATTAACATTAATTCTTCCCCAACTCTTTCAAAAAATGGAAGAAGGAGGAACACCTCTTAAATCATTCTATAATGCATGCATTACTCTAATACATCAGAAAACAATTGCAAGGGAAGGAAATTACAGACCAATATCCTTTATGAATATACAGCAAATATTCTCAAATACTAGCAGACTGAATCCAATAGCATATTTAAAGGGTTATACATCATGACCAACTGGTATTTGTCACAGGAGTGCAAGGGTGGTTCAATATAAGAAATCAATCAACATAATACACCACGTTCATAGAATGAAAAAAATCCACATGTGTATCTCAATTGCTGTAGAAGGGCACTTGGCATAATTACACCTTTTCATGATATAAGCATTCAGAAACCTAGGAATAGAAGGAAACTTCCTTAACATGGTAAAGGGCATTTTTGAAAATCCCAGAGCTAACATTATACTTAATGTTGAAAGACTGAAAGCTTTTCCCCTAACATTAAGAACAATTCAAGTGTGTCCACTTTCACTACTGCTATTCAGTATTGTACTAAAAGTTCTAACCAGAGCAATTAGGCAAGAAAAAGAAGTAAAATTTATTCAAATAAAAAAGGAAAACTTAAAACTATATCCACAGATGATGTAATCTTATATATAGAAAATCCCAAGGAAGGTACAAAAAAGCTACTAGAGCTAGTAAACAAATTGAGTAAAGTTGAATGTTACAAGCTCAACCCATTAAAAAAATCAGTTGTGTTTTCATTCAACAGTAATGAGTAATCCCAAAAAGGATTTAAGAAGTCAATTCCACTTACAATTGCATTTAAAAGAAAAAAATCCCTAAGGATAAATTTAACCAAGAATGTAAAAGCCTTGTATACTTAAAACTATAAAATATTGCAGAGAAAAATTAAAGAAGACCTAAATAACTGGATAGACATAGGGCTCTGTAGAGCTAAAACAATATTTTAAAAGACAATAAATTTAGAGGACTCTCTATTCAGTTGCAGGAATGAAATCTGTGGATAGATATGAAAACAAATGGAATATAACTGAGAATCCAGAAATCAACCCATATATCAATGGCCAACTGACTTGACAAAGGTGCCAATACCATTCGATGGAGACAAAAGAGTTTCTTTAATAAATGGTGTTAGGACAACTAAATCTCCACATGCAAAAGACTGAATTTGGACCCACAAACTCAATTGACTATTGACCTAAATATAAGAACCAAAAGCTAGTATTTCTTATAAGAAAACAGGGGTAAACATTAATGGCTTTGGATTTGGCAATAGATTCTTACATATGACATCTAAAGCACAAGCAACAACAACAAAAAGATAAATTGTACTTCATCAAACTTAAAATTTTTGTGTAACAAAACACATTATCAAGAAATTAAAAAGACAATTTACAGAATGGGAGAAAATTTAATAAATCATATATTTGATGTGGGGTTAAATACAGAATATATAAAGAACTCCTACAGCTCAACAAAGCGACAACAAAAAGATTTAAAGTGGACAAAGGACTTGAAAAGATATACAAATAGCCAATGAGCACATGAAAAGATGTTCAACATCATTAGCCATTAAGGAAATTCAAATAAAAAACACAATTAGATACCACTTCACATCAAATAGGATGTAATTAATTTTTTTAAAAATTGAAATCAACAAGTGTTGGCAAGGAGGTGGTAAAATTGGAACCATCATACATTACTCTTGGGAATGTAAAATGGTTCAGCTGTTGTAGAAATGGTTTTGTGCTTCCTCGGAAAATTAAACAGAAATTATATGAACCAACAGCTCCACTTGTAGATATATATGCAAGGAATTTGAAAACAGGCATTAAAACAGATATTTGTATGCCAATGTGCATTGTAGCCTTACTCATATTAGCCAAAACAACCCAGGTGTCTGTCATCAGATGAATGGATAAACAAAATATGGTATATATGGTAAAAGGAATGTTGTTCAGCCATTAAAAATAATGATGTTCTGGTCATCTAAAATACGGATGAACCTTGAATACATTAAGGTAAGTGAAATAAGCCAAGCAGAAAAAGATAAATATTTATGATTCCACTTGCATGAAATATCTAAAATACACAAGCTCATAAAAACAGAATATAGATTAGAGGTTACCAGAGACAACAGGGAAGGGGAAATAGAGAGTTTTTAATGGTACAAAGTATCTATTTGGAGTAATGGAAAAGTTCTGAAAATAGATAGTGGTGATGGTTGTACAATATTGTGAATGTAATTAATTCCACTGAATTGTGTACTTAAAATGGTGAAAATGGGAAATTTTACAGTATATAATGTACCCACAAAATTTGAAAACTTTGCACTGTACCCAATTATTATTTAGTTATAATAATTTTAAACAAAACTAGTTATAGGATAAATCCCATGATTGAAATATGTGCTAACAAAGTTTCTACACATTGGAATTCTGCTTAGTGAAAAATTTAATTTGATTTTATATATCAAATCAGATAAATATTGCATTGTAGATACTTGTAGTTAGGCTAGTATATAAAATCACTCTTAAAATACAGTACATGTGTCAATGATATTCATCTCTAAGGAAAATTATAAATTTCTATCAACAATATAGTTGTACTTAAAATAAATACCATTGGTGTAACATCACCTTTTACAAAATTAAAATAATAAAATTGAAAATATAAGATGGAAAAAAGTTAATGACCTGGAATCAAAAATTTTTGCTGCACTAAGTTTTGGAGACAAGTGAACAGCTATAAACACATTAATAATAATAAGTAGAGAAAATGATACCCAAACCCCCAAGGTTTCTGGGGCTAAGTATATATTCAAACTTTTTCTGTATATATTTATATCTATTGTCTTCTGCAATTAAAATTAATTTTTTCAAAATAGTATTGTGAGGGTCTGTAAATCTTCAATTACAAAGAAAGATTTAACTATAATTTGTTAGACTCTACTCAATAATGTTGGAAAGGGGACTCATGCATTCTGGAAAGATTCTCAACAACAGGTATTGAGATAAAATGGAATCTCTTTTAAATCTGTTACCTGAAAATTCAATTAACTTCAAAGACATCTTTCACCTCTTCTTTCTCTCAAATCTCTCACTGAATTGGTCAATTAGTCCTGTCAATTCTCCCTTCAGATTTTCTTCTATTGATCTCTTGCTTTCCATCCCACTGTCATTGCTCATACTTCAGGTCCTTATTATCTTTTCTCTAGACTATCACAATAGCTTCCATTTCCTCTCCTTATAACTGATCTTTCCCACTGGAATCAGAGTTATCTTCATAAATCAACCATCTGAACATGTTGCTCTGATGATTAAAATTCAGCAACTCAACTGCCTAGCATGGTATGCAAAGCTCTATCAGTTTGGACTCAGTTTATATCTCTGGTGGTATCTTTGTTATGGACTGAATTTTTGTGCACCTCCAAATTTATACATTGAAGTGTAATGATATTTGGAAATAAAGCCTTTGGAAGGTAATTTAGTTTAGATAATATCATTAAGGTGAGGCTCTCATGATGGGATCAGTACTCTTATAACAAGAGACCCAGAGAAATTTCTTGCTCTCTCTCTCTTTTTCACCCCACCATGTGAGGACACAGTGAGAAGTAGCCATCTACAAGCCACGAAGAGAGCCCTTATTAGGAATTGAATTGGCCAGCATCTTTATCTTGGACTTTCCATCCTTCAGAACTCTGAGAAAATAAATTTCTGTCATTTAAACCACCTCATCTATGGTATTTTGTTATAGCAGCCTGATCTGACTAATACAGATTTCAGTACCAAAAGTGAGCTGCTGCTGTAACAAATACCTAAATGTGGAAGAGTCTTTAGAACTAGGTAATGGTAAAGGCTGGAATGGTTTTGAGGTGCATCTTAGAAATATGGATATTAAGGACAACCTTGGTGAGGTTTGCAAATGAAGAACATGTTTTTTAGAAACTAGAGGAAAGGTGATCCTTGTTATAAGGTGGCAAATAACTCGGCTGAACTCTGTCCTAGCATTTTTTGAAAAGCAGATATTTGAGCAATAAAATTGGATATTTAACTGAGACTTCAAAGCAAAATTTTGAAGGAGTGGGTTTGTTCCTTCTGATTGCTTATAGTAATATGTAGAAATGAAGAAGGAATTGCTAAGCAAGGAGGAACCAGAAATTGAATATTTGGAAAACTCAGCGTATCATTATTGCAAAAAATCTTATTCTGAAGAGAACACTAAGAATGTGGCTGAACTACAATTTGATAGGGAGATCATGCATGTGACTCAGAGACTTAATCAGTCATCTTAGAAGGAGCCAGGAATAGAGATGGAATTATACCAGCAAAGACACTATCAGTTTGAACTAAAGGAAATGGAGAAAGCAGGACAGAATAAAAAGATGATTCTGAGATCATCAGTACTACCACTTCCTCCAGAGGCATTTGGGAAGGCTGTTTCCTCCTTGGTTTCAAAATGTGGAGCCACCTTTCCTGTTTCAGTGCATCAGGAAGATATCACCCAAGTGCCCCAATGATGGGACCTCCCTGGGATATAGCCATTTGGGTGGGGCCTATGCAGAAAAGAGAAGGGTTGGAGCCTTCCCATAGAGCCATGGGGGTAACACTGCTGCTGCAATGGGTCTACAGTACAGAGTAACACACCAAAGAAGATTAGTCTTGAGTCTTAAGATCTAATGTGGGAGGAGCAGCCAAGTTGTTGGAGTAGGAATACTCTGAGCTCACCTCCTCTCACAGGCACACAAAATCACAACAATTCACAGAGGAGCTATCAACGAGAAAGACCTGAAGGCTAACAGAAAATGTCTTCTACAAATAAAGATGTAAAGAAGGAACTATAAGGAGATACATAGGAGGGACAGTTACATGGTATAAACAAGATCCATACCATCAGGTAGGTGACACACAAACAGGAGTGTGATTACAATTGTAGAGATTCTTCCCAATGAGTAAGGGGTCTGAGCCCAACATTAGACTCCCCAGCTTGGGGGTCCTACATTGGGTAGACATGCCCCCAGAATGTTTGGCTTTGAAGGCCATTAGGGTTTGAGAGATAGCCAGAGGGCTGTGAAAAATAGATCCTGCTCTAAAAGGGCAAATACAAAATTTTGCATGCTCTGAGACCCAGGGCAGAAGTAATTTGAAAGAAGCTTATGTCAGACGCACTTGCTGATCTTGAAGAGCCTCCTGGAGAGTTAGGAGGAAATTGAGAGTCACCCTGGTGACATAGATGCTAGAAGCAGATGTTTTTTGGAGCTAATCCCACCACAAGGTCACTGCTGCTTCCAAGCACCATTTTGGAACCCTCCCTCAAGCTTATTACTGCCGGGACCCAGCCCCACCTGCCATACAGTCAGCACCAGTCCTGGGATGTGACAGGTCAAGCAGCTATCTGGGCAGGGACACAGCCCCACCCACCAGCAGGCTGGCTGCTATAGGACCAGTTGAGCCTCCAGTCACTCTGTGACCTGGCTCTACCCACCTCAAGGCCCAGACCCCTAACAGGGTGTTGGCACCAGAACTGGTATACCTTGGGCACTGACCCTACCAACATGTGGACTGAAACCAACTCTGGCATATTCAAGACCCTGCAGTCAGAGAACCCAGGATCTGAATCCTCACAGCAGCGGACCAGCACTAGCCCTGGAACTGAACCTCACCCAGTCAGTTGGCAGGCACCAGGCCCAGAACACCCTGGGCCTTGGCCCTGCCCACCAGCAGGTAGATACTGGCCACAGGGCTAGTGCAGCACTGCAACAAACATTGTCAGTATATGACCAACTCACCAGTGTACTGGCACCAGCTCAGGACACCTGAGCCCTGGCCCTACTCACCAGCAGGCTGACACAAGCTCCTGGACAGGCAGACCTGGCAGACAGAGACCCTAAGACATAGCTCTGCCCATCAGTGGGCCAGCACTAGCCCCAGGACCTGGCCTCACCCATTAGTGGAAGGACACCAACCCTTAAACATCCTAAGCTTGAGTCCCACCTACCAGCAGGCATGGAGACCACTCTGGCCCTGCAACAAATTGTCTCATGAAATAGCCCTGCCAATCAGCAGGGTGACACCAGCCCTGGGATTCTGCCCCTGAGGCCATGGACCCACACACTGGTGGGCTGTCATTAGTCCCAGGACCCCACAGGGTTCCATAGACAGCTGCCTTGTGATCTAACCCCACCCACCAGAAACCAAGAAGCTTCTCACAAGGCAGGGCCTGGCAACCAACTGGAGTGTGGGCCAGCCACACCCATGACCATGCCAAGGGTAATAAGTTTACTGAAACAGAAGGACACATGCAGCCCACATAGAGATCACAGCTAGAGCTTATAGATCTGGTGAACAGAGTAGAGTGCACTGTTGGGCCACATAGGAATTTTTCTACATAAAATCACTCCTCAATGATCTGGAAATGTAACCAACCTACCAAATGCATAGAAACAGAGAATCGGGCAAAATTTGACAACAGAACAATTTGTTTCAAGCAAAGGAGCAAGATAATATCCCAGAAGTTGAACTAAGCTAAGTGAAAATAAACAATCTATCTGATAAAGAGTTCAAGGTAATGATCACAAAGTTGCTCAAAGAACTTGTGAGAAGAATGAATGAACAGAGTGAGAAGTAATAAGTTTAAAACAGAGAGTTAGAAAATATGAAGAAGGACCAAACAGAGCCGAAGAATTATCATACTAAGTGAAGTAAGTCAGACAGAGAAAGACAAATATCATATGATATTGCTTATATGCAAAATCATTAAAAAATGATACAAAAGAACTTATTTACAAATCAGAAACCAACTTAGAAGAGGAACTTATGGTTACTTGGGGGAAGGCTGGGAGGAGGGATAGACTGGGAGTTTGGGATTGACATGTACACACTGCTATATTTAAAATAGATAACCAACAAGGACCTACTGTAAAAATAAATAAAGTATAATTTAAAAAGAATGAATGAACAGAGTGAGAAGATATAAGTTTAAAACAAAGAGTTAGAAAATATTAAGAAGGATTAAATAGAGCTGAAAATTACAATAACTTAAATAAAAAATACATTAGAAGGAATCAGCTATAGATTTGATGACAGAGATGAATGGGTCAGCAAACTGGAAGACAGAGTAGTGGAAATCACTCAAGCTGAACAGGAAAAAAAATGATAAAAAATAGGACATTTTAAGAGACCTCTGGGAAAACATCAAGCATTCTAATATTTGCAATATAGGGGTCCAGAAGAAGAAAAGAGAGAGAAAGCGTAGAACATATGTGGACATAATAGCTGAAAATTTCCCCAACCTAGAAAAGGAAACAGGTCCAAGAAACACAAAGTTCCAAGAAGGATCAACCCAAAAAGGACCACACCAAGACATATTGTAATTAAAGTGGCACAAAGTAAAGAGAGAATATTAAAAGCAGCGAGTGAAAAAAAGCAAGTTACATACAAGGGAACTCCCATAAGGCTATCAGCTGAATTTTAAGCAGAAACTGAAGGTCAGAAGGAAGTAGGATAACATATTAAATGTGATGAAAGGGGAAAACCTACAACCAAGACTACTTTACCAGTAAGACTTTCATTCAGATTTGATGGAGATATAAAACCTTTACAGAAAAGCAGAAACTAAGAGTTCAGCACCACCAAATCAGCTTTATAAGAAATGTTAAAGGAACTACTCTAAGCTAAAAAGAAAAGAAGTACAAAAATATGAAAGGAAAAAGCTAATTGGTAAAAGTAAATACAAGGTATGTGTAGTAAATCAATCATGTACAAAGTTAGTAGGAAGTATAAAAGACAAAAGTTGTAAAATCATCTATATACACAATAAGTAGTTAAGGATACACAAAACAAAAAGATGTAAAATATGATGTCAAAACAGTAAACAGGTTGGTGGGGGACAAAAATGCAGGACTGTTAAAATGCATATTAACTTAAGAGGTTAGCAACTTAAAATCATCACACATATAGACTGCTATATACAAACAACATGGTAGCCAAAAACTAAAAATATATAATAGATACACACACACAAATGAGACAGGAATCCTTTAAAAGAATCACTTTAAAGACACTAATTAAATCACAGAAGAAGAGAGGAACTGAAGAAGAAAGGACAAAAACAAACTACAAAAACAACCCAAAAAGAATTAACAAAATGTCAATAAGTACATACCTATCAATAATTACATAAATGGGGGCTCCCTGGTGGTGCAGTGGTTGAGTCTTCCTGCCGATACAGGGGACACGGGTTCATGCCCCAGTCTGGGAAGATCCCACATGCTGCGGAGCGGCTGGGCCCGTGAGCCATGGCCACTGAGCCTGCACGTCCCGAGCCTGTGCTCCGCAACAGGAGAGGCCACAACAGTGAGAGGCCTGCATACTGCAAATAAATAAATAAATAAATAAAAAACTACATAAGTGTAAATGGATTAAATGCTCCATTCAAAAGACATAGAGTATCTGAATGCATACAAAAAAAAGAAAAAAAACAAGACCTATCTATCTATCTATCTATTTATACTGCCTACAAGAGATTCGTTTCAGGTCTAAAGACACACAGACTGAAAGTGAGGGGACAGAAAAAGGTACTCCATGCAAATGGAAACAAAAATAAATCTGGGTTAGAAATACTTATATTAGACAAAATATACTTTAAAATAAGGACTGTAACAAGAGACAAGGATATTACCCAATGAGAGGGGGATTAATCCAACAAGAAGATATAACAAATATAAATATATGTGCACCCAACATAGCTTTACCTAAATACATAAAGCAAATATTAATAGACATAAATGGAGAACGTGAAAGTAACACAATAATAGTAGGGGGCATTAACAACCCACTTACATCAAAGGACAGATCCTACAGATAGGAAATCAATAAGGCAACACTGGCCTTAAATTACACATTAGGCCAGATGGAATTAACAGACATACATAGAACGTTCCATCCAAAAGCATCAGAGTAAAAACATTCTTTTCAAGAGTACATAGAACATTCTTGAGGACAGATAACATGCTAGGACACAAAACAAGTCTCAATAAATTTAAGAAGTTTTAAATTATACTAAGCGTCTTTTCCAACCATAATGCCTTGAGGTTAGAAATCAACTACAAGAAGAAAACTGCAAAGAAACACAAAATATGGAGTCGAAACAATATGACACCAAACAACCAATGGGTCACTGATGAAATAAAAAAGAAAATAAAGAATACCTGGAGGCAAATAAAAACAAAAACAAAATGATCTAAGACCTATGAGACCCATCAAAATCAGTTCTAAGAGAGAAATTTATAGCAATACAAGCCTACCTCAGGAAGCAAGTAAAATCTCAAATAAATGACCTAAACTTACACCTAAAGAACTAGAAACAGAAAAACAAACAAAACAAAAATTACTAAAAAAAAAGAAATCATAAAGATCAGAGCAGAAGTAAATGAAATAGAGATGAAAACAATAGAAAAGATCAATGAAATTAGACCTGGTTATTTTCAAAGATAAACAAAATGGATAAAACTTTAGCCAGTCTCAATAAGAAAAAACAGTGAGGACCCAAATGAATAAAACAGGAAATGAAAAAGAAGTTACAACCAACACCACAGAAATAATCATGAGATTATCATGAAGCTATATGACAATAAAATGGACAACATAAAAGATATGAAAAATTTTTTAGAAATGTACAATCTCCCAAGACGAAATTAGGAAGAAGTAGAAAATATTAGCAGGCCAATTACCAGTAATGGAACTGAATCAGTAATTTAAAAAGCTTTCAAACAAATAAAAGTCCAGGACCAGATGGTTTCAAGGCTGAATTCTACCAAATATTTAGAAAAGAGTTAACATTTATTCTTCTCAAACTATTTCAAAATATGAAAGAGGAAGGAACAATTCTGAGCTCATTCTATGAGGTCACTATCACCCTGGTACCAAAACCAAAAACACTATTAAAAAAGAAAATTTCAGGCAAATATCACTGATAAATATAGATGCAAAAATCTTCAAAAGAGATGGTGGAAGAGTAAGATGTGGAGATCACCTTCCTCCCCACAGATACATCAGAGCTACATCTACACGTGGAACAACTCCTACAGAACACCTACTTAATGCTGGCAGAAGACCTCAGACCTCACAAAAGGTAAGAAACTCCCCCACGTACGAGGGTAGGGCAAAAGCAAAAACAGAGACAAAAGAATAGGGACAGGACCTGCACCTCGGGGAGGGAGCTGTGAAGGAGGAAAGGTGTGCACACACTAGAAGCCCCTTCACAGGCAGAGACTGCAGGAGGAGGAAGGGGGAATCTTCGGAGCCACGGAGGAGAGCACAACAAAAGGGGTGCGGAGAGGAAAGCGGAGAGATTCCCTCACAGAGATCACGGCCGAGGAGTATACACCAGCCCGAGAGGCTTGTCTGCTCACCCGCTGGGGCGGGCGGGGACAGGAGCTGGGTATTGGGCTTCGGTCAGAGTGCAGGGAGAGCACTGGGAGCGTGAACACAGCCTGAAGGGGTTAGTGCACAATGGCTAGCTGGGAGGGGTCCAGAGGAAAAAATCTGGAGCTGCAAAGAAGCAAGAGACTTTTTCTTCCCTCTTTGTATCCTGGTGCGTGAGAAGGGATTAAGAGTGCCGCTTAAAGGAGCTCCAGAGACAGGCGTGAGCCACGGCTAACAGTGTGGACCCCAGAGACAGGTATGAGACGCTAAGGCTGCTGCTGCCGACACCTGCCAGGGTCCCGGGATCCAGGGACAACTTCCCCGGCAGAACATATGACGCGCCTCAGACTGGTGCAACGTCACACTGGCCTCTGCCGCCGCAGGCTCATCCCTCACTCCGTACCCCTCCCTCCCACTGACCTGAGTGAGCCAGAGACACCGAATCAGCTGCTCCTTTAACCCTGTCCTGTCAGAGTGCGGAAAAGACACCCTATGGCGACCTACCCGCAGAGACGGGGCCAAATCCAAAGCTGAAACCTGGGAGCTGTGAGAAAAAAGAAGAGAAAGGGAAAGCTCTCCAGAAGCTTTTTAAAACTCCACATTAAAACTCCACAATCTACTTGATGTACCCTGCATCTGTGGAATACCTGAATAGACAACAAATCATCCCAAATTGAGGTGGTGGATTTTGAGAGCAAGATTCATTATTTTTTCCCCTTTTCCTCTTTTTGTGATTGTGTATGTGCATGCTTCTGTGTGAGATTTTGTCTGATTACCTTTGCTTTCACCATTTATCTTAGGGGTCTATCTGTCTGGTTATTTTTGTTGCTGTTGTTTTTCTTTAAAAATTTTTTTCTTAACAATTATGTTTTATTTTAATAATTTTATTTTACTTTATCTTATTTTATTTTCTCTTATGCCCTTTCTTTCTTTCTTTCTTTCTTTCTTTCTTTCTTTCTTTCTTTCTTTCTTTCTTTCTTTCTACTTTTTCTCCCGTTTATTCTGAGTCGTGTGGATGAAAGGCTCTTGGTGCTACAGCCAGGAGTCAGTGCTGTGCCTCTGAGGTGGCAGAGCCAACTTCAGGACACTGGTCCACAAGAGACCTCTCAGCTCAACGTAATAATATCAAGTGGCGAAAATCTACCAAAGAGCTCCATCTCAACACCAGCACCCAGCTGCACTCAGTGACCAGCAAGCTACAGTGCTGGTCACCCTAGGCCAAACAACTAGCAAGACAGGAACACAAGCCCACCCATTACCAGAGAGGCTGCCTAAAATCATAATAAGTCCACAGACACCCCAAAACACACCACAAGACGTGGATCTGCACACCAGAAAGACAAGATCCAGCCTCATCCACCAGAACACAGGCACTAATCCCCTCCACCAGAAAGCCTACACCACCCACTGAACCAACTTTAGCCAATGTGGACAGACACCAAACACAACGGGAACTCTGAACCTGCAGCCTGCAAAAAGGAGACAACAAACACAAAAGATAAGCAAAATGAGAAGACAGAAAAACACACAGCAGATGAAGGAGCAAGATAAAAACCCACCAGACCTAACAAATGAAGAGAAAATAGGCAGTCTACCTGAAAAAGAATTCAGAATGATGAAGTAAAAATGATCCAAAATCTTGGAAAAATAATAGAGAAAATGCAAAAATCATTTAACAAGGACCTAGAAGAACTAAAGATGAAACAAGCAATGATGAACAACACAATAAATGAATTTAAAAATACTCTATAAGGGATCAATAGCAGAGTAACTGAGACAAAAGAATGGATAAGTGATCTGGAAGATAAAATAGTGGAAATAACTACTGGAGAGCAGAATAAAGAAAAAAGTATGAAAAGAACTGAGGACAGTCTCAGAGACCTCTGGGACAACATTAAACAAAACAATATTCGAATTATAGGGGTTTTCAGAAAAGCAAGAGAAAAAGAAGGAGCTGAGAAAATATTTGAAGAGATTATAGATGAAAAGTTCCCTAATATGGGAAAGGAAATAGTAAATCAAGTCCAGGAAGCACAGAGAGTCCCATACAGGATAAATCCAAGGAGAAACATGACAAGACACATATTAATCAAACTGTCAAAAATTAAATACAAAGAAAACATATTAAAAGCAGCAAGGGAAAAACAACAAATAAAACACAATGGCATCCCCATAAGGTTAACAGCTCACCTTTCAGCAGAAACAATGCAAGCCAGAAGGGACTGGCAGGACATATTTAAAGTGAGGAAGGAGAAAAACCAACAGCCAAGATTACTCTACCCAGCAAGGGTCTAATTCAGATTTGATAGAGAAATTAAAACTTTTGCAGACAAGCAAAAGCTGAGAGAGTTCAGCACAACCAAACCAGCTTCACAACAAATGATAAGGATCTTCTCTAGGCAAGAAACACAAGAGAAGGAAAATACCTACAATAAGGAACCAAAAACAATTAAGAAAATGGGAATAGGAACATACATATCAATAATTACCTTAAATGTAAGTGGATTAAATGCTCCCACTAAAAGACACAGACTGGCTGAATGGATGGAAAAACAAGACCCATATGTATGATGTCTAAAAGAGACCCACTTCAGAGCTAGAGATACATACAGACTGAAAGTGAGGGTTTGGAAAAAGATATTCCATGCAAATGGAAATCAAAAGAAAGCTGGAATAACAATTCTCATATCAGACAAAATAGACTTTAAAATAAACACTTTTAGAAGAGACAAAGAAGGACACTACATAATGATCAAGGGATCGATCCAAGAAGCAGATATAACAATTGTAAATATTTATGCATCCAACATAGGAGCACCTCAATACATAAGGCAAATACTAAGAGCCATAAAAGGGGAAATAGACAGTAACACATTCATAGTAGGGGACTATAGAACCCTACTTTCACCAATGGACAGACCATCCAAATTGAATGTAAATAAGGAAACACAAGCTTTAAATGATACAATAAACATGAATGACTTAATTGATATTAATAGCACATTCCATCCAAAAACAACAAAATACACATTTTTCTCAAGTGCTCATGGAATATTCTCCAGGATAGATCATATCTTGGGTCACAAATCAAGCCTTGGTAAATTTAAGAAAATTGAAATTGTATCAAGTATCTTTTCTGACCACAATGCTATGAGACTAGATATCAATTACAAAAAAGTTCTGTAATAAATACAAACACATGGAGGCTAAACAATACACTACATAATAACGAAGTGATCACTTCGAAGTAAATCAAAGAGGAAATCAAAAAATACCTAGAAACAAATGACAATGGAGACACGGTGACCCAAAACCTATGGGGTGCAGCAAAAGCAGTTCTAAGAGGGAAGTTTATAGCAATACAATCCTACCTTAAGAAACAGGAAACATCTCGAATAAACAACCTAACCTTGCACCTAAGGCAGTTAGTGAAAGAAGAACAAAAGAACCACAAAGTTAGCAGAAGGAAAGATATCATAAAGATCAGATAAGAAATAACTAAAAAAGAAATGAAGGAAATGACAGCAAAGATCAATAAAACTAAAGGCTGGTTCTTTGTGAAGATAAACGAAATTGATAAACCATTAGCCAAGCTCATCAAGAAAAAAAGGGAGAAGACTCAAATCAATAGAATTAGAAATGAAAAAGGAGAAGTAACAACTGACACTGCAGAAATACCAAAGATCACGAGAGATTACTTAAGGAAACTCTATGTCAACAAATTGGACAACCTGGAAGAAATGGACAAATTCTTAGGAATGCACAACCTGCCAAGACAAAATCAGAAGAAATAGAAAATATGAGTGGACCAATCACAAGCACTGCAATTGAAACTGTGATTAAAAATCTTCCAACAAACAAAAGCCCAGGACCAGATGGCTTCACAGGCGAATTCTATCAAACATTTAGAGAAGAGCTAACACCTATTCTTCACAAACTCTTCCAAAATATAGCAGTGGGGGGAACACTCCCAAACTCATTCTACGAGGCCACCATCACCCTGAAACCAAAACCAGACAAGGATGTCACAAAGAGAGAAATCTAGAGGCCAATATCACTGATGAATATAGATGCAAAAATCCTCAACAAAATACTAGCAGAAAGAGTCCAAGAGCACATTAAAAGGATCATACACCATCATGAAGTGGATTTATTCCAGGAATGCAAGGATTCTTCAATATATGCAAAACAATCAACGTGATATACCATATTAACAAATTGAAGGAGAAAAATCATATGATCATATCAATAGATGCAGAGAAAGTTTTCGACAAAATTCAACACGATTTATGATTAAAAAAAAAAACCCTGCAGAAAGAAGGAATAGAGCAAACTGTCCTCAACATAAGAAATATCATATATGACAAACCGACAGCCAACATCATCCTCAATGGTGAAAAACTGAAAGCATTTCCATTAAGATCGGGAACAACACAATGTTGCTCACTCTCACCACTTTTATTCAACATAGTTTTGGAAGTTTCAGCCACAGCAATCAGAGAAGAAAGGAAATAAAAGGAATCCAAATCAGAAAAGAAGAAGTAAAGCTGTCACTGTTTGCAGATGATATAATACTATAAATAGAGAATCCTAAAGATGCTACCAGAAAACTACTAGTGCTATTCAATGAATTTGGTAAAGTATCAGGATACAAAATTAATGCACAGAAATCTCTGGCATTCCTATACACGAATGATGAAAAATTTGAAAGTGAAATCAAGAAAACACTCCCATTTACCACTGTAACAAAAAAAATAAAATATGTAAGAATAAACATACCTAAGGAGACACAAGACCTGTATGCAGAAAATTATGACACTGATGAAAGAAATTAAAGATGATACAAATAGATGGACAGATATACCATGTTTTTGGATTGGAAAAATCAACATTGTGAAAATGACTCTACTTCCCAAAGCAATCTACACATTCAATGCAATCCCTATCGAACTACTACTGGTGTATTTAACAGAACTAGGACTAAAAATTTAACAGTTTGGATGGAAACACATAAGGCCCTGAATAGCCAAAGCAATCTTGAGAAAGAAAAACGGAGCCTGAGAAATCAGGCTCCCTGACTTCAGACTATACTACAAAGCTACACTAATCAAGACAGTATGGTACTGTCACAAAAACAGAAATATAGATCAATGGAACAGGAGAGAAATTCCAGAGATAAACCTACGCACATATGGTCACCTTATCTGTCAGAAAGGAGGCAGGAATGTACAGTGGAGAAAGGACAGCCTCTTCAATAACTGGTGCTGGGACAACTGGAGAGGTACATCTAAAAGTATGAGATTACATTACTCCCTAACACCATACACAGAAATAAGCTCAAAATGGATTAAATACCTAAATGTAAGGCCAGAAACTATCAAACTCTTAGAGGAAAACATATGCAGAACACTCTGTTACATAAATCACAGCAAGATCCTTTATGATTCACTTCCTAGAGAAATGGAAATAAAAACAAAAATAAGCAAATGGGACCTAATGAAACTGCAAAGCTTTTGCACAGCAAAGGAAACCATAAACAAGACCAAAAGACAACTCTCAGAATGGGAGAAAATATTGTCAAGTGAAGCAACTGACAAAGGATCGACCTCCAAAATTTACAAGCAGCTCATGCAGCTCAATAACAAAAAAATGAACAACCAATCCAAAAATGGACAGAAGACCTAAACAGACATTTCTCCAAAGAATATATACAGAGTGCCAACAAACACATGAAAGAATGCTCAACATCATTAATCATTAGAGAAATGCAAATCAAACCTACCATGAGATATCATCTCACACCAGTCAGAATGGCCATCATCAAAAAATCTAGAAACAATAAATGCTGGAGAGAGTGTGGCGAAAAGGGAACAGTCTTGCACTGTTGGTTGGAATGTGAATTGGTACAGCCACTATGGAGAACAATATGGAGGTTCATTAAGAAACTACGAATAGAACTACCATATGACCCAGCAATTCCACTACTGGGCATATAACCTGAGAAAACCATAATTCTAAAAGATTCATGTACCAAAATGTTCATTGCAGCTCTATTTACAATAGCCAGGAGTTGGGAACCACCTGAATATCCATCATCAGATGAATGGATAAAGAAGATGTGACCCATATATACAATGGAATATTTTTCAGCCATAAAAAGAAACGAAATTGAGTTATTTGTAGTGACGTGGATGGACCTAGAGTCTGTCATACAGAGTGAAGTAAGTCAGAAAGAGAAAGACAAATACCGTATGCTAACACATATACATGGAACCTAAGAAAAAAAATGTCATGAGGAGCCTTGAGGTAAGACAGGAATAAAGACACAGACCTACTAGAGAATAGACTTGAAGAATGGGGAGGGGGATGGGTAAGCTGTGACAAAGTGAGAGAGTGGCCTGGACATATATATACTACCAAATGTAAAATAGATAGCTAGTGGGAAGCAGCCGCATAGCACAGGGAGATCAGCTCAGTGCTTTGTGACCACCTAGATTGGTCGGATATGGAGGGTTGGAGGGAGGGAGATGCAAGAGGGAAGAGATATAGGAACATATGTATACATATAACTGATTCACTTTGTTATAAAGCAGAAACTAACACACCATTGTAAAGCAATTATACTCCAATAAAGATGTAAAGAAAAAACAAATGTTCAAAAAAACTATTAGCAAAACAAAATCAACAATATGTTTCAAAGTTCATACACTCTCATCAAGCTGGATTAATCCCAGAGAGGTAATGTGGTTCAATATCCACACATCAATCAATGTGATACACCACATTGACAAATTGAAAAGTAAAAATCATGATCATCTCAATAGACACATAAAATTTTTTGAAAAGATTTCAACATCCATTTATGATAAAATTCAACAAATTGGGTATATAAAGATTAACATAATAAAGATCATCTGTGACAAGGTCACAGCTAACACCATACTCAATTGTGAATATTTGGAAGCATTTCCTCTAATATCAGAAACAGCAAGGATGTCCACGGTCACCAGTTTTATTCAACACAATAATGGAAATCCTACTCACAGGAGTCATAGAAGTAAAAGAAATAAGGAATTCAAAATTGGAAAAGAAGTGAAACTGTCACTGTTTGCAGGTGACATGATACTATGCATAATAAAATCCTAAAGAGGCCACCAAAAAAACCCTAGAACTCATCAATGAATTCAGTAAAGTTACAGAATACAAAATTAATATACAGAAATGTGTTGTGTTTCTATACATCAAAAAACAAAGTATCAGAAAGATAAATTAAACGATCCAATTTACAATTTCATCAGAAAGAATAACCTGTACTTGGAAAAATGTAAGACACTGATAAACGAAATTGAACAACCCTAACAAATGGAAATATATACGCTGCAAATGGATTGGCAGAATTGTTATTGTTAAAATGACCATACTACCCAGTGAAATTAATATCAAAATTCCAATGGAATTCTTTAGAGAACTAGAACAAATAGTTCTAAAATTTATAATATGGAAACACAAAAGACCCTGAATATTCAAATCAATCTTGAGGAAGAAGAACAAAGTTGCAGGTATCAATTTCAAACTGTACTACAAAGCTGCAGTAATAAAAAAAAAAAATGATACCAGCACAAAAACAGGCACATAGATCAATAGATCCAAATACAGAGCCCACAACTGAACCAACACTTAAATGGGCCATTAATCTATAACAAAGGAGGGAAGAATATATAGTGGAGAAAAGAAAGCCTCTTTAATAAATGATGTTGGGAAAACTGGACAGCTACATGCAAAGAATAAAACAGAGTTATAGATTCAGAGAACAAACAGCTGATTGCAGAGGGGGAAATGGTGGGGGGAGGAGAGAAATAGGTGAGGGAGATTGAGGGACATAATTTTAGATAGAAAATAAGTGCGTCATTGGCATGAAACGTACAGTGTGGGGAATATATTCTATAATATGTAATATCTTTATAAGTTGATAGATGGTAGCTAGAATTATGCTGATCATTTTGAAATGTATTGAAATATTGAATTGCTATGCTGTGTTTTATAACAGAGTGTGGTAAGTCAGTTATAATTTAAAAAAATAAATAAGCTCATAGAAAAGCAGATCAGATTTGTGGTTACCAGAGGTGGGGTTTGTGGGGAGGAGGAATTGGATGAAGGTATTCAAAAGGTACAAACTTCCAATTTTAAGATAATTTCTGGGATGTAATTTACAATGTGATCATTATAGTTAACACTGCTGTATATTATATAGGAAAGCTGTTATGAGAGTAAATACTAAGTGTTATCTTCAGAGGGAAAATTTTCTCTTTTTTAAAATTTTGTATCTATGTGAAATGATAGATGTTCACTAAAATTATTGTGGTAATCATTTCATGATACATATAAGTCGAATCATTATGCTGTATAACTTAAATGGACACAGTGCTGTATGTCAATTATATCTCAAAAAAATTTGAAGAAAATAAATGATCCAATGGAATTTGCCTTGTTAGGTTTGAGATTTGCTTGGGAACCACATTCCCTTTCTTCTTTCCAATTTCTCTCTCTTGGAATGGAAATTTCAATCCTATGTCTATCCACCATTATACTATGGAAGCACATGGCTTGTTTCATATCACAGGTTCATAGCCGAAGAGAAAACAAAAAAATTAAATAGGGAAAGCCATATTGCATTTGATTTATTAATTGTTATTCAATTTTTTAAACAACTTTATTGGAGAAAAATTGCTTTATATGGTGTCTTATATTCTGCTTTATAACAAAGTGAATCAGTTAACCATATACATATGTACACATATCTCTTCCCTCTTGAGTCTCCCTCCCTCCCACCCCCTATCCCACCTCTCTAAGTGGTCACAAATCACGGAGCTGATCTCCCTGTGCTATGCAGCTGCTTCCAACTAGCTATGTATCTTACGTTTGGTAGTGTATGAATGTCCATGCCACTCTCACACCTTGTCCCATCTTACCCTTCCCCCTCTCCGTATCCTCAAGTGCATTCTCTAGTAGGTCTTTGTCATTATTCCCATCACGCCCATAGGTTCTTCATGAAAATGTTTGCTTTTTTTGTTTTGTTTTGTTTTGTTTTTTAGATTCCATATATATGTGTTAGCATACGGTATTTGGTTTTCTCTTTGTGACTTACTTCACTCTGTATGACAGACTTTAGGTCCATCCACCTCACTACAAATAAGTCAATTTCATTTCCTTTTATTGCTGAGTAATATTCCATTGTATATATGCACCACAGCTTCCTAATCCATTTGTCTGTTGATGGACAATTAGGTTGCTTCAATGTCCTGGCTATTGTAAATAGACCTGCAATGAACATTTTGGTACATGACTATTTTTGAATTATGGTTTTCCCAGGGTATGTGCCCAGGAGTGGAAATGCTACGTCATATTTTAGTTCTACTTTTAGTTTTTTAAGGAAACTCCATACTGCTCCGCATAGTGGCTGTATCAATTTACATTCCCACCAATAGTGCAAGAGGGTTCCCTTTTCTCCAAACCCTCTCCAGCATGTATTGTTTGAAGATTTTTTGATGATGGCCATTCTGATGGATGTGAGATGATATCTCCTTGTAGTTTTTATTTGCATTTCTCTAATGATTAATGAGGTTGAGTATTCTTTCATGTGTTTATTGGCAATCTGTATATCTTCTTTGGATAAATGTCTATTTAGGTCTTCTGCCCATTTAAGGACTGTGTTGTTTGATTTTTTATATTGAGCTGCGTGAGCTGACTGTAAATTTTGGAGATTAATCCTTTGTCAGTTGCTTTATTTGCAAATATTTTCTCCCATTCTGAGAGTTTTCTTTTCATCTTATTTATGGTTTCCTTTACTCTGCAAAATATTTTAAGTTTCATTAAGTTCCATTTGTTTACGTTTGTTTTATTTCCATTTCTCTAGGAGATGGGTCAAATATAATCTTTCTGTGATTTGTGTCAGACTGTTATGCCTATGTTTTCTTCTAAAAGTTTGATAGTGTCTGCCCTTACATTTACATCTTTAATCCATTTTGAGTTTATTTTTCAATATGGAGTTAGGGAGTGTTCTAATTTCATTCTTTTACATGTAGCTGCCCAGTTTTCCCAGCACCACTTATTGAAGAGGCTGTCTTTTCTTCACTGTATTTTCTTGTTTCCTTTATCAAAGATAAGGTGACCGTATGTGCCTGCAGTTATCTCTGGGCTTTCTATACTGTTCTAGTGATCTATATTTCTGTTTTTGTGCCAGTACCATACTGTCTTGATTACTGTAGCTTTGTAGTATAGTCTGAAGTCACAGAGCCTGATTCCTTCAGCTCCATCTTTCTTTCTCAAGATTGCTTTGGCTATTTGGGGTCTTTTGTGTTTCTATACAAATTGTGAATTTTTTTTCTAGTTCTGTGAAAAAAGCCAGAGGTAATTTGATAGGGATTGCATTGCATCTGTAGATTGCTTTGTGTAGTAGAGTCATTTTCAATGTGATTCTGCCAATCCATGAACATGGTATATCTCTCTATCTATTTGAATCATGTTTAATTTATTTCATCAGTGTCTTATAATTTTCTGCATACAGGTCTTTTGTCCCCTTAGGTAGGTTTATTCCAAGATATTTTATTCTTTTTGTTGCAATGGTAAATGGGAGTGTTTTCTTAATTTCACTTTCAGGTTTTTCATCATTAGTGTATAGGAATGCAAGAGGTTTCTGTGTATTAATTTTGTATCCTGCTACATTACCAGATGCATTGATTAACTCCAGTAGTTTTCTGGTAGCATCTTTAGGATTCTCTATTTATAGTATCATGGCATCTGCAAACAGTCACAGCTTTATTTCTTCTTTTCTGATTTGGATTCTTTTTATTTCTTTTTTTTCTCTGATTGCTGTAGCTGAAACTTCCAAAACTATTTTGAATAATAGTGATGAGAGTGGGCAAATTTGTCTTGTTCCTGATCTCAGTGGAAATGGTTTCCGTTTTTCACCATTGAGGACGATTTTGACTGTGGCTTTGAAATATATGGCCTTTATTATGTTGAAGAAAGTTCCCTCTATGCCTATTTTCTGGAGTGTTTTTATCATAAATGCATGTTGAATTTTGTCAAAAGATTTTTCTGCATCTTTTGAGATGATCATATGGTTTTTCTCCTTCAATTTCTTAATATGTTTTATCACATTGATCGACTTGTATATATTTAAGAATCCTCGCATTCGTGGGATAAACCCCATTTGATCATGTTGTATGATCCTTTGAATGTGCTGTTGGATTCTGTTTGCTATTATTTTGTCTAGGATTTTTGCATCAAGATTCATCAGTGATATGGTCCTATACTGTTCTTTCTTTGTGACATCTTTGTCTGGTTTTGGTATCAAGGTGATGGTGACCTCGTAGAATGAGTTTGGGAGTGTTCCTCCCTCTGCTATATTTTGGAAGAGTTTGAGAAGGATAGGTATTAGCTCTTCTCTAAATGCTGATAGCATTCGCCTGTGAAGCCATCTGCTCCTGGGCTTTTTTTTTTTGTTGGAAGATTTTAAATCACAGTGTCAATTTCTGTGCTTGTGATTGATCTGCTCATATTTTTCTATTTCTTCCTGTTCCATTCTAAGAATGTTTTGTAGTTCTAACAATTTGTCCACTTCTTCCATGTTGTATATTTTATTGGCATGTAGTTGTTTGTAGTAATCTCTCCTGATCCTCTGTATTTCTGCAGTGTCAGTTGTTACTTCTCCTTTTCCATTTCTAATTGTATTGATTTGAGTCTTCTCCCTTTTTTGCTTGATGAGACTGGCTAATGTTTTATCAATTTTGTTTATCTTCTCAAATAACCAGCTTGCAGTTTTATTGATCTTTGCTATCATTTCCTTCATTTCTTTTTCATTTGTTTCTGATCTGATCCTTATGATTTCTTTACTTCAGCTAACTTTTGGGTTTTTTGTTCTTCTTTCTCTAATTGCTTTAGGAGTAAGGCAAGGTTGTTTATTTAGGAGGTTTCTTGTTTCTTAAGGTAGGACTGTGTTGCTATAAACTTCCCTCTTAAAATTGTTTTTGCTGCATCCCATAGGTTTTGGGTCATCGTGTTTTCATTGTCATTTGTTTCTAGGTATTTTTTGATTTCCTCTTTGATTTAATCAGTGAGTTCTTTTTTATTAGAGTAGTGTATTGTTTAGCCTCAATGTGTTTGTACTTTTTACAGATTTTTTCCTGTAATTGATATCTAGTCTCATAGTGTTGTGGTCGGAAAAGATACTTGATACAATTTCAGTTTTCTTAATTTTACCAAGGCTTGTTTTGTGAACCATGATATGATCTATCCTGGAGAATGTTCTGTGAGCACTTGAGAAAAATGAGTATTCTGTTGTTTCTCAATGGAATGTCCTATAAATATCAATTAAGTCCATCTTGTTTAATGTATCATTTAAAGCTTATATTTCCTTATTTATTTTGATCATTTTGGATGATGTGTCCATTGGTGAAAATGGTGTGTTAACATCCCCTACTATGATTGTGTTACTGTCGATTTCCCCTTTTATGGCTGTTAGCATTTGCCTTATGTATTGAGGTGCTCTTATGTTGGGTGCATAAATATTTACTATTGTTGTATCTTTCTCTTGGATTGATCGCTTCATCATGATGTAGTGTCTTTCTTTGTCTCTTGTAATGGTCTTTGTTTTAAAGACTCTTTTGTTTGATATGAGAATTGCTACTCCAACTGTCTTTTGAATTCCATTTGCATGGAATATCTTTTTCCACCTCCTTACTTTCAGTACGTATGTGTCTCTAGGTCTGAAGTGGGTCTCTTGTAGACAGCATATATATGTGTCTAGTTTTTGTATCCTTTCAGACAGTCTATGTCTTTTGGTTGAAACATTTAATCTGTTTACATTTAAGGTAATTATTGATATGTATGTTCCTATTCCCATTTTCTTAATTGTTTTGGGTTTGTTATTGTAGCTCTTTTCCATCTCTTCTCTTTCCTGCTGAGATAAATTCCTTTAGCCTTTGTTGTAAAGCTGCTTTGTTTGTGCTGAATTCTCTTGGCTTTTGCTCGTCTGTAAAGCTTTTAATTTCTCTGTCAAATCTGAATGAGATCCTTGCTGCATAGAGTAATCCTAGTTGTAGGTTTTTCTCCTTCATCACTTTAAATATGTCCTGCCACTCCCTTCTGATTTGCAGAGATTCTGCTGAAAGTTCATCTGTTCACCTTATGGGGATTCCCTTGTGTGTTATTTGTTGTTTTTCCCTTGTTGCATTTAATTTTTTTTCTTTATATTTAATTTTTGATAGTTTGATTAATATGTGTCTTGGTGTGTCTCTCCTTGGATTTATCCTGTATAGGAATATCTGTGCTAACTGGGCTGGATTAGCTATATTCTTTCTCATATTAGAGAAGTTCTCAACTATAATCTCTTCAAATATTTTCTCAGTCCCTTTATTTTTCTCTTCTTCTTCTGGGACCCCATAATTCGAATGTTGGTGCGTTTAATGTTGTCCCAGAGGTCTCTGAGATGTTCCTCAATTATTTTCTTTGTTTTTTCTTTATTCTGCTCTGCAGTAGTTATTTCCACTCTTTTATCTTCCAGGTCACTTATTCGTTCTTCTACATCAGTTATTCTGCTCTTGATCCCTTCTAGAGAATTTTAAATTTCATTTATTTTGTTGTTCATCACTGTTTGTTTGCTCATTAGTTATTCTAGCTACTTGTTAAAAGTTTCTTGTATTTTCTCCATTGTATTTCCAAGATTTTGGATCATCTTTACTAACATTATTCTGAATTCTTTTTCAGGTAAACTGCCTATTTCCTCTTCATTTATTAGGGCTTGTGGGTTTTTGTCTTGCTCCTTCATCTGCTGTGTGTTTCTCTGTCTTCTCATTTTGGTTAATTTACTGTGTTTGGGGTCTCCTTTTTGCAGGCTGCAGGTTCGTAGTTCCCACTGTTTTTGGTGTGTGTCCCCAGTGGCTAAAGTTGATTCAGTGTGTTGTGTAGGCTTCCTGTTGGAGGGGACTAGTGCCTGTGTTCTGGTGTATGAGCCTGGATCTTGTCTTTCTGGTGAGCAGGTCCCCCCGTCTGGTGATGTGTTTTGTCTTGTCTGTGGTCTTGTTATGATTTTAGGTAGCCTCTCTGAAAATGGTTGGTGTTGTGTTCTTGTCTTGCTAGTTGTTTGTTATATAGTGTCCAGCTCTGTAGCTTGCTGGTCGTTGAGTGAAGCTCGGTTTTGTTGTTGAGATGGAGATCTGTGGGAGATTTTCGCCATTTGATATTATGTGGAGCTGGAAGGTCTGTTGTCGTCCAGTGTCCTGCACTTGGCTCTCCCACCTCAGAGGCACAGTCCTGATGCCTGGCTGGAGCACCAAAATCCTGTCATCCACACAGCTCAGAATAAAAGAGAGAAAAAGAAAAAAAGAAGAAAGTAAAATAAAATAAAGTTATTAACAGAAAAAATAATTATTAAAATAATTTTTCTAAGTAATAAAAAAAGAAAGAAAGAAAGAAGAGAGCAACTGAACCAAAAAACAAATCCACCAATGGTAACAAGTGCTAAAAACTATAGTTAAAAACAAACAAAAATAAACAAACAGACAGGACGCTAGGCAAATTATAAAACCAAGCTATACAGACAAAATCACACACAGAAGCATACACATGCACACTCACAAAAAGGGAAAAAAAATATATCTTTTCTCCAAAGCCAACCTCCTCAATTTGGGATGATTCATTGTCTATTCAGGTATTCCACAGATGCAGCATACATCAAGTAGATTGGGGAGATTTTATCCACTGTTCCTGAGGCTGCTGGGAGAAATTTCCCTTTCTCTTCTTTGTTCACACAGCTCCAGGTGTTCAGTTTTCGATTTGGACCCACCTCTGCATGTAGATCACCTGAGGGTCTCTGCTCTTCCCTCAGACAGGATGGGGTTAAAGGAACAGCTGATTCGGGGGGCTCTGGCTCACTCAGGGCGGGTGGTGGGATGGGTATGGAGTGTGGTGTGAGCCTGCAGCAGCAGAGGCAGGCATGACGTTGCACCAGCCTGAGGTGCACCATGTGTTCTCCTGGGGAAGTTGCCCCTGGATCACGGGACCCTGGCAATGCCGGGCTGCAGAGGTTCCCGGGAGGGGAGGTGTGGAGAGTGACCTGTTCTTGCACACAGGCTTCTTGGTGGCTGTAGCAGCAGCCTTAGCATCTCGTTCTCATCTCTGGGGTGTGCTTTGATAACCATTGCTCATGCCTGTCTCTGGAGCTCTTTAAGTGGCACTCGTAATTCCCTCTCCTCACACAGCAGGAAACAAATAGGCAAGAAAACGGTCTCTTGCTACTTCAGCAACTCCAGACTTTTTCCCAGACTCCCTTCCGGCTAGCTGTGGCACACTAACCCCTTCAGGCTGTGTTCACATAGCCAACCCCAGTCCTCTCCCTGGGATCCGAACTCCGAAGCCCGAGTCTCAACTCGCAGCCACCGCCCGCCCTCGTGGTTGAGCAGACAAGCCTCTCTGGCTGGTGAGTGCTGGTGGGCACCAATCCTCTGTGTGGGAATCTCTCTGCTTTGCCCTCCACACCCCTGTTGCTGTGCTCTCCTCTGTGGCTCCAAACCTTCCCCCATCCACCATCCACAGTCTCCGCCTGTGAAGAGGCTTCCTAGTGTGTGGAAACCTTTCCTCCTTCACAGCTTCCTCCCACTGGTGCAGGTTCCATCACTATTCTTTTGTCTCTGTTTTTTCTTTTTATTTTTCCCTACTGAGGTACGTGGGGAGTTTCTTGACTTTTGGGAGGTCTGAGTTCTGCCAGCATTCAGTAGGTGTTCTGTAGGAGTCTTTCCACATGTAGAGGTATTTCTGATGTATTTGTGGGGAGGAAGGAGATCGCTACATCTTACTCTTCCACCATCTTGAAGCCATCCTGGTGAAGAGAAATTTTAAGTAAGGATGAGTCTCCCCTCTACTCTCATCCATTGTTTGTATGAGGCTTGAATGAGACTTTAAGCCTTAGACTTTAGATATGATGCTGGAATCAGTTAAGACTTTCTGGGCTGTTGAAATTGAATTCATGTGTTTTGCATATGATAAGGACCTGAAATTTAGGAGGCTAAAGAATGAAGTATTATGGACTGAATATTTGTGTTCCTGCAAAATTCATATGTTGAAACCCTGTGCCCCAAGTGACGATATGGAGATGAGGATCTTTTGGAGGTAATTAGGGTTAAAAGAGGTCATAAGTGTGGGAATCTTATGATGGGATTAGTGCATTTATGAGAAGAGACACCAGAAATGTTGCTCTCTTTCTCCCTCTCTAGTCAAGAAGACAGCTCTCACCGGGAACTGAATTACATGACATCTTCATCTGCACTTCAAAGCCTCCAGGACTGTGAGAAAACAAACCTTCATTTAAGTTGCCTGTCTATAGTATTTTAATATGGCAGTCTGAGCTGACTAGCATGCTTCACTACACTACATACCTCTTGTCACAGGGATTGATGTTCCATTTTCCAACACATGATGTCCCTTTTTTCATCCTCTTCTGTTGACTCGGAATGTCTTCCATTCACTCAGTTTATCCAAATCCTTTAAAGTTACCTCAAATATTGCACCTCTTCCATGAAGCTATTCCAGTCCACAAATTCAGAATTTATTTATTTATTCTTGTAATAAATATTATTCGGTGGTTTCACATCTGTAGAATAACATTCAGTTTGTTCTGTTTTGTATCCAAGATGCTTTAAAGAGGTCTGGCAGACCCATTTAACTATAAGCATCTTGAGGGAAGAATGTTATATTTCTGTGTCTCCCTATAATTTGTAACATAAAGCATATTTACAAAAAGTAGGTACAAATATTTTTAGAATGACTACATCCTTTATTTCCTGAATTTGGAGATTAATCTATGTTTAATTTATTCTTCTGTCTTTTGTCCAGCATAGAATTTGTGAAACTAATGATAAAGCCATAAAGAACTCTAACCCCAAATTCTTCTAAGAGAAAGTTACTTCTCATGGTTGCATACATACGTACAGTTTGCATCATGGGTGTGCAACCTGTACAGTTGCACAGGGCTCCATGCACAGAAGGATCCTATAGTTGATTTACAGCTCTGCTGTCAGTGACTTAAATAATTTAATCTCAGAATTGTGTTTCCTAAGTGAAATTTAACAAGACAATAGAGCATATTTGTGAGCAGAAAAAATATGCACAATATTCGTATTTACTGTTTCTTGCCAAACCTTTTACATAAAGCTATTGTTGTACCTCATGAGTACAGAATTCTTGTGGACCCATAATGTGTGGGATGTCAGTAATTCTCAAGTAAATTATAAGGTAAGTGAGCTACATTACTATGAATGAGTAAACTTGGCCGTAAACAGACCCTAAGGACCACACTTTCCTTTCACACTAGAACTTACTTCAAACACAGAAAGAAGGAAATGATGTTCTAAGAAACAAGAACAACCATGGAACCTTATATTCTTTCTTACTCATGTTGTTTCCTTGTATTAGCCAACCACACTTACTGAAAATTATGACATAGGTTAAAATGGAAAGATAGGGCAATCCATAGATCCTTATCTTTTCAGTCCTTTCTTATGCATCAGGAAGTCCAAAATAGAGAATGTTGGTAGAATGTATGCCTATCAGAAAGTCAAATCAAAGCATTTAAGTTAGTTTTGTGCAGTATTTCCACTGCTCTGGTAAGAAAAAATACATATGTCTGTACAAGATATAAAATAATAACTGAGTAATATATATGATTCCACATAAAATTTATATCTCTATTTAAACTGCCTTGCACAATACAAAAATGAATGGTATAATTTATGCTAATAATTTAAACATAAACTTTTCTTTATTCATAACAACAACAAATAGCAGATAAAAAACACCTAAACAAGTCCAGAGAGAGACCATAGAAGAAAAAAAAAAAAAAAAAAATATATATATATATATATATATATATATATATATATATATTTTTTTTTTTAGTAAATTTAATGGTTTATTTTCCCCTGAAATTTGAACTAGGAACCCCTAATTTTTATCTTTTACTGAGCCTTGAACATTATGTAGTATTATAAAATGACCTTTGTTTTGTGGTTACATGGCTAAAACCACTATTCGGTTAATCTGACCCTTCCTTTTACAAGCAACTCAAAAAATTATTTTTCTCAAAAAGTACAATCATCCAATTAAAAACACCTGGCAGTACATCTTCTCACTTCCTCTAGTAGTGAAGTAATGTTTCAGACTAGGACTGATTTTTTTCCCTGTCATTTTGAAACAGGAGGGAAGGAGGCAGGGCACAACTTTTGAAAGACTGACATAGCCCAAGGACATGACATAAACTGATTAGAACTAAATGGATCCAAGATGGCAGACAAATTGACTTTTTCCACTAGACCTTGAGACTCAGTATCACCAAGCTCACAACAGCAAGCTAAATGACACACCCACAGTTGCCATGAAAGTTCCAAGACTGACCATAAAGATAAAATGGGGGCAGTGGCCCTATTCCTGGAAATCCCTGTCTCTTCCTAAAATAGCTGGAATACTCCCATTCATGAGCCTATGAAATTACCCACTCTTATAAAAACTGGCAACCTCATACCCTGGTGCCTGTCTCACCTTCTGAGATGGCCCACACTCTGTCTGTGGAGTGTGTTTCTCTCTAAATAAATCCACTTCTTACCTTTCACTTTGTCTCTCACTGAATTCTTTCTGTGATGAGCCATCAAGAACCTGAGATTCATTAAGTCTTGAAACCAGGTGTGTGATCTCAGTTGGAAGATTGTGGGTTCTGGCTAGGTTCGAGTCATGGCCACGTGGGTTCAAGTCTCAATCTGGGTTTTGGCTGGGTTCGAGTCCCAATCTGGGTTTTGGCTGGGTTCGAGACCTGGCACATGGGTTCAAGTCTCAATCTTAGGTGCACAGTTTCAATTTCAACTCAGGCCTGCCCCACTTAATTTAGCTTGTGGCAATCATTTCTGCTTACACTATAATTAGGTTAGTAGTGTAAGCTTTGCAGTCAACCGGATCTGAATTTGAATCTTGTCTCCACTCATTTTCTGGGACATTTTGAGAAAATTACCTATCCTCTTTAAATGTTTGCTAAGGCCCATCCTCAGAGATTCTTATTTAATAGATCTTGTATGGATGAATAAGAATCTGACTTTGTAACTAATTACCCATGTGACTCTGATGTAGCTATTCCGCATACTCTTATTTGGGAAGCCTAGAATTGGATAATTTTTATGAAGTATACAGGCTCCTCAGATCCTTGCTGCACATGTGACTTAGAATGATGTCCTTTTTGTCTCCTTGACAGGAGACAAATTTTTCATTATAACACAGTCCTCAGTAGAATGGTATGCAGGAAGAATAAGGCATTTCTTGACCTGACTCAAAAGCAAAAAAATAATTAATCTTATTATAGGTTTATAGAATTTCCCTGTGGTAGCAAGAAACATTACATAGTTCTCGTACCCAGTGCTATAAAAAATGATAAATATATAACCTAAGGAAAGCACTTTTCCAAAAATAGTTACCAATATATTGAGCCTATTCTTCTGGTATATGAAGATGATGAAATAGTCATAAAATACATAAGGCAAATTTGCAAGTGTGAGTGTGTAGACAATTGGAGATTAGTTATACATAATTAATTTGGATCTGTCAGTTGTCCTTTAAAATAAAAATAAAAATAAACGACGAGGAGGATGAAGATGGTGGAGTAGCAGGATGTGGAGCTCCCCTTCCCCCACAAACATATAAAAAAATATATCTACTACAAAAAAATTATAAGCCAATATCTTTGATGAAGATAGATGCAAAAATCCTCAACAAAATACTAGGAAACAGAATCCATCAGTACAGTAAAAGGATTATATACCATGATCAAGGTGGATTCATTCTCAGGTCACAGGGATGGTTCTACACATGCAAATCAATCATTGTGATACACCACATTAACAAAAGGAAAGACAAAAACCACATGATCATCTCAATAGACATAGAAAAAGCATTTGACAAAATTCAACATCCATTCATGATAAAAAGTCTTAACAACATGGGTACAGAGGGAACATATCTCAACTTAATAAAAACACACAGCAGACATAATACTCAAGTTGATGAAAGCCTTCTTGCTACGTTCAGGAAGAAGACAAGGATGCCCACTCTCACCACTTCTATTCAAAATGGAATGGAAGTCCTATCCACAGCAATCATACAAGAAAATGAAAAACAAATGGTATCCAAATTGGAAGGGAAGGGATAAAACTTTTACTATTTGCAGGTGACATGATACTCTATATAGAGAACCCAAAAGACTCCACACAGCTATTATTAGAACTAATAAATGATTTCAGTAATGTAACAGTATACAAGGTTAATATAGAGAAATCTGTTGTATTTCTTTACACTAACAAAATATTGGAAAGAGAAATTTTTAAAAATCCTTGTTAACATTGTGTCAAAAAATTAAAAAAACATAGGCATAAACTTAAAGGGTGAAAAACCTATACACTGAAAAGAATAAGACATTGATAAAGGAATTTGAAGATTATTCAAAGAAATGTAAAGATATTCCATGCTCTTTGATTGGAAGAATAATTAAAATGGCCATATTACCCAAAGTGATCTATAGATTTAATGTGACCCCTGTCAAAATACCCATGGCATTTTTCACAGAACCAGAACAAATAGTCCTAAAATTTATATTCGACCACAAAAGACGCAGAATTGCCAAACCAATCCTGAGAAAGAAGAATAAAGCTGGAGGCATAAACCTTCCAGGCTTCAGACAATACTACAAAGCTACATTAATTGAAACAGTGTGGTATTGGAACAAAACTAGCTATATAGGTCAATGGAACAGAACAGAAAGCCCAGAAATAAACCCACACACCTGTGATCAATTAATCTATGACAAAGGAGGCAAGAATATACAATGGAGAAAAGATAGTCTCTTCAACAAGTGATGCTGGGAATGTTGGACAGATACATGTAAATCATTGAAATTAGAACACTCACATCATATACAAAAATAAAATCAAAATGGTTTAAAGACCTAAATATAAGGCCTGAAGCTATAAAACTTTTAGAAGAGAACATAAGCAAACTTTCTTGGACATAAATCATAGCAATATATTTTTAGATCACTCTCCCAAGGCAAACTAAATAAAAGCAAAAATAAACAAATGGGACCTAATCAATCTTAAAAGCTTTTCCACAAAAAAAATAAAATAAAATCATTACCAAAACTAAAAGACAACCTACAGAATGGGAGAAAATATTTGCAAATGATGTGATCAACAAGGGGTTAATATCCAAAATATAAAACAGTTCATATAACTCAATATCAAAAACAAAAAGAAAACAATCCAATCAGAAAATAGGCAGAAAACATAAATAGATATTTCTCCAGAGTAGACATACAGGTGGCCAACAGACACATGAAAATATGCTCAACATCACTAATTATTAAAGAAATGCAAACCAAACTCACAATGAGGTATCACCTCACACTTGTCAGAATGGCTATCATCAAAATGTCTACAAATAATCAATCCTGGATAGAATATGGAAAAAGGGGAACCTCCTATACTATTGGTGAGAATGTAAATTGATATAGCCACTATGGAGGTCTATATGGAATATTAGCCATAAAAAGAATGAAATATTGCCATTTGCAGCAACATGGATGGACCTACAGAATTTTATATTAAGTGAAGTAAGTCAGAAAGAGAAAGACAAATATTATATGATATCATATGTGGAATCTAAAATAATACAAATAAATCTATATATAATGCAGAAACAGACTCACAGACATAGAAAACAAACTTATGGCTACCAAAGGGGAATGGGAGGGGATATATTAAGTGTATGGGATTAAAAGATACAAACTATTATATAAAATGGATAAGCAACAGAGATGTACTGTATAGAACTGGGAGCTATATTTAATATCTTGTAATTTTAGTGGAAAATAATCTGAAAAGCATATATTATATGCTTTTTAAATTATATATAAAATATATGCTTTTCAGATTATATATATATTATATATATGTTATATATATAATATATATATATATATATATCTGCATCACTTTGCTATATACCTGAAACTAATGCAATATGGTAAATCAACTATCCTTCAATAAAAATGGAAAAAAATAAACACATCTTAATAAAAATTAATCAAATTTCTATTCTTCTGGGAAAATCCAGCCTTACAGGATGCAAATGAAGCTATGGGGGTCGGGATGGGAGAAAGAATGGTGAAGACTTTTGAAATAGAGCTGAATTGTGCATGAGGAAAGTGTTGGTGTTGGTAGAGAGTATTCAGACAGCCAGAGAGCAATCTGAGGAACTCTGAGGTGATAAATGGGCACTAAAAGTAAAGTGGGGTAGTACCACTGCAATTTAAGCAAAGGCCCTTGCAGTAGGAAGCCTGTGAGTGCTCCTCTTTCTGTTCCTTCCATGACTTACTGTTAACCAGACGTGATTGCAGCATTAATTAAAGAGCATTACAAGAACACATAGAGTACTTAATTGTGCTTGTTCCTGTTCTCTAATATTTCCACCTTTACCATTATGGTCCCAAACAGTTCATTACTGATAATTAATATTTATTTAATACTTTCTAATTGAAACTATTGTCAGGGGGTTGGTAAGGTTGGGTTTCAGTATCAAATCATTTTTCCAATTTGTCCTGCTGTGCTTATTGCTCTGTTGGTTTCCCAGTTATTTCAACTTTCCTAAAGCTATACTCCCATGGTAGAGGAATCAGAGCAGCTCAAATATCAATAAATCAACATCTCAAATAAATAGACATCAGTGGCTTTGTTTTGTGACTGTGTATTCCCTGTGTGGAAGAACAATGTGATGAATGTAGTAAATATACTTCTGTCTCAAAAAGCAGATGGGCTGGTCATATACATAAAATGGAGCTACCATTTGGATATTGTCCCTTTTGCATGTCTTTTTTGGTACCAAAACTATTTAATTGTGTATTTTCTCTCTCAGTATGTAATTATAAACCTTCTCATTTAAAATATTACATGAGAGTAAGTCATTATGACAATACATTTAAGAAAATAATTCAGAACCACCGATGTTAATCTCTGTCCAAGTTTATAATCAAAAAGTTTTATTTTAAAGAGACTAAGAAAGATGCCCTATCTTATAAATTGGTAAGCTGGATCTCAGATTAAGGAACATTTCATTCAAGGCAAACTTAAAAGCTAAATATGTGAAGCGGACATTTTTAGTATTTTGTATCAATGTAACTATTAAAAGTTCTTGATTACTTTTTTCTTTTCTTTTTGATTTTTAATAGTTGAGTTACAATGCTGTGCTAATTTCTGCTGTACAGCAAAGTTATACACATATATACATTCATTTTTATATTCATTTCCACTACGATTTATCCCAGGATATTGAATACAGTTCTCTGCTACTGCTATGCAGTAGAACCTTGCTGTTTATCCATTCTAAATGTAATAGTTTGCATCTACTAACCTCAAACTCCAAGTCGATCCCTCTCCCTCCTCCCTCTCCCTTGGCAAACACAAGTCTGTCATCTATGTTTGGGAGTCTGTTTTTCTTGATTTTTTTATTTTTCTGAAAGACTTGGGCCATAGAAACCTGAGTTAGATACTAATATGAACATGCATTCTTCATTATGAATTTTAAAGATCTGAAGATGAGAGCCTGACAGCTCTGGAAAGTCATAGTATATTTATATCATAAGTGGGGGAGAAGAGTGATATTAATTAATATTTTTCAGATTTGTATCCTTAGCCCCACTAATTCTTCTTTCTTCTATACTACTTTCCTGGATACAAGGAAAGAAAAGAAGGTGGAACATAATTTACAGGTGGCTGAACATTACTTTAGGCTCTTTACTAATGTTTGATCATTTAGCTGCTTTATCCTTCCTGTCAGATTCATTTCCAGTCCATCTGTGTTGCATAGCCTTGGAAGTTTAAAACTATTTCTTAAGCGAAGTGTTGAAAGATAATTTTTTCTCTTGTGTTACTTTCTAGAAAGTCAGGAGAAATTGGTTTCATTACAAAGTGTACTGCATAGGAGCAACTCTTTTCTCATCTCCTTTTTCTTTCTTACTCTCACTTACCTTCTTTCTTTCTCATTTGCCCTCTTTCCCTTTTTCTTCTTTTCACTTTTCTTTCTTTCCTTCCTTCCTTTTTCTTTTCTTTCTTTTTTGTTTGTTTGTTTCTTTCTATCTTTGTTTCTTTCTTTTTCTTTTACTCCTTCCTTCCTTCCTTTTTCTCTGTCTTTACTTCTTTATTTTTATTTTCCTGGAGCCAGTTCTACATGCCATCAACACATGACCATCACAAAGGAGAATAGGTATGAAGTGGAAAGTGGCTTCACATTAAGAGTTTTCCCTCTCTAACAGATGTCCTGATTTTCTATGAGACTGCCACTCCTAAACAGTTCTTCTTTTTTTCTTTATTTTGGTATTTTCCTTGATATCACATTTTCATCTATAACATCATTAGGGAATGGCAGAAGAAGAAACGTGATGCTGATAATGTTCAGATTTCAAGTGTGAGGAGAAGACACCTTGCAAAAGACCCTTTTACTTGGCAGGAAGAGGAATTCAGAGACTTCTGTGACTGTAGTTTTCCATTTTAAACAGACGTTCTAGTTTGTGTTCTTGATACCTATTTCCCCAATTCCTTTTTACCTCCTTCTGTGTTGATTTTATTTTCATTGTAATGATTTTTTAAAAAAGGGGGAGGGAAACAGGGCTGTCCTCTCCATTATTTATTCCTCCCTTGGCTATCAGGTGGCTTGGTTTTTAGAGGCATGTGTAATGTATCCTTTTCCTTGATGCAGTTTTGAGTACCATGGTTGCAATAGCCAATCTCCCACCAGATCTTTTGCTCTGAGGAAAAGAAATATTTTACTTAAATATTAAAAGGTATATTAAAATCTTTCCATATGTATGTTTTTCATCCATTTTATATGGAAATATGACCTCTTAGTTTCAGAAGATTTGTCTCTTTACAAATGAGCAGAAATGACCTGTCAAGATGATTTTGGCAGTGTCTCCATTAGTGGAACTGAAAGTAAAAAGAAAAAAACAAAATAAAGCATGTAGCTTGATAAATTTTGTCCAAAAGAGGTACATGTCCAAATACTGATAATCCTTTAGTCTCACCTTTTCCAAGAAGCCTTCCCTAACCACCCCAGCCTTCACTAATCTCTGCTTTCTCCAAGTTCCTGTGCTGTCAGATGTTTATGGAAAGCAATTTTAGGATAACATAACTTGCTCAAGGTTACAAAAAAATAAATGACAAAGCTAGGATTTTAACTCGAGCACTATGGCTTCAGAGACTGCCTGTACTTTTAGTCAACATTCTATACCACCTTCCTTGACAGACCTTATGATATGACAAAAAAACATTGATTAGGTTAATGTATAGCTCTGGAAGAAAAAAAGTAGAGGATGTTGTACATGTTGGTTTGCTTTCATCACATAATTTCCTTTTAATCAAAGTATGCTATACTGTTAATGGCTGTAAAATGTATTGATTTAAAGCAAGAGGAGAGCATCTAAGAAGTCCTGAAATGCTTATTCTTTAAACTGACTCTTAAATTTTCTTGACATGTGCTGGATGTGGAGAGATTAGGGAGAAGGCTGCAGATAGGAATTGGAAAAGTGTTCCTGGTCAGCATTATCTTGGAAACCTCAAGGGCAGAAGAGAGTGAATTAACTATATAAGCCTAGCTGAAAACAGTACTGGGCCATAGAGAAATCCAATTCTGTATCCTACTGTAGCTTGGTTAGTGGGCTTGGTCCTCATTAGCACTGTTGTTGTATTGATACTTTCCAATTCACGGATATTTGTGTATGTGTCTTAATCTAATCTCCCCACTCTCCTACCTCACTTCTCAGGATACCACAATGTTTATAAAATGCCTTCAGGTTTTTAAATGATTGCCTCAGGGAATATCCCTCAACTGTCACCTCTTTACTTTTCCCAACCTCTTACAGGAGAAAATCAAAGATTTAAAAAATTGTGAAGTTTTAAATAAAAGGAAGGAAGAGGAAATGACCATATACAGGTTAATGCTTATATATGCTGAGTAACAGAAATGAAAAGCATATTTCTTTTATAAAATTCAAGCTGGTCACTTGACTTGAGCTTTTCTAGGTCTCAGCCATCTAGTTCAGCTCTGCTGCTTCATAACTGTGTGACTTTGAGCAAATTCACTCCTCTTCTTTAGGCTCTTTCCCTCATTGATGAATGAGATTGTTATATCAGCCAATCAAAGAGCTTCTGAAATGTATCGATGTGGTGGCTCTTTAATGCTAAGGTAAGCTCCAGCAGGGAATTATCCATGAATATCTCTGACTTGTATCGACTTCCACCTTCTAATGTCAATCTATGCCCTTATACACACATATCACCAAAGAAAATGATATCATAATAATAGCTAATAATTAGAGTGCTCTTTACTATGTAGCAGGCATCATTTTAATCAATTCCCATGTATCTAATCTTCACAACCACCCTAGGAAATAGGCACCATCATTATCTTCATTTTATAGAAAAGGAAACCCACCCCCATAAGAGAGGCTAAAACACTTGGCCAAATTCACATAACTAATAAGTGGAAGAATTATAATTTGAACTCAGCCGACATGGCTCCAGAGACCATGCACTCAACTACTATACTACATTGACAACACAATAGTATTTGGAAAAATAATAAATGTTGATTTTAAAAATGCAAAATGAGACATCAAAGAGCAAATATTTACAAACCCTCTACTCTTCACAGAATTCCAAATGATACACAAATATCCACCTATTTATGCATTGCTTTCCCTTCCCTAAAGTTAAAAAGTGATCAACATTATTGAACTTTTCATACACTTGTTTTACATTTTCAAATCTACTTTAATGGGAACACAGTAAAACTCATAAGGGACTGGATTATGCAAAGCAGATTCCATCCATCCATTTATAAATAGCCACATCCTTGTATGAATAAGAGGTTTACTCTTTAGATATGACTAATCTGCCTATTTGCAGCTGAGTTCTTGTCTGAAAATGGGCCACAATGTATCACGGGTGATGTGTAAAAGTCACATACTTTTAACCACTTATAAAAAGCTATTGGCCTTGGCTGTTCATAACAGAAAAAATATATATATTTGCAACTAAATTAAATCCTCTCAATCAAAGAACATACAAAGCCATCTTGCTCTCTTGTACCTAGGTAATGCCCAGTCCCTGATGGAAGATTTTGATGACAGGTGTAACTACTTGATTCAAATTGATTTCATACACACACAATTCACACACTCCATTTCACCATTTTCTATTTCTTTCTGGAGATAATTAAAGGGCACTCAGATCTCTTTACTGCACGTCTCCCACGTTGCCTTTAGGTACACATTTACTGGTAACTATTTTACAAAGGAAGAGATCACATTAAGGTCAAGTAGTGATTATTATGATCTCTTTGGTTGACTGAGTCTACACACACACAGTGAAATGGATAACTGAGACAACTATCAAGATAATTTGAGGCAAAAAAGAATTATTGCTTCAATTATCTGACTATTTCAGATGAGTGTGTTTTGAACTGAATTACCTACCTAATTGCTTCAATTTTCCACTTCACTTTGTGTGGGTGTCACCAAGTTGTTAGGGTGCTAAGCTGATGAAAGTCTACTGTTTTCCCCATTTAATTAAACTATTTTTACACTAGTCTGCCTTTTTAAAAAATAGTCTTCAGGAGGAATTCTAGGTTGTTTCAGACTTAGGGAATTGAATTCCAATATGACCTTGGGTAGTTAATGGTACCTCTCAAGACCCTATGGAAAATTTAATAATCTTATAGGACTCTTCCAGGTCTGAAATTCTATGAATGATTTTGTTTAATCAAACCAGTCTTACAGACGTCTGGAAAAACAGTAAAGCTTAGTGTCAGGCCACTTCTATCCATACAGCTGACATTCATGTTGATGATGATGAACACTAACAGCCTGTGGCTGGATCCTCATCTCCAAAGCTGCTGTTCCAGGAACAATCTTCTTTTTGCTACAGAACTTTGCTGGTTGCAGCCCTGCTCTGAAAATTTGGCTAGAAAAGCTCTATCGTTTTCAAGATAAAAATATCTTTTGTGTTTGTGCATACATGCATTAGAGTGTCTGCTGCTGCTCCTGCTCCTGTAAAGCATTTCCTCACCAGAGCAGTGACTGTTAACAGGAAGCAGAGACTGGCTGCAAGGAACACGAAGAGGAAAGTGAAAGGTGAGTCTAGTGGAGTTGCCTGGAGGCATCTACTTATTAAATGAAACTTTCAAGCTGATTTTCAGAAGGCTCTGTTTCAGAGATCTGTAAATGAGTTGAATTCATTTTCCATGCCAATTACTTGGAGTCCGAGTTTCTACAGTAGCCTGCTATTAGCTTCTTATGTAAACACTATCAACTGCTTATGCATCTCTTATGGAACCAAGCAGACTCAACAGCTAAGCTAAGTTTTACTTGCAAGTAGAAGACTGTATTGGTAGATAGTTCACCCTTACTCTGGAAAGATAGTCATCAAACCAATTCTGTCTCCTTAGGTTCAACTTGTTTAAATAATATGTTAATTAACTTGTTGATGAGCTATAATCATATTGATAGAATTTCCTGAGCTGAGTTGACAGCCATATCTGTAGGCAGTCTTAACCATCTTAGAATCATTTGAATGTGGAAGGGAAGTTGATGAGACATCCCCAGACCACATTCAAATGATTCATGATGCTGTCTGAATTGTTGATTGTTGAATATATGATCACATTTTCCAAACTTCTTGTTCTTTTTATATTTTCTCCATGGTAAATTGAAGTTCAGAGGTAAATGCAAGATAAGAAAAGGCAAAAATACAGCTTTTCCTATTTCCTGCTTTATTCTCTCATCATGAGACCCAGAGTTTGAAATATTTTTCTTATTACAAATTCATAAGATATAATGTATTCCTTTACTGCTAGAAAAAATAAAGACATCCATAATTGTGTGTGATATATAGTGATATTTGCTGTATTTTCTCAGAGTTCAAAATCTTGCAAGGAATCATTAATGACACAGTAAAACTGTTTTTCAAAAAATCTCCTCAATGCCTTTAAAGATCAACACGACTACAGAGTGGATAATTATGAGAAAGTAGCAATAATCATTTTCCTTTAATGAAGGATAATGTTGATGACTTTTCTTTTTATAATTGTCACTTTAGGCAGCTATGTGTTGGTAAATTTTGCATTCTGATTCTGAGAAGAGGGAAAGCTTTATGGGCATGTTATTAGTGCAGTGGTACAGGACACCACACTCAGAAGGGTGTCCAGTGCTTAGGGTTTAATGCTCTGAAGTAACCGTCTTAAACTTCTTAGTAATTTTACTTTTGAATTGTGTTTGTACATAAAGTCCAAAGAGACAATGGAATATGTGACAGGAGTTTGGAGCTTGGCTTCATGTTGTAATCCTTCCTCTCACTGCTTCTCTTCCTCCCCAGGATGAGTTCTCAGTGCCCATGGCTGCAGAACATCCATTGTTGCCCTCTGACTCTGTGGAAAGAATTGAGGTCCCTGTAAGTCTTAGACTAGGGCATGGCAGTAGCCATACCTTCCTTGGGCTGATGGTATCATGGCCTTGGTAAGAGTGAGCCTTTAGCCCATCCACCCCTCCCAACTCAGGAGTAAGTCCTAAAGTTCAGTCACTTTTGGAGGCCCTTCATTCACTGCAGATAGGATTTTAGGAAATAAAAATGCCTTGCTAGACTACCCCCTCTCTCCAAAAGGGTATGGCGCTTTGATCTAGCAGTTGGCAGAGGGAAGAACCCTGTGGCTGATGGGTATGCACCAAGTAGTGCACTTACCCCACAAGTATCCCTATCTCTGAGAGATTGCAACATTAGAAGTCAAATAAAAAACACTGACAGGTCAAGAAAGAGAAAGAAATAAGCTTTAACAACATATTTTTCTGCTTTTAAAATAAGAGTTCCCACATTTTAATTTTGTACTGGGACCCACAAATTATGCAGCCTGTCCTGAAAAAGGGGTAGTCAAACCAGCAAATTTTAGGTGGCAATCAAGTGGTCAACTGGCAAGCTTTGACCATGTTAAAAAGATTTCCTAATGTGAGCATGCTATGGTGGTTCAAACCCTATGTAGGGGTCATGAAATCTGTATATAAGACAAATCTGTCAATGACCCCATTCTGTGAATGTGAAAAAGGTTATTCTCTGACCTTTAATTTCTTCATTAGTAAAATGAGAGGGTTATTTTCTGTGCATTTCAAGTCCTTCCAATGTTAACATTCTGTGCTTTCTGTGAACATTTTGTCAGAAATAATTTTTCTTCAAGAGCTACAGGACAGTATAGTAATTATATCCTCTTTGTATCAGTGGATCTCAACAGGGGCAATTTTGCCCACCAGGGAATGTTTGGAAATATCTGGAGACATTTTTGATTGTCACAGCTGAGATGAGGGTGCTACTGGCATCTAGTGGATAAAGGCCAGGAATGCTGCTAAATAGCCTACAATGCACAGGGCAGCCCCACACAAAGAACACAAAGAATTTTCCAGCCCACAATGTCAGTAGTGCCAAGGTTAAGAGTTCCTGGCCTATATGAAAGAAATACTTTTGCTTTAGGATTTGTATAAATGTCCCATTCTTTTTTTTAACAATGGGTTAAGGCATGATAATGTTAGAATCAAGGCTTAATAACCAAATCAAACACAAAAGATGTTGACTAATGTTGCTATTGGATTCTGGTCTCTGGAAACAGGAACATCTGTCTGCTGTAATCCTTTGTTTGCCAAGATAGGAAGAGAATAATTAACTGTAGTTATAAAACTCCCTCACGCATAAAGTCTGTAGAAGAATAAAAAGTTAAGACTGTTTTATTAGGCTAATAATTGAGCAATGTTTCCACTCGTGAACTTTATTGTGTTGGTAGAATGTTGAAGATGATGATTTCTTTGCAGCCTCCATATTTTCACACAAGAAATAAGCAGAGAGCTTTCTAACAAAGCTAGTCATCGCTATCACTAATAACACAAGGAATTACAAGGAGGATGTTACTAGCTAACTCCAAGATTTATTTATTCATTAATTCATTAATGCATTCATTTATTCAATAATTTTAATTAAAATTTTACAGTTTGCCATGATTTCATAGAATATAGTGATTAATACTACTACTAATAATAACTCTAGATAGGTCCTTGTTTGCATCTCAGTAGTTGTTGTGAGGCATACTCAAATAACTAAACCAAATTTGTAATATATAGTGATAGCTACAAAGGAAGTGTAGAGTAAGTGCCATAGGTTGTAAAACAAAAGAGAGAGAGTTCTTTAGGAGTTCAGGGAAGAGAGAGGTTGTTTTTAACTGGTGTGGTCAGGAAGTCTTTGTGTAACTGGTGATTATTGAACGGTATTTTTTTCACATAATAGAATTTGAATAGCTGCATTATCTGTCATATAGTGAATACCCAAGGGAAGAAGGTAAAAAATACAAGTGCATTCTTATGATCAGGTTTCTGTAATGAGATTGTGTATAGACAGAGCTTTTTTGATTGCAAGTATCAGAAGCCCAAGTCAAACTAAATTAAGACAAAAAAGCAGTTTGTATTAGGAATCCTGGGGTATCTGAGATAAACTGGGGACAGAAATTAAAGAAGAAAAATGAAGCATGTGTGCAGAAAGAAGCAGATTGTAGAGGAGGAGCATCCTGATTGTGTTTCAGACTCCAGTTCCAGTGATTCATGAAACCCAGCTGCATCTCCTCTGAATCCTCGGAACTGACAAGGGCCTTGGTTTTGGTGCCCACCCTACATTAATGAAGTATGGTTAGAAATGGAGATATATATTATACTCACAAGTCAGCACTCTCAGTTGCTATGAAAAGAATTGGAGTGGGGTAGCAATTTCCAGAAGGAAAGCATTCTACAGGAATAAGGGAGAAGTATCTTGGGAAAAAGGTGTCTACCAGACATAGATAGTTCTAAGGCCCTTTGAAATTAAATGACATACCTTACATTTATAGAATGATAAATGCAAACCGATGTGTACAGACGTGAATTGTCTCACCTAAACTTCAACAGAGTCTTATGAGGAATGTTATTTTATAACCACAATATTTACAGATGAGTAAACCCAGTCTTTAATGGGTAAAAATAACTTGATCAAGGTAATATATAAATCTGATAAGTTAGGGAGCCAAGATTCAAACACAGATACTCTGACTCAATGACCACACAATACTGCCTCAAACATTTTTGTGAAATAGTTGCAAAGCCAGCTTCATGGGTAAATGATAAACACAGTCATACAAGGCCACATGCTCAGAAGGGCCTCATGCTTGGGGTTTAGTGTTCTGTGATACTGTCTTGAAATTCTTAACACCTTTATCTTTGAATTTATGTTTTGTAAGTGATGTCCAATGGGACAATGGAGCTTGTACTAGGGGCTTGGAATCTCTCCTGATGTGCAACCCAGCCTCCCCCACTTCCCCGCTTCCTTACAAATGTCCCTGTGCTTAAGGGAGTGTGACATTCAATAACAAATAAAAAATATCATGTCATGTTGTGGGAGAGACCGTAAAAGAAAAAAAAATGTATATGTTAAAGTCCTTAAGAAAGAAAACTTTTCCCCTTACTGTTTGAACAAGGAGTCTTTCATCACTGAAAATTATGTAGCCAGCCCTGAACAGTTGTTAGGAATGCTGTCTATGGCCAAATAGTTTCTGCGGGCCAAAACCAATTGTGTAACAAAGAGATAAAAACATTATCTGTAGTCTAGCTATCTCAGATCACCATCCAAGAAAAAAAGTAACTAATATCATCAGATATGATTAAAGCAGGTGCATTAGGCCCCCATAACTAACTATCCAGAAGCATCATGGCATCGTGATTTTGAGTGCAGATTCTAGAATCAATTGGCTCAGTTCATATCCTATCTTCCTTGATGTGTGTCCCCAAGTAAGTTAACATCTCTGTGTTTTCACTTCCTTATGTGTAAGGATGATGATAATAATACTAATACCTATTTATAGAATTGTTATGAGGATAAGGTGAGTTGACATATGTAAATATATGTAATATATATAAAATGTGCTTTGAACATTGCCTGGTACTTAATAAGTACTCAGTAAATTTCACTATTCTGAATAGCTATGGACCCAACATATGAGGACAATTCTATAGCATAATTAATAAATGTTAGCACAGAGCTTGTGTCCAAAAAAACATTACTAACTTCAACTTGAACTTTAATTACCTCAAATATACAAGCTTACTAACATTGTTAGTTTCCCAGAAAATGTTTCCAGTGCTTAATAAGTCATGGAATACACAGTTCAATGTAATAAAAGTTCATTCCATGAGGAAAATATAATGAGAGCACTGTGTAGAACATGTGCAATTTTGAAAAGTATTTGGATTTCAAGCAAAAATATTCTAAATTAAGTTGAACTTAATTGCAAGTTCAGCATACAATGTTTTTGTAATTGTATGCCTTTAGTCTTGCAGCCCAAGAGGCCATGACTATAAATACACACAGAAGAGACCATTGCTTAAATGAAATTACATATATAAATCATCTAGCATAGTTCCAGGCATAAAGTAGATGTTCAATAAATGATAGCTATTATCATTAATATTGAAGTCTTTTGAAACTTCAGTGACTAGAATGTAATTTGGCTCTCTGACCACTGGGTCATCTTTATGGAGTGATTGAAACTGAGCTCTTTTAAAGAATTTCAGATCATCTCTTATAATGCTGCATTTTATCGTTGAATAAATCAGTGGCTATTACCTTTTGGAGAAGAAAATGAAGAAAGGAATGTTATGAGAAATGTCACAAATGTAAATTTTATGGACAGTTTTATGAAAAAGCCATTAGACAGAAACAGTAGTTCACAAAGATGTTCTGCTATTTAGTATTGTTACCTACAGGTGCTGACTGACAGTGTAAAATCACAGAAGCATCAACTCCCAGAGCTTCGAATACCTGTGGAAACATATAACACAGTGTCAGGCATATAGAAGGCACTCAATAAATGCAAGCATCCTTGTCTTCTTCCTTTGAGATTATATAGTTCAACGCACCCCCCCACCTCAGTTTTGCAAATGAGGAAATGAGAGGGAATAACCTGACAAGATTATACAAGTAACTTTTTGATTGAATAGGAAGTAGAATGTCTATAAAATGTCTCAGAAGACTCAGATGATGTTCTTCTCCATTTTGAAACAAACCAGTGAACCCTGAGAGGAGAGCTTGGTATACATAACAACATGAGTAGTGAGAGCTCCCTTTCTCCTAAAAGCAAAGCAACCCAAAGCAGTAGTTACAACTCATAGAAACTCTACTCTATGAACAAAGACTCAGCTATCTCTGTCCCAGCAACTCCGCACCCCCTTCTCCCCAGTCTGCTAAACAATATTCCCTGCAAGAAAATGTCTAAAATAATAATACACTCTCCTAAAGCTAGATGAGACTTTATCCAACCTTTTCCCCAAAACAGGAATTCCTTTTCTACCATCTCTAAAAGGTTTTATCTTGTGAAGACTAAAAAAAAAATCCAGTTCTTTCAACAATCCCTTGTATGGTTATTTTCTGAAACTTCCAGAGACACTGTAATTAAGCAGAGTCAGTATTGATGTACCCAACTATAATAGATTTGATTATTGGTTCCATTTTTTTCCTCCATTGTTAACAGAGTTATGCATCCACATACTTTGCCAGGTACATTTTTAGTATCCTCCTAATACGGGTGAAGTATACTTGGCTTTGTGACTTGACTTGGCCAATGAAAGATTACTGCAAATGATGTCAGTGAATGTTTAAAATGTATTGACATGTATTGGCTTGTCCTCTTGCCCTCCAGTGATACGTCTTGAGAAGTATACTTCCTGAGTAGCTGCTAGTCCAAGAAGAAAAACAGGGAAAATGAGGAACAGACTTAAATCTAATTCATGATGTATCTGAACCCAATCAACCCAAAGTCTTAGTCAGAGATTGGCAAATGAGTCACAAAGTCATGATTGAGAAATATAAATGCTTGCATTGTAATTCACTGAGTTTTGGGGGCAGTTTATTACATAATATTGTTTGAAACAATAGCCAGGCAAGACTTCCCATGATTGGCTGCTGAGCATAGCCACAGTTGTAAAGAACCTAGGTATGGTATAGGCCAATAAATTTCTTTATTATTTTACTGAAAGCTTTTTCTTTTACAGAAGTCACTCTTAATGTGTGGCATCCTTTAGTTTTTTATCTTTCATTTGTTAAACTGAGGTATGATTGACATACAGAAAATGCTGTACATATTTAATGTATACTTCATGATGAGTTTAAAGATAAATATACATTTTGCAGCAAACGGCAGGATTTCCTTATTCTTAAGGCTGTATAATATTCCACTGTATGTATATACCACATTTTCCTTATCCAATTACATGCTGATGGATATTTAGGTTGTTTCCATGTCTTTGCCATTGTAAATAAACTTGAAATGAACATAGGTGGGTAGATATTTCTTTGCAATACAGAGTTCAGTTTTTTAGGTGTAAGCCCAGAAGTGCTGGATCATATGATAGTTCTATTTTTAATTTTTGATAAAACTCCAAACTGATTTCCATAAAGGCTGTACCAATTTTCATTTCTACCACATCATCACCAACACTTTTTAACCTATTTTTTTATATATATAATAGCCATCCTAGTAGGTGTGAGGAGATATTGAGGTTTTGACTTGTATTTCCCTGATGGTTAGTAATCTTGAACATATTTTCATATACCTATTGGCCATTGGTATTTCTTTTTTGGAGAACTATCTATTCAGGTCTTTTTACCATTAAAAAATAATTCAGAATAAACTTAACCAAGGAGACAAAAGACTTGTACACTGAAAACTATAAAACATTTGAAGAAAGAATAAATTTTAAGACTAACAATAAATGGAAAGAAACCTCTCTTAATGCATTGGAAGAATTAATATTATCAAAATGTCAATACTACCCAAAGTGATTTAGAGATTTAATGCAATCCCTACAAAAAAATCTCAGTAGCATTTTTTAAAGAAATAGAAAAATACTATCCTAAAATTCATATGGAACCACAAGTGACCCCGACTAGCCAAAGCAATCTTTTTTTTTTTTTTTTAACATCTTTATTGGGGTATAATTGCTTTACAATGGTGTGTTACTTTTTGCTTTATAACAAAGTGAATCAGTTATACATATACATATGTTCCCATATCTCTTCCCTCCTGCATCTCCCTCCCTCCCACCCTCCCTATCCCACCACTCCAGGCAGTCACAAAGCACCGAGCTGACATCCCTGTGCTATGCGGCTGCTTCCCACTAGTTATCTACCTTACGTTTGTTAATGTATATATGTCCATGCCTCTCTCTCGCTTTGTCACAGCTCACCCTTCCCCCTCCCCATATCCTCAAGTCCGTTCTCCAGTAGGTCTGTGTCTTTATTCCTGTCTTACCCCTAGGTTCTTCATGACATTATTTTTTCTTAAATTCCATATATGTGTGTTAGCATACGGTATTTGTCTTTCTCTTTCTGACTTACTTCACTCTGTATGACAGACTCTAGGTCCATCCACCTCATTACAAACAGCTCAATTTCGTTTCTTTTTATGGCTGAGTAATATTCCATTGTATATATGTACCAAATCTTCTTTATCCATTCATCCGATGATGGACACTTAGGTTGTTTCCATCTCTGGGCTATTGTAAATAGAGCTGCAATGAACATTTTGGTACATGGCTCTTTTTGAATTTTGGTTTTCTCAGGGTATATGCCCAGTAGTGGGATTGCTGGGTCATATGGTAGTTCTATTTGTAGTTTTTTAAGGAACCTCCATACTGTTCTCCACAGTGGCTGAACTAATTCACATTTCCACCAGCAGTGCAAGAGTGTTCCCTTTTCTCCACACCCTCTCCAGCATTTATTGTTTCTAGATTTTTTTTAATGATGGCCATTCTGACTGGTGTGAGATGATATCTCATTGTAGTTTTGATTTGCATTTCTCTAATGATTAATGATGTTGAGCATTCTTCCATGTGCTTGTTGGCAGTCTGTATATCTTCTTTGGAGAAATGTCTATTTAAGTCTTCTGCCCATTTTTGGATTGGGTTGTTTGTTTTTTTGTTATTGAGCTGCATGAGTTGCTTGTAAATTTTGGAAATTAATCCTTTGTCAGTTGCTTCATTAGCAAATATTTTCTCCCATTCTGTGGGTTGTCTTTTGGTCTTGTTTATGGTTTCCTTTGCTGTGCCAAAGGTTTGCAGTTTCATTAGGTCCCATTGTTTATTCTTGTTTTTATTTCCATTTCTCTCGGAGGTGGGTCAAAAAGGATCTTGCTGTGATTTATGTCATAGAGTGTTCTGCCTATGTTTTCCTCTAAGAGTGTGATAGCTTCTGGCCTTACATTTAGGTCTTTAATCCATTTTGAGCATATTTTTGTGTATGGTGTTGGGGAGTGATCTAATCTCATACTTCTACATGTACCTGTCCAGTTTTCCCAGCACCACTTATTGAAGAGGCTGTCCTTTCTCCACTGTACATTCCTGCCTCCTTTATCAAAGATAAGGTGACCATATGCGCGTGGGTTTATCTCTGGGCTTTCTATCCTGTTCCATTGATCTATCTTTCTGTTTTTGTGCCAGTACCATACTCTCTTGATTACTGTAGCTTTGTAGTATAGTCTGAAGTCGGGGAGCCTGATTCCTCCACCTCCATTTTTCGTTCTCATGATTGCCAAAGCAATCTTGTATGAAGCAGAATGCATCACATTTCTTGATTTCAAAATATATTATAAAGCTCTAGTAATTAAAAGGTTATGGTAGTGTTAAAAAAAAAAGACATATCACCCAGTGGAACAAAATAGAGAGTTCAGAAATAAATCCACACATTTATGGTAAACTGATATTTAAAGGATAGTCATTTCAATAAATGGTGTTGGGCATACTGGATATCCAAATGCAAAAGAATAAAATTGCACTCTTACTTTACACTGTACACTAAAATCAACTCAAAGTGAATTAAAAGCATAAATGTAGGACATGAAAATTTAAATCTTCTAGAAGACAATAATGATAAAGGTTCTTGATATTGGTCTTGGCAATGGTTTCTTGGATATGACCCCAAAAGCGAAAATAGACAAGTCGTACTGCACAAACTAAAAAGCTTCTGCACAGCAAAGGAAATAATCAGAAAAGTGATAAGGCAGCCTACAAGATGAGAGAAAATATTTGCAAACTATATATCTGATAAAGGGTTAATATCCAAGACATATAAGGAACTTCTATGACTCGAAAACAAACAAACAAAAAACCCACAAATGACAAAATTATATCTTTCTTTTTGATAAGCTTCCATCATATGAAACTTTACATGGGCTAAAAGGATGCTCCACTGGACTCCTGACTTCATCTTGCACAATTTGTCCTAATACTGTAGGACGGTACAGTATTAGGAATGTGAATTCACTCGCATAGAAAGTTTCTGTAGAAGAGAAAAGTGTTTTATAAAAGGGAGATCTTCATTGTCTACTTTGAATTTTGCAATCCTCCTTGATAGAGTTTCTGTAGAAATTGATTTCAAGGTATTTTTCTCCGTTTTCTTTTTTACTAAAGTGATACAGGTGTGTTTTAGAACAAATTACCTTTTTCAAACTTCCATAAAATTCCTGACAATGGAACTAAGGGGAAATTTTAAAGAAGATTTGATGGCTGTGAGAGTTACAATACCACAAGCCAAATTATTGTGGGATCACAATTAGGCTTCTATTTTCTTTTTTTACATTTATTTTTCAGCTGTAACTAGTTATAGGTCCCAAAATTGTACCTGCATTTTGCCACTGAATATCCTAAGAAAAAGGCAAGTGGCCAATAATGGTAGCATGTGCCTAATTATGCACACAAAGAGCCAATTGCAAAAGTAAAGATGTACACCCCAAAACAAGAAGAGCTCTTTAGCAGCTTAAGTCTTAATAGATTACACGTATTATGTGTTTATCACTTAATAAAGGAGGCAGGGGTCATGATCAGATAAAAACAAACATTTATATATATGTATTTATTTATATATTTTTTGAATTAATCACTTTGTTATGTGTTCTGGAAGATACTGAGATGAAATAGACTCTGGTTCTGCTTTCTTTAAAAATTAATTAATTAACTTATTTATGGCTGCATTGGGTCTTTAGTGCTGTGCGTGGGCTTTCTGTAGTTGCGGTGAGTGGGGGCTACTCTTTGTTGTGATGCATGGGCTTCTGATTGCAGTGGCTTCTCTTGTTGCAGTGCGTGGGCTTCAGAAGTTGTGGCACACAGGCTCAGAAGTTGTGGCACATGGGCTTAGTTGCTCCACAGCATGTGGGATCTTCCTGGACCAGGGCTTGAACCCATGTCCCCTGCATTGGCAGGCGCATTCTTAACCACTGAGCCACCAGGGAAGTCCTTTGTTTCTGCTTTTAAGAAACATAGGGATTTGCTGAGATAAGACTTCTACACATGAAACAAAGCCAATAATTAAACATATTATACTAGAGGTTGTCTCTACAAAGTATGCTTAAAATGCAGTAAGACAAACTGCAGTGTCTTAAATCAGCACCTTTCAATGTCCATTATTAGTTTAAGGATAATATACTGTCCCAAATCATGCATAGGTCCCATGAGTACACTGAAAGTAATATTTATTTATTTATTTATACAAAATGAGATTGAAAAATTCATGAGAGTTTGCAAGAGAAAGAAGGAGATTGGGTGGTCTCTATTTAATACTTAATTCTGTTGGAACTTTCCCTATATTTGTTTATTGCTCCAGGATTTATGGCTTTATAAAACAATAGAGAGATATTAAGGAGTATGAAGGAGAAAACAAAAGTCTTATTTTACTTATTTAACTACTTTTTATTTTTTTATTTGTTTGTTTTTGTTTATTGAAGTATAGTTGATGTACAATATTATGTTAGTTTTGAATGTACAACATAGTGGTTCGACCACTTAACATGAAATGATTACTTGAAATGAAATGATTATGAAATGATCAGGCATTATGAAATGATCACCATGGTAAGTTTAATAACAATCTGTCACCATACAAAATTATCATGTTATTGATTATATTTCTTATGCTATATATTACATCCCATGGGCTTATCTTTTTAATAAGTGGAAATTTGTACTTCTTAATCCCCTTCACTTATTTCACCCAATCTCCCACCTCCCTCCCCTCTGATAACCATCAGTTTGCACACTGGATCTGAAGTCTCTTTCTGTTTTGTTTTGTTTATTCATTTGTTTTGTTTTTAGATTCCACATATCAGTGAGATCATATGGTACTTGTCTTTGTCTGACTTATTTCACTTAACATTATATATTCTAGGCAGATCCGTGTTGTTACAAATGGTAAGATCTCATTCTTTTTCATGGTTGAGTTTATTTATTTATATTTATGTTTATATATAACATCTTTATCCATTCATCTATCAGTGGACACAGCTTGTTTCCATATCTTGGCTATTGTGAACAATGCTGCATTGAACATAGGGGTGCATATATCTTTTCAAATTAGTCTTTATGTGTTCTTCAGGCAAATACCCAGAAGTGAAATTGCTGGATCATATGGTAGTTTTACTTTTAGTGTTTTGAGGAACCTCCATACTGTTTTCCATAGTGGTTTCACCAATTTACATTCCCACTAATAGTGCACAAAGCTTCCCTTTCCTTCACATCCTCACCAACACTTGTTATTTTGTCTTTTTGATGATAGCCATTCTGAAAAGTGTGAGGTGATATGTCATTGTGGTTTTGATTTGCATTTCCCTGATAATTAGTGATATTGAGCATCTTCTCATGTGTCTGTGGCCATTTTTACGTCTTCTCTGGAGAAATATCTCTTCGGGTCCTTTGTCCATTTTTAACTCAGATTTTTAAATATTGAGTTGTATGATTTCTTTACATAATTTGGATATTAACCACTTATCAGATGTGTCATTTGCAAATATTTCCTCCCATTCAGTATGTTGCCTTTTCATTTTGTTCATGGTTTCCTTTGCTGTACAAAAGCTTTTTAATTTGATGTTGACTTGTTTATTTCTGCTTTAGTTGTCCTTGTCTGAAGTGACAGATTCAGAAAATGTGTTTCTGAGACTGATGTCAAAGAGCATAGTGCCTATATTTTCTTCTAGAAGTTTTGTGGTTTCAGGTCTTACATATAAATCTTTAATCCATTTTGAGTTCATTTTCCTATATGGTGTAAGAAAATGGTCCAGTTTCATTCCTTTGCCTGTAGCTGTCCAGTTTTCCCAACACCATTTGTTGAAGAGGCTGTCTTTCCTCCATTGTATATTCTTGCCTCCTATTCCTGCCCCATTTGATATTGAATAAAACCTATTTTCCATGCCATTTAGAAGGTTTGAAAATATTTTAAATGTCATCTACAGCACAAAAAAGAAAAAGCACTTGAGAAACCATGGGTTTCTTTAAAATTTAATTTTTAAGTGTCAGAAACAAAAGTTACTTTGCTACTTGTCCTTTCATTGATTTAATCTAAAGTCTTGATTAATGTGACAACCAACCTGTAATTACAAACAGTGCTTCTAAATCTTCTGGGTTATTAGAGGTGTCACCTACAAATTGACACTTGCCATCTACCTCTACAAGGATTAAATTATGAGCTGCTGCAGCTGTTGGTCTTCAACACCCCTTGAAAGGAGTTCAGGGTGGAGATCAGAAATGAGGTACTCTGTGCTCTGGAAAAAACAGGCAGAACAGGTCTTCAGATCTTTATATATTTTCAGGAGACAATTTTATGAGTCCAATTCTTGCATCTCATCATATCTAGAAAATCACTAAAATCTGATGACTGCTCCTCATGACTAGCAGTAACCTTCACAACTAGCAGAAACCGTCTGCAAAATATATGTACTTAATTGCATGTACTCCCCCTTCACCAAAATCACATATATACTGACCTTCCCCCATACCTCTTTGGAGCAGTTTCCTCAGAGCTATCTGAAATGATGTCTCCCTGGCTATAGTCCTCATTTTTCCCCAAATAAAACTTAACTCATAACTCTCACATTGTGCGTATTTTTAATCAGCAGAGGGTAGATTATCATGTAATTCTGAATCACTCTGTTCTGTCCATAGCCCCCAGCATTCAGAGAGACTGTATTATAATGCTAATTGCACAAGGAGAGTCTCCTGGAAATGGAATATCTTCAACCATTCTCCCAAGTCATTTGCTCTTCTTTAAAAGTGTAAATAGGACAGAGGAGAGAAATGTTTTTAAAGACCTTAGAGTGTATACAAGTATTTATTGAGCTGCTGCTCCTTACAAGTCATTGCTGTGGAAAAGAGGTAATGAAATGTAAAGTTCAGGATTTCAGAAAATTTAACACAGTGCTGTCATTCATATATTTAGCCTGAATTACTTTATTCACATGGCCAAACATTTTTTTTTCAGGTTAGAGAATACACAACAGTTTGATTAAGGGGGGGCTTGAGTAAAAGATAAGTTGAAGCACGTCTGAAGAATGAAAGCCTAGAAAGTGATTTGGGACAGCAAGAGGTGAGCATGAGGCTGGAGGATGATGGAAGAATGATAGTCTAAAGTGGGGAGCTGGAGAAAGAGAGAAAGGAAAATGCTAAAGATAGACTTTTGAATACTATTTTAGCAAGGCTTCCATGTTTCCTAGACTATAAACTGTGGGGAAAGATCTGTTTGTTCCGTTTATGTATCCCCTTTAATAGACTGTGAGGGCAGATTACCATTTTATTTCCTTGGCTTAGCCCAATATCTGCACAGGATAGACACTCAGAAACACGTTTTAAATTGGAAATGATTTCAGAGTCTCTTCAAATGATGGATACCTGTTATTTTTGCATCAATTTCTATTCATATTTAAGTCATTGGGGGCCAGAGTCTTATACTGCCCTGTACTTCCTTAGGCAAGTCCAGCCCATAAACACAATTTGTTTAGTCAATATGTAGTTTTAATTTTTTTCTTTTATTAAATGTCCTAAGAAGGACCATACATTCACAAGTTTACCTCAGCCATTACTACTGTATAACGCCCAGCATTCATAGTTCTCTTAAATAACTTCCATTGGCCTGAAGGCATTTGAGTTTGTGAACTGTTAAATATTTGCTCCAGAATTGTTATTTATCTTGCCTTCCCTTGTCTCTCCCAATTTACTCAGTCATTTATTCCACAAATATTTTTTGACCATTTTCTATGTACCAGACCCTGTATTAGGCAATACTATGATGAATAAAAGACACATTCCTGAACTGGGACAGCTCACAGTATAGTTGGAGAGAAGGACAAGTAAATAACATATTATAATACAGCATGGATAGAATTATGGATAGCATGATATAGGATTATATAGCTACTCATTCCCTTCATCTGTCTTATTTTCCTCTTTATCCCTTTCTCTTTTCATCTTTCATATCTATTTAGAGCTAAGAAGTATTTTAAACTCAGAACTAAGATAAGAAGCTTGGTCAAATTTTCTGCTCATCCAGATTGGAGGAAAATTGATCATCTAGGCATTCACCCATCTTTGCAAAATAATGTCATGAAAAGCACATAGACTTTGGAATATAATGTAAGTTTGAATGATGATTCTGTCAATTTATAAATTGTATATATAAATTAAACTCTCTGAACCTCAATTTTTCAATTTGTAAAATGAGGGTAATGATACCTATCTTATATTTGGCTTATCAAAGGATTTGATATAATATACCTAAGGCATGTTGCACACTGCCTAATACTTGCTAGGTAATCATTACTGGTAGTTTCTGTTATTCACTCATTCAGTGTACTTATTGAGCATCCATTATGTATATCTTTTGTGACTCAGCCATGCCTCTAGATTCTGGGGAAATAAGATACTTCAGGGTCTAGTATTGACTATTTAATCTAAGACAGATAACTGAAACTATTGTTTTAACATTGCATCACAAGATAAAAATAATTCTGTAACAAAATAAAATTAGATTGTATTTACTTAGTTATTATAAGGATCAAAAATGTTTTATTAATTGTTGTAATGTTTGTATCTTCCAAATCTAAAAATTCAAATGAAAGCTTTACATTTGTTAAATTAAAGATATAACACATAAATGTAAGGCCAACTGGCCCGAGGCAGGGGAACGCAATCAGACTCACAGGTTGCATCAGACCGAAACTTTCCGGACCACCCAGTTCCAGGAACTCA